>NC_138764.1:38931134-39274502 GCF_965113315.1 Podarcis vaucheri
ACCGCTCTTAACCGCTACACCACACTGGCTTTAATGAAAATAGGGACATCCGAAGGAAAAGCGGGCCATTTCAGGATCAAATCAGAAACCGGCTTGTCAAAATCAAGGATGTCCCTGGAAAATAGGTACACTTGGAGGGTCTGTCTTTTCTGACCATTGGTGCGCTTTCTGAGGCTGATGGGAGTTGTAGATGAAAACAACTAGAGGCCAGCAGATCAGAGAAGATTCCCTTAAGCAAACTCCTTTATTCTCGCCCCATTCAACAGTGTTCCCCCTACAATGTCATCTTCTTTCATCAGGCTTTTACGCATGACAACTTCCATGACAACTTCCACCCACTGGTGGAGGAAGGGGGTGCAGTGGGTATGGGCCGCCCCGGGCATCATCCCTGAGGGGGGTGACGATGTTGCGCCACCCCCCTGGGACGCTTGCCGCTCACCGCGGGCAGCGCCCCTCTGGGACGTTTGCCACTTGCTGCGGGTGGCACCCCTCTGGGACGCTTGCCGTGGGTGGCTAGCCACTCCCCCACACGTAGCTAGCCCCACCCTCAGGTACACAGCATGTGTGCCACTCCGGGTGCCAGAGCAGTTAGCTCCGCTTCTGTCTCCACCCAGCCCTGGAGTCAGCTTTCCTTGTTAGGTGAGAGATTGTTAGGTGGGACATTTTCTTTTGTGGGGGAGAGCACCAACCACATTAAATTGGGGCAGCTTGCCACATTAAATTGTTCCATCTCTCTCTCTCTCTCTCTCTCTCTCTCACACACACACACACACACACACACACACACACTTCAGGTGTTTTACATTATGTCGTGCAGTAGGCCAGGGGCAGCCTCCCATCCCATCATTCCTGACCCTTAAGCACTGGGCGTATCTGTTGAGTTGGACGTTTGGAGAATGCTGTTCTCCACTTGCAGTGGTGAGATACTATATGAACATGACCTTCCTCAGTTCCCCCTCCCTCTGAAGGAATGCCTCATCATCAAATTAAATCTAGCATAATTATTTAGCAAATGAGCTGATTTATTAAATCTGTGGTAGTCTAATGATGTTGAGATATGATGGCCACTCGACTAATGAAATGTTTGACCCTGTCTGGACAGTATGGAAACAGCACTTAGGGATTAAAAGTGGATGCTCAGTGTGTAGTAATATTGTGCAGTATAAATTAATGGCTTTCAAGTGTTCCTTAATAATCAAGCACAGCAAATACTGCCAGTGAAACGTGGCATTTTCAGTATGATAGATTTTGTCAGTGAAGGGATTCCTCCTTTCCATTTTCACCTAATTAATTAGTAGTAAATTTGGAAGCAGCATTCTGACCTACTTATAAATCTCTGTGGGTGCATGTATATTTATATAATACTTCCTTGGGTTACCTCATTAGTCAGAGTGCAATAAACTAATTTTAATGATTGAACAGTACTGACGTTTTGGCTTTTTCTTTTGGTTAGGTATCACAAACTCCTTAGCTGAATGAGCAAAAATATATAGCTTATTAACATCCAAACGTATCACACCATGTATGCATCTTATTAACATGTAGGAGGAATTGCAAGGATCGGGAAACCAGTCAAATATTGTCAACTGACTAGTCAACTAGCCTCTTATTATTTCAGTATTCCACAACCATTGTTAACTAATTTGTTTGTTTGCTTTAAATTAGCACAGGCTTCTTTCTTCTTTCAGAAAATATTTGATCATTATTATTACATTTATGAGATAACAGAAGTATTTTTCAGTGGTTGACTGGCTGATGATGTTTCTGAGAATTCCTTTTCATTTTAGCACAAAACTAGATCCTGTTTTTCAGTTTTGGGTTTTGTTTTTTTGTTGTTGTTTTTTTTGTTTGTTTGTTTTGCTGAAAACAACATAAAGGTGAGGGGCAATTTGGACCAGATTGGTTTTCCCCACTCCACCCCAATGTCCCAATGCAGCTTGCCTCCTGGATTTGTTATTAGTTCTTCAGAGGAAAATATACTGGTCCTCCACACTCCCCCCCCCCTCCTTAAATTAATTCATTGTAAATGACCACAACCATCTGGTTGTGTTAGCAGAATCACAATCACAGGCCACAATTTAGGGATGACTGAAGCTGCTCATTTCCAGCCCAAGCCCATTTCTCCATGTGTTCATCCATAAGTCCCTGCCTACCATTTCCATATTATTATTAGTGCATATTAAAGTGCATATTATTATGCATTTTAAAAAACCCATTTACAAATATCTCTTTCAAACGAACCACAATTGCATTGTACCTCAAAATACGAGTGATTCCACTGACTTCTCTCCAAATGTTATTCATTTATAAAAGTATTTATATACCACCAAATCACAAAACATATCAAGTGTTTTGAAATATTTAAAAGATAAAAACCAAACAATAAAAACATAAACAATTTAAAACAATTTGAAAGCAAAATAAAAATAAGCATCAATAAACCATTGTGGGAGATATGCTCTTAATTGCCTAATAATTTTTTTTTGCTCTCAAAATATGCATTCATTAATTTTTTTAAAAAAAGCATTTCTGAGAGCTCAGAAAATGTCTCAGAAATTTTGGAAAGCGCATTAACAAGTCCTGATCTGCACATTATTCCAGAGGTACGTGGTCAGTTCATGCTGGAATTTATAAAGACAGACTTTTTCCTCGGTCAGAATCACTCTCAATGTGTTTTTGCCAGTGCAGTCAGGAAATTAAAAGCACAGTAATAAGGGAGACTTTTAAAATTGTTCTTCAGAAAACATAAATATCAAGTAGTTCTGATGCTGAATTATTAATCCATGTCGTTTTGTTTCAAGTTAATAAACCTGGACAGGGATGGTAGTCAGGAACATGGATCAGAAGCCCCACTCCTTGCTTAAACATGCTTTTTGTCTCATTCTGCTATCTGCTTATCACAAGCCTGTTCAATTGAATATATCCCCTTGTCATCACCCCAAGAGGAGTGGTGGATATAAGGTTAAAGGTTGTTAAATATTGCATCTGTCAAGCGTAGGTATTCTGGGATTCGTCGAACTTGCCAAGTCAGGCTTCATGCAAATACCTTTTCCATTCATTCCTTCCTCCTTCCCCTCTTTATCACAGCGAAGCGTTGTCAAGGACTGTTTCTGCAGCTTCTTTGCATTCTTGAATAAAGGCCATGGGATCTGTCGACTGAGAACAGCGGGCTCACGGGGCAGAGAGAGGAGGGATTAATCATCACAAGACAGTTTTGAGAGGAACAGGATTTCACTAATGTACTCGGACAGAAGTGAGGAGATTGAGGGAACTCCACCAGGGCATGTAATTTGGAACTGAAGCATTGCAGGAATGCAAACTGGTGAAAGGGCTGGAACATTTGCCTCCCTTCCAGTGAAAGAAAGACTTTATGTTTCAAGGCTGGGCAAGCCACGCTTGGAATCTGTAGTATGAGGGCTCTAAATCACGAAATTGCACCTGGGTGATTGTGCTTTTTAATTATTTTTCAGATGGGCTGGAGAGAAGGGGATTTCTGTTTAATTAACGTTCCATCTCCTCTGCTCCAAATTTTTACCTCTTTCTTGGTCAATTAAACTTGTGTAACAATAACATCCACTGCAGGACGAAATGATGCTTCTCAGCTGTTGCAGTTGTGCAGGGCACCGGTGTTTGGTGGGTGTAATTTGTGATGAAGAGTGACAATCCAGCCGGCTGCTCAATCACACGCCATTATTGCTGAGACATCTCATGCCATTTTGTGAATTTTAAGCAAGCTGTTGCTGGTTTTGTGTTGCCTTACCTGCCTGCCCAAGCTTCCTAAGGAAAGACTCGTATGCATGTATCTTCAAGCAGTCAAAACACCCTGTGTATCCCATGGCAATATATGGTGGTTGCATTATTCAATAAATAGTCACATGCTTATCTAGGTTCAAAAGCTAGCAGTAGCAGTAGCCAGTAGTATCACTGATGTTTGTACAACCTCTTTGCAGACAGCAGTTCAAACCAGTAATCTTGGCTGTATCTTATTGGAGTACTACATTTTGTTGATAACAAGATATTGTGGTTTGGGTTCTGAAAATGCAGTGACTTAGGAAAAGGAGCAGTATTTTCTGGAAATATGTATGAATTTCTAACAATCACTGAAAGGGTAATAATGACACTTTTAGTGCCTTAAAAACAGTTGCCTGTGATTTCAAAAATACAATATGATTGACAGAAAAAAATCATGTTTTTTTTAAATAAAAAGGTGTAGCCTCTTTTTTATTCTGTCAGAAGAAGAAAAAAACCCAGTTGATTTACTCTGCAAGTTAACATCATTTAATTATATTATTCTTATGTGAACAGAATATTAACTAGCAAAGGATACATCAAACAGAATTCTGGCAGTCAGAAACTAAATAAAGTGTGTGGTTGTAAAATTATATTTGCATCGAGTTCCGAGGTACAATAAGAAATAAATGGGAATGTGGGGTGTGGAGACAGATTCCATAATAGTGATTTTGGTATGAGGTCATGTTCAGAACATAACAGAAGCTAAAGCCAGGGAAACCGTGTTAGCAATTAAGACCACCTGCCGTCTGCTTCAAGGTTCTTTTATTTCTAGGTGGTCTTTTTGGGGTAGTTCTTTGGAATGTCTTCCTGCTACTATAAATTAAACCAAAATGAATTTCCTGACAGACTCTATTTAACCTGAAATTATCAAACTGTGCCTTCACTTCTGCAATGTGTGTGTGTGTGTGTGTGTGTGTATGCGTGCCTGCACACACACACACACACAACCCCCCCTTTCTTCCTATCTTGCACTGTAGGGATTTTTTAAAATGAAAAGAAATGAAATTTGACTTTTGCATTTAAACATGTTAAGTCGTGCAACTCTGTTAGTGTGCACTATATCACACACATGCCAATGAGGGATAAATAATGTGTGAGTCAATGCAGCATTTATTTATCTATATATGTTGCCTTTTGGCCAAGGCACCCAAAGGTGGTTTGCAATTTTTGAAGTACTAAAACAAAGAAATGATATAAAGTGTAACGGCCCAGCAGGGTGGGGAGCGAAGTCTTTGCCTGTTTCCTTCTATCTTTTCATGTTCCACAGATGGAGTCCATTACCCCTGTGAGGAGGGAAGGGGCCAGTCCCATGAGATCGGACCCTGATGTTGTCTTTGCCTGACTCCCTCACTGTCTTCTTCCCACAGGGCAGATGTCCCTGGGGAGGGGAGGGAACAGTTTGACTGGAGCATTTGTCTGCCTGCCTCATTCTCTTCTGCTATTCAGTATTATTTATTATTTTCATTTATGATTGACTTCCTATGAAGTATTTCAGTTGGGAGCACTGTGAGTTAAACTACAGAGCCTAGGACTTGCTGATCAGAAGGTCGGCGGTTCGAATCCCCGCAACGGGGTGATCTCCCGTTGCTCGGTCCCTGCTCCTGCCAACCTAGCAGTTCGAAAGCACGAAGTGCAAGTAGGTAAATAGGTAACACTCTGGTGGGAAGGTAAACGGGGTTTCTGTGCGCTGCTCTGGTTCACCAGAAGTGGTTTAGTCATGCTGGCCACACGACCCAGAAGCTGTACACCGGCTCCCTCAGCCGATAAACGAGATGAGCGCCGCAACCCCAGAATCGGCCATGACTGGACCTAATGGTCAGGGGTCCCTTTACTTTTACCTTTAAGTGGTTTGTGTGCTGAAAGCAAGATATCCCCTGGGAGGAAGCACTCAGGGCTTCTTCACAGGAGAAGAAAGATGTGGCAATTCCCTCCCCGCAACTCTAGCATGGGAGAAGCATTCCACATGTACATTAAAGGTGACGAGAAGGAGGGACTACAGCTGCTGGCCTCATCCTGTTGTCAGGTGACCCACGAGCCGCAGACATCCCTGCAGCACAACATCTGAAAGGGGAAACGTCCAATATGGTCTTATCTATTCACTAACACAATAAGTGAGCTAGAATTTAAAAGAGGAAGAACTTAAAGCACATGCTGAAGTCCCCCCAAAATTAGAATTGGTTTAGAGAAAGGCAATGGACTTGTTTTGCTACTTTGTGGACCTAACTATATTTTCTTTGGGCTAGTTCTGGGCTGAAAATTTCTCCTACATATTTGTTTACCATTCCCCATCAATTAATGAGAAAAGAAATTCCACTTGGAACAGAAAATGTGAGCAAAATGTTATCGGTATGTGGTTACCTGACTTTTTATATTGCTGATGGGTGTTTATGAATGATTGTCCTTAAAAGGAAAATCTCACTAGTAGTCTGCACTCTGCAGCATTTCCCACTGCCCATACTTAAATTAAAGCCCAATTAAAGGACATCATGGATAACTCCTTCCATTGGAATTTTTCAGATCAAGAAGTGCAGGTACCCAGGATTAGGGTTAGAAATACACTCACATGCCTACCTCACTCTGTACAATAAAGTAAGCTCAAAACTCCACACTGACCAAAATTCAGAGGTTTCCTGGGAATGAAAGGCCCTGAAAACTGATTTCGCAGGGAAATAAAACTTTCAAGAAATCAGAGGGCAGATTCCATTATAGCACAGTGCTAGGCACATTTCAATCTCCCAGCAGTTTAGACCTATAAACTCCAACACACATAATTCATTTACTGTTGGTCCCACCATTTTCACAGAACACCTATTAGCAATTTCAGAGTCTCCTCCCTCCCCCAACTCACGTTTAAAATTCATGGCACAAATCAGCACTCCATTTTTTTTTTTTAACCCTGGTATAAGCAACTGAAAAAGAAACGAACTGGTTTCTTGAATTCTGGAAATTCCACATAATGAGCATCTTATAGTGTGACACATTCAGCCCTCACAGTAGGCTTGCTTTTAAAGCAATATTAATGTAGTACACTTTTGAGATGAAGTAACCTTCTATTTGCAAATCATATCACCTAAATAAGTAGTCTAAGGTTACACTATGAAAAGCATGCAGAAAATACTCTGATTGGACACTCCAGGTTTTGACACCTAGTTTTGCCCTTTCCTTTGGTTTGATCTACTATAATTTATCTAATGAGCCTCGCTTACATGCCATTTTTTTTAATGAAACAGTCGACATTCCAAGTTTTACATATTTTACATCTAGCTTTTCACCAGCTAGGGAGCTCATTAGCAGCCATTTCTTGTGGTGAATAAATGCCACCTGAGAACAGCACTATTCCCTAATTCACAAGTTTGCATTCTTCTAAGAGGTCACTTAACCTTTAAGTCAACTGCAGCCTAGTAGCGGTAAGCAGTTTTCAGGGAAGACTTCCCAGGATGTAGCTGTTGTATTGGATTTTGCAGGTAACACAGAGGTATCAGAAGTTCAGAACTATTTAAAACTCTGCAGCGCAGGCACATTTTGTGTGGCTGAAGACTACACGGCAGCCCTTTGAAAAACGCACAGTTTTAAGTTTGTTTGGAGTGCGATGCTATCTTTGAAAGGAAAGAACTCACAGTGGTTTTGACTGCTGCCGTTCAAATAATTATTACAGTGTCTGGAATTAGTAAAGCTATTCCCCACACCCATGTTAAATAAATAAATAGATTATCCACAGAAGAAAATGTATTAGTGTCATCATTGATCAGGGTTTACTCCCAGGTAAGTGAGTATAGGATTGAAGCCTAAGTTGTGCAGGGTGCTGTTACACACCTGCGAAAATAAAACCTTCTGACAACCAAATGGCACCAGCTTCATCACACTGCAAAACCTGGGATTGCGACCGAGTTGGTGAGTGAGCTTTCATTGGAACACATCATCAGGATTTAAGAGCAATTTTAAAGCCAAACTGAAACCTCAGGATAAATCATGAGCAAGAACACTAGGTACTATGGATAAGAGATTCCATCCTCACTTCCATTTGCTTGTTGTGAACCATCTTCCATGTCTCCTAAATTCTGGCTTAGCAAGAGCTGTACAGTGGTACCTCGGGTTACAGACGCTTCAGGTTACATACGCTTCAGGTTACAGACTCCGCTAACCCAGAAACAGTACCTCGGGTTAAGAACTTTGCTTCAGGATGAGAACAGAAATCGTGCGGTGGCGGTGTGGCAGCAGCGGGAGGTCCCATTAGCTAAAGTGGTCCCTCAGGTTAAGAACAGTTTCAGGTTAAGAACAGACCTCCAGAACAAATTAAGTTCTTAACCTGAGGTACCACTGTATTCAGAAATCAACAAGAAACTGTGAAAGATCAGACTTTGGATGGGGGCAGAGGTATGCACACATGCCCTGTCTTCAACATCCACGTGTGCATCTTTTATGCATCAACCCCTTCCTTTGTTGAGCAGTAAAGGTCTAAAATTGGCTTTTACTTGAATTTGCTTGATCATGTGTGCAAATGGTTCTATTCATGTTCAAGCAAAGAATGTAAGAGGCTGCTGGATGAGGCCAATGTCTTATCTAGGTCAGTATCCTGTTCTCATAGTGGCCAACCAGATGGGCTGGCAAGCATGACCCTCAGGCCTTCCCTACTCAACAAAATGCATCCGACAAACACCTTAGGATAAATTCTGAAATTTATTCTGGGTTTACAGCACTCAAACGCTGTCATATATTTAGCTGTTTCAGTTTAAACTCGCCCCTGCCCCTTGCAAGCAACTCACATGTGTACATTGAAAAAACTATTACTACTATCTTAAGCATGCAGATGATTGCATCATCAGTCCCTTTTTAAGCATTGCTTTACAGATGTGCCCTTGTGCTCCTATGCCAATGAAAAATACCACACCAAAAGATTCTCTAAAGAACCATATATGGAATCACATCAAGGTTGGGTTGTGGTTTGGCTTTGCAATGGTTTATTAATAAGCACATGCAAACTTATTGTAGTGTCATGAGGGAGAAAAGCACACGAATGAACTAAAAGTTGTGGCAATCATGCTTTCACGGTGATACTCAGTACAGTGGTACCTCTGGTTACATACTTAATTCATTTCGGAGATCCATTCTTAACCTGAAACTGTTCTTAACCTTAGCTAAGGGGGCCTCCCGCTGCTGCCGTGCCGCCACTGTGCGATTTTTGTTCTCATCCTGAAACAAAGTTCTTAACCCGAGGTACTATTTCTGGGTTAGCAGAGTCTGTAACCTGAAGCATCTGTAACCTGAAGCGTATGTAACCCGAGGTACCACTGTAATGAAATGGGGTTTCCAATTCATCAGTTCCACTTCAGAAACAGTCACATGGAATCTGGAACTCCAAAATCCAGAGAGAAATTTGAATGAGAAAAATTGTGGAGCCATTTTCCCAGTCAATTCACACTACATAACCCTCTGGAGCAGATGCAGGGAGTGCAGGCAGGGGGACAAAAACTGAATGAAAAATAAGAGAAAAACACATCTACTTTCCATTATGAAAGCCCCACTGGATCATGGAGCCTGCCCTCAGTGGATGAGTACAATATGACATGATCTGTAGTAAAAACTGGCAAAAGAAAGCCTGAATGATGTGGAAAACATAAATCAATATACTCTGGTAAAATAAGAAATGTTTCTTGAGAACACCAGCTCAGAAGTATTGTAAGTGTAGCACCACTTGTGTTATAGCGGATACTATCATTGACCTCAAAAATATATTTCCTTGTAATGTGCTAAACCAGAATGTTCTTACAGGGAAGACAAAAAAACCCAAAACACCACATTTTCACAAACAGTCTTCGTGTAAGATACCCATGAAGAAATTATTGCCAAACATCAAAAGCCTTTGTTACAGGGTCAGCATAACCTGGATAAAGAGGAAAGTGTGATGATTCAAGCTACAAAATGCATCATGTTCTTGGGAAATTGTGTTCTTTCCTAATCATGTGAAATGTCAAAAATTGTTATTTTAAAATTGAGGCTTTGTGTGTTGAGTCACTGAAGAAAAAGATATTGGGAAGATCAACAGGTTGTAGCTTTTAAAGAAACTTTTTGGTCAGGAAGCAGATAGGAAATGGCCAGTGTGCACAGAACACCGATTGCAGCAAGGTCAAAATCTGTTATCTAGGGATATTTAGATATTTAGTGGGGGTGACGTGAGTGTGTATTAGCGGGGTGTCATCACAGAAGCAGATTCCAAGCTGACCTACAAATATCAGAAGCATCGGAACTTGTCTTATGTAGGAATAAATATAAATATAAATATTTGTCCATCTAGATCAGTATTGACTTAAGATATTCCTATTGGTGGAACACTATTACTACTACTACTACTACTACTACTACTACTACTACTACTACCAGTATACCTGAAGGAGCGTCTCCACCCCATCATTCAGCCTGGACACTGAGGCCCAGCTCTGAGGGCCTTTTGGTGGTTCCCTCCCTGCGAGAAGTGAGGTTACAGGGAACCAGGCAGAGGGCCTTCTTGGTAGTGGCAGCCGCCCTGTGGAATGCCCTCCCATCAGATGTCAAGGAAATAAACAACTATCTGGCCTTTAGACATCTGAAAAGCAGTCCTGTTTAGGAGACATCTGAAAGCAGTCTTGTTTAGGGAAGTTTTTAATATTTGATCTTTTATCATGTTTTTAATATTCTGTTGGGAGCCTCCCAGAGTGGCTGGGAAAACCCAGCCAGATGGGAGGGGTATAAATAAATTATCATCATCATCATCATCATCATTACTACTACTACTATTTGTATACCACCCATAATCTGTTGACAACACAAAATTATCAGAAAGTCCCTACCTGTGCCCATTGCAAGATTTAGCTGTAATTCTTACAGTTTTTCTAGAGATCATATTATGTGCAGCTCAGGAGTGAACACTGCGTCATGATACTTATCCTTAGCTGGCCAGTGATTATGCTCACTATGTGAGTGACCTGGGGTTATTTTATGTGAGCTGGTAAGTGCCTTCCTCTTAATGTATGAGCATCCAACAATAATCCACATTTTCTACATATCTTATAACATTTTGTATGTTTTATCTTTAAAATATAGATCAAATGCATTTTTAACCAAAGACAGCATTGCAAAATGTACAACCAGATTGTTATCCTGATTCCTAACTGTCAGGGGTTCAGGGACAGAGGCACAGGTGAGGGGGGAGACGGAGAGCGATGGGGAAGAAACCCAGGACAGTGAGGAAGAGGATGATAATGACTTGAGGTCTTCCATGAGTCTCTCAAGTGAATCGGAGGATTCCCAGAAGGGGGCGCCCCGGGTCAAGCCAAGGGGGGTCACAGGGGGGACTTGCCAGGAGCAGGGAAGCAGCAGGGAAACCCCGAGTGGGAGTGGGAGATCGGGGTCGGCTTCCCAGGAGGAACGGGGTGAGAAGGGTGGAGTTCCCAGTGTGACACACGGAGCAGAGCAGGAAGGAGACAGGGGAAGGAGATCGGGGCAGGATGTCATGCCGGAAGGGGCGGAGAGTAGTACAGGGAGTAGTGTAACTGTCAAAAGAAAGGTCAGGGGTAGCGAATGCGCGCCAAGTTCAAATGTGGAGGCGCGCGGAAATGCAGAGAGCCCGGAGGAGGAGCCTGGCCCCAAAGCACGAAGGAGGGGGGAGCAGGCATCTGAGGGATCCGCGTCAGGGGAGAGCAGGAGGGAAGGAACCCAGGGGGGGCAGAAAGACCCTGCGGAAAAGAAAGGACAGGAAGAGGTGGTCTAGCACAAGCCTCTTAAACTGGTGTAGAGGCGGGACCGAGTCAGAGGGGACTTCAAACGTCTAGGCTAAGAGACGCGGGGCTGCGCGCCTCGGTTGTGGAACCAATAATGAACTGCAATAAACATCCTTGTATATAAGAAGAGCTTGGCGTTGGTCTTTTGTGAGCTGAGACCTGAGGCAGCCCGTGACACTAACCATGTCTTAAATCCAGAAATACCAAATGAGGCAAATTTGCTTTAAGATGCAAACTGAACAAAATACTCCTCATCCCTGTGAGGAGCCACAGCATGCCTGAGAAGACTTTTCCTCACCTGTTTACATCTTCCTGCACCCAAACCGCTTCTACCACCGTTGTCACAATGCAACTAATAGTACGACCAAGTCTGGAAAGGAGAGGAGAGGAGTCAGTCCCCAATGTGAGCAAGGCTCAGCTGGGTGAAGACCACCAAATTCCGTCAATAAATCTGTTTAAAACTGATTCCTCCTCCATCCCTATGTGCAGCTGATTTTACTTGATTTTACTTGTGGTTTTTAGCTGTCATTTGTTACCATCTTTTAAAAATATGGTGATGTTCTTGTTTTCAATTCATGGTATAAATAACATATAGAAGTGTGTGCAAGTACAGAGGGAGAGAAATAGAGAGAACTACTCAGAGAGAGTATAACACTGATTTTGAACAGACTCAGAAGTCTGACGAATCCCCAACACCACTGTGTTTAATCCTCTGGTGGAGCCACAGCCTCTTCTATTGCCTTGCTGATTTTTGCAACCAAGGTGAGAAGTTGAGGCACAACAATTTCTTCTTCCCGCCCATATCCCAACGTGCACCCAAGATGCCCTGTTTCCCAGTCTCGGGGGGGGGGGAGGAAATCTCCCACAGGACTAGATGACCCTTTGTGTCTTTTCCAACTCTACAGTTCTATGATGCTATAAATGGCAGTGGAACTTTCTGAATACATACAATGTGAGGCATATACTGGTAGGTAGTCCTGCCCCTCTGCTGGTGGAGCCCAGTTCCTAAGACTTCATGGCCAGGCCCAAGATAGAAATGGAATCCCTCCCTGAAACCATTTTGTTTTGTTTGAAATGCAAAAGTTAAAAAAAGTTAAAATAGATCTAAAATAGATTATGGGCCATTCCTTTTCCTTCACCCAAAAAGGGCATCATGGCCACCTTGAATGACTAGTGGGAGGAGAGACACCTAATACTGAGATCACTTTATCTGGTCAGGTAGTCTGTCTGCATGATGAGCTATCTGCCAATGTGACCTGCATCTAAAAAAGAAACTTCTAGCTGAAGTTGGAATATGGTGATTAAAACACATATTTTTTTTTAAAAAAGCAGACAGATAATGGAAAAGGAATATCAAAAGCTTTGCGTCAAATCAAGGTCCACATCAAGTTGATCTCAACTGTCTTTAAGATTCTAAATTGATCTTATGCACCTAAATCCCTCAAATATGGAAATAATCTGTATTCTCATTAACACTAAATAGAATTTAAACCCAGTGTCTCTTCTTCTTTTTTCTTTTTTCGACATTGGAGTTTTAGTCAAATGTTGTGTAGCCACACAAGGAATCACACTCCTTACTGACAATTTGCTGTTTATATTTGCTTGGGTATTTAAAAATAAAGGGGGGGGGAGAGAGAAGGAAATCAATGTGATTATTTTTTGACACGACCTCTGCTCTTTTCGTCTGGATTTCTCTCAGAGGATCGCTGTCTGGAATTTGCAGCTTCAGAACACTGTCAGTTCTGATCCCTCCCACTCCCAATTGCCTTTAAGAATTTTTCATGTTCCAGCTCTGCGGCTATCATTTGATTCTCCCAATATTTTGAAGGCACTGCATTTTTTCTCATAGAAAGCTGCAGTAGTAAGCGATAACATGCATTCTAATTTGCTCGCTCTTGAGTTTCATAGAACACACACTGCCCCAATGTGTTGAAATGCCTTTCTACCTCTATGTCGTTTTCCTCTTTGTGGACTGTCACTGACTACTTTCCCCCCACTTCCAAATACACAGCAATAATAGCTGCCTGAACCTTGTCCAATTTCACATTCGGCTCAAGAAATAAGAGGTGAGAAGTTTACCATTTTGCTTCCCAAGCCCCAAGAAAGTTGATGGATCTTCTTGTGTTGGCAGGTAATTCTGTGCATGGCGGTCTCTGGGTCCTCAAGGTCAGCAACTTCTTAATTGGGCAAAGGACTGGCAAAGCCACTTTATTTTGGGTCTGAGGCATCTCAGTTACCTCCAGTGACCTGACAACAATCCATCAGATAATAAAATGACCTAGTAGTAGAGGAAAAACAGAGCAGAAATTGTGTAACTCTGTTTTCAACAACACATGTGCTGGAGATAACAAATGATCTTCCTTGAAGCAGGCAATATCTTGGTGACACATATCTTAAAGCACTGTATTATTGTATCAGATGATAACTTCTTCACCTCTTGCTGTTTTGATGCAGAATGCAAGACAACCATGGACCTAATTTCGCTGTGCACACACTGTAAGAAAGATGTTAAAGAACTGTACATCAACTAGAGTTCCAAATTGCAAAATAATTATAGTTATAATGTGGAGGAGGAGAAAATGTGGCTTAGAAGGAAACCACACTGAATTCTCCCAGTGCTTGGAATCAGCTGAATTAGTTCAAAAATATATCTGAACCACAGAATTGCTGGTTGAACTGAACATGAATTATGTTTCTTTTGGGGTAGACTTTTGAGCAATTCCTAGTTCACCTGACCTTGTGGCAGCCATTTTGTATAAGGCCACAATTTGTGGTGGTCATTGAATGTACCCCAGGGCCTCAAAAAGTTAGCAACCACTGGTCTGCTATGTGCATTCTGAGTAGTGAGCAAAAAACAAAATAGTGTTTCATTTCTCAGTTTCCTTTCATTACTGAAATGTTCACTTGTTTCATGTTTCATTTACGATGATCACATTCATTTATTTTAGTTCCTATTCATTAGCTTATCATCTGTTTTAGTTATTCCTGTTTATTTTAGTTTCCATGAGAGAGCCACCTGTTCTTCTATTGCCTGTAATTTTTATAGGTTGGATCCAGATTCTCCCCCCTGGTGGTGGCATCCTCTGAGTCAAGTTCTACTCAAGATATTCCCATTGGTGGAACACTCTTTTGTGTGTGTGTGTGTGTGTGTGCGCGCGCGCACGCACACACACACACACACACACACGTGCAATGGTGCACAGTGCTATAGGAAATTCAACAACAACAATCTATACTCCCATTCTGCCAGTGAGAATTTTCCATTCAATTAGAAGTCTTTCTACTTGCAGGATGCAAAGTCTTGGCCCAACACTATGGTTCTTAATCCAATTGAATGGCAACGTTCATTGGGTCATAGGGCTAGAAGGCACCACAAACACCATCTTGTCCCAACTCCTGCTGATACTGGAAATCCATTACTACAGCATCCCACAGAGTTGGCCATCTAACCTTTGCTTTAAAACATTTAGCAGTAAACAAGCTTGCTTTTAAGAATCTCTTATCTAAGCTAAACATACTAAGTGCTTCAACCTTTCCTCATAGAACAGACCTTCTGCATCTCACTTGTCACTTCTTTCCAAGTTGACAAGGAGACCTAATAAGCCATTTGGGTATGGTATGAACAGTAGCAATGCTGAAATTACTATGCTAATAATTTAGGTTTGTGTGGCATGGGTTCTTCTTGAGACCCACTGATTCCTTGTGGTTATAGTGCATTTTTCTAAATGCTCTCAAAACTGATTGCTCAATTAATCTGTTCAAGAACATGTCCAAATATTGACCTCAAACCATTATTATTATTATTATTATTATTATTATTCCACCTCATTTGAAAAGCAGAAGATTCTCCAGTAGTTTTCAAAACATATACAAACAAGTTCCTTAGCACCAAAAGGTAGATACCACGCTGAATGCCTAATTCCTACATAATTTCAAATGGGCCTTCTAATGAGATGAGTCCCTAACCTGCAGAACACACTGACCAGTTGAGTACGTAAGGAGTGAGATTACCTTTCTCAGGTATACTTGATTTCATTTAGGTTTTCTCTTTGGGGATAAAATTACCACGCCCCCCCCCAATAAGAACCGCTGAATTTCAGACTAGTCAGAAGTAAATTAATGCTTACTTCCAGGCAATTATATATAGAATTATGAACCCAATGTTACTTTTACTAGAGACTCGGGTGCTTTTCTGATGCCTCTAACTTTGGTGTCTTCTATCAAAATGGCTTATGTTAAGAAATTTTTGGTAAAAAAGAAGCTTCCTTCCAAATCGCTCTAATAATAATTATGTTACAATTAACACAATTTGTTTACTTACATTCCATATCCTCTTGTCTTTGTTAAATAATATCACATGTCCTTTTGTAAATAGTAATCAGCAACTTTTGGGTTTCAGATAATTGCTCCACAGTGTCAAATAAGGAATTAATTAATGTGTCAACTCAGTTTTACAATGACCCTAGGCTTATGGAGTATCTTTGGACCTGCCAATGGTAACAATTTAGAATTGGTAATGATAGTCCCAGAAGATCTGGATAAACCAGTATGAGTTAAAAACTACACAGAGATAAGCAAGACATCAAAATAGCTCTCAGAAATTTCCTGCTTACTCAAGGATTATTTTTACAGATGATGCTTTATTTATTATTAAGAATGACTTTCCCTTTGTGAGTTCATACATTATGGCAAAAAAGGGGGCTGAAAATGTTCATCTCTCAAATGATCTAACTGAAAACAATGGGATAGTAACTGGATTATTGGTTAGGGAAAGCACTGCTAAAATATAAATATGACTCAAGCATCATGTGTAAATATCAGTTATCTGCATCAGCTCTCTGGGCACCCCAATTTATGAGGCAAATTTGAATGATCCAGGTTCACATGTTTCCAGGGTTGTTTTTTTCAGCCAGAACTCACCAGAATTCAGTTCTGGAACCTCTCAGATGGGCGCCATTGCCAGAGGAGGTGTTCACCTCTTTTTGTAGAAAAATAGCACTTCATGTTTCTGAGTTTGATTTTGCTGTTATGTTAACAAGGCATTTCATTTTGGATCAGGGACTCCGTAAGTTTCTAAGTCATGCTCTGGCTTCAACTGTCCAACTAAGACCTGCAAGTTGCAGTTCAACAATATCAGTTCAGTTTCCCCACCCCTGGGGAATGGCTTTCATTTATACTACTGTGATACCAGTGTGAAAATCATTGTACTGGCTTATTAAAATGTCATTTTAAAGCCACCTATAATGTGGTATGTATTTATGTTTATGCATCAGAAATAAACACTGATCCCTCTGAAAGAATAAGTACGATGACGACAAGATACACACTCGAAATATTTATATACCTGCAAGGCATTACCTAGCAAATGGTATATATTTTCTGCTATTAAAAAAACCAACATAAATTACTGAGAGCTATTAAGGAAAGCCTGGTTATGGTAATAAGATATTGTAGATGGCAGTTGCCTGCTGGGAAATAGCTATGTCTGAAGGAAGACTGCCAGAGACTCCTAACGTAAAAATGATGGTCCAGTGTTCTCCAACGCTTCATTTATTTTATTCTACCACATCATGGGAAACTGGCAGAAGGACATGTTGACATCAAGCTGTCTAAAGGGACAATGGAGTATGCCTCCTGGGGGAAAGTCAAATCACTGCATTGTTACCTACCTAGGATGCCAGCCTGGGCAGGGTTCATGGAGGTCCTGGGCTGTCCAGATGACAAGACCCCACTCTCAGCCTCACTGACGTGGTCCAAAGGAAAGCAGAGCAGTACGTTGCTTGGCTGCAGGAGTTGCTGGAAAGAGGCGTACATCCAACTGTCTTAGGGACTGCACTTTGGATTTGTGTATTGTTTACTCCTTAGCCTTTTCTTCTCCCAAAGATATGCCATAAGGCAGCAGAGATTTAGAATCAGAGTTTTCCTTCTCTTAGATGGGCTACCTTCTCAGGTTGATGGGCCCCATCTGCCCCTCACTTCCCTTTTCTTGACTGATGGATCCTCTATGGGTCTTGTCCACTCAATCCACCAGAGCCTGTCTTCACATGCAGGGGAAGTTCCTAACTCAGTGAGTGTTTGAGACCAATTGGCTACCCTCATCTGGTTTAGCCGGCCAGCTGAAGCCATTTTGCATGCCGACAGCTTCTAGGAGCCACAGGAGAGTGCAGTGTGGGGACCAAAGGTGGACAAACTACCACAGAAGGAGCACCACGTGCTCCCCACTAGAGGTACTACCCCTTTCCTAACATCCCATACACCAAAATAAGTAAAATAAGAATGCAAACAATTTAAAAATCACTAAAAATCATATGCTGAGATTCAATGTAACACTAAGAATTTCTGCTTGCCCATTAGAATGATCTTCACTCTCTACCATCACTGCCCTGGGGTATCCCCAAGCCTTCAGAGTGGGTTTGGGGAGGAGAGTTCAGGGGCATGGGAGAGAGAAATCCTGTTGCAGAAGCTGGACTTCTACCAGTAGAATGGGTTAGCTGAATCCAGCCCATAAATACCAATAATTACACATTATTTAAAATATATTGGAAGCAGGAAACTGGCTACAAAGGCAGTTGGAGCACAGAATGATAATGGAGTTAAATGTGTGCATCTTAAAAAGCAGAGACATCACCTTGCCAACAAAGGTTTGTATAGTTAAAGCTATGGTTTTCCCAGTAGTGATGTATGGAAGTGAGAGCTGGACTGTAAAGAAGGCTGATCACCGAAGAATTGATACTTTTGAATTATGGTGCTGGAGGAGATTCTTGAGAGTCCCATGGACTGCAAGAAGATCAAACCTATCCATTCTTAAGGAAATCAGCCCTGAGTGCTCACTGGAAGGACAGATCATGAAGCTGAGGCTCCAATACTTTGGCCACCTCATGAGAAGAGAAGACTCCCTGGAAAAGACCCTGATGTTGGGAAAGATTGAGGGCACAAGGAGAAGGGGACGACAGAGGACAAGATGGTTGGACAGCGTTCTCGAAGCTACCAGCATGAGTTTGACCAAACTGTGGGAGGGCAGGAGTTGCAAAGAGTCGGACACGACTAAACAACTAAACAACAACAACAACAAAAGAGGGGAAGGAGATTACAAAGAAGCTGAAAGTGATCCTTGGGTATGTCTTCACTGCAGAGAATGTAGAGCAGATTCCAATGTCCTAAACTGAGATATACAAGAGATGGAGCCTTAATGAGAAATTTAAAATGAACAGATCACTAGGTCTGCAGGATAGTTTCTCTCTCACACACCAAAAGGAGAAGAATTATTATGATTGTGCTTCTTTGCCTCTTATCTCAGTTTCTACAAAACCAGAAACTTCCTGTACCTTTTCAAAATGAAAGTTGGCAATCGGGGGATTATGGTACATCTGGGATGGGGACAATTTGACACATACCTCTTCCCCACTGCAGACTGTCACTGGCAGCGCAGTGTGAAAAAGTTTGATTGGATGTTGCATTGTTGCAGAAGAAAAACAATAATGCAACCCAAGTGTCTCTCATAAATGCAGCCAATATAACTTCTTCCCACTTTGGAAAGACAAGCTGTGTTTCCATTTCCCCTGGAATTTCCTAAGGAACGTGAAAGAAGCCTTGCCAACGCATATCACATCCCAGCTTCGCTGAGAAGGTCTACTATGCTCACCATCTGCACATTCCTGAGCAGTATTGTTCAAGCTGTGCTGCTTTGACAAAGGATACCTGGCCTAGCGGAACGCCGCAGCTACCCCCCACTACCTCACAGCAGAATTTTCTGTGTCAGCCTGCAACAACCTGGGCTCTTTGAGACATGTGGCAGCATGTTCAAATCTATGCGCTGTGAGGAAACTAGTTATCTGTTTCCAGTAATTCTCAGTATCGAAGTCGTGCACATCTGGTTCCGTACAGATGTGCAACCCAATGCTGGCATTTTGATAGACTCTAAGATTATTATCTGCAAATGTCAAGAGAGGGGATTTATATTGTGATATTTTGTATTGTTGTAATAATCTTGGCTGCGGTAATGAAGTCAGGATGTGCACTTTGCTGTTCTCCTGTGACCTTTTGCCTCAGAAAAATGAAGCAGTGGAGTTAATGCCGGAAAATATTATCAGCTTTTAACAGATGTGGAAGTGTTTTAAGGGGTTTTCTCCCCTTGCATTTGGGGGCTATATATATATATATATATCCTGATTGCCCATTGCTTCTCTTTTCAGGTTCTTGGGGTTAAATAAACATGGGAGATTGTGTACAGACCACAGTTACTGAATCAGACATTGGAGCTTTTTGGAGGTCAAAAGAGTGTCTGCCTTCAATGTAACAATCAGCACAGTATCTGGGTGACACTCTGTGGCTTACAGTAACTGTTTGCTTTGAGAAGTGAGTGCTTGTCAATTGCACAACACCCTTCTGACCTTATATGGTAAGAGTCTAAGTGCCCATATTTGGAGGACTATAATTGACTAGATATAGACATGCCTCTCAATTGCCCTTCACTGCTGTGACAAGTATACTAAGTTTGATTCCATTTCTCACTGACATCTCTAGTTTCTGCTTTCTGGTATTACTGGGGTTTGGAGTTTTATTTTTATTTTTTACTGTACTATTCCATGGAAAGCAACAACATCCAGAAATAATTAAAAGATCCAACACCTTCTGAAGAATAATTAAAGGAATGTTTAAAATACTAGAAAATTATAGATGCTTAAAACTTAGTCACAAAGAGCTCAACTCTAGGCATTTTTACTCAGAGTTCAATAAGGCTTAAAGGTAAAGGTAAAGGTACCCCTGCCCGAACAGGCCAGTCTTGACAGACTCTGGGGTTTGTGCGCCCATCTCACTCAAGAGGCCGGGGGCCAGCGCTGTCCGGAGACACTTCCGGGTCACGTGGCCAGCGTGACAAAGCTGCATCTGGCGAGCCAGCGCAGCACACGGAACGCCGTTTACCTTCCCGCTGGTAAGCGGTCCCTATTTATCTACTTGCACCCGGGGGTGCTTTCGCTTACTCCCAGGTAAATGTGTATACCATCATCAACACCATCAGACCACATCATCTGTAGACCACCCTTCATTAAAAGGCCACAGGGTGGTTTATAATATATAACAAAACAATAACATACAAAGCAGTGTTATTTTTCTAGTGGAACTCACCACAAACGCCTCCCTTGTTCTCTTATAATGGCAATGGCGCCCACCTGAGAGGTGCCAGAACTGAGTTCCAGTGTGTTCCGGCTGGGGGGAAAGCCCTGTCACAAAGGTACCGTATTTTTCGCTCTATAACACGCACCCGACCATAACACGCACATAGTTTGTAGAGGAAGGAAATCCGTAGGCATGCCACCCGTAGGCATTCCCTCCATAACACGCACAGACATTTCCCCTTACTTTCTAGGAGGAAAAAAGTGAGTGTTATGGTGCAAAAAATACGGTATATCATTAAACAATGAATATTTTAAAACATTAACATTTAAACCATAGATTTACCATTCATAACAGTAGTACAGCAGCAGATAGTTCAATAGAAGTAGCAATAGCCACGGTGAATACTTGCTTCTTTAGTTGATGACGAAAGCTCAAGAGTGAGGGCACTTGACAGGAGTTCAGAGGCAGGAATTTCTGCAAGCGAGAGTGCACTACAGAAAAGGCCCTATCCCAGGACACCACATAGGCAGTACTCTTTGGTGGAGCTGCCTCTGTGGGTCTCTGTGAATGGTACACTATAGTCCCCATGATTCTTTGGGAACTCCACATGCTTTAAATGTATGGCGTGGTCAAGACTTCAGTGTTCCAAGTGAATTAGGAAAATCCTGCAGCAGAAGCGGTTATCTCGCCAGTAGAAGTGAGTATCTTGACAACACTACAGGAGATATACACCAAATTGGGCTTTGTGCCCAAGATGCGGGGGGAGAATGAAATAATGGGGACAGCAGGCACTTTGTGGGATGTTTTATACTTTCAGGCTGGTTGTTTCAGAGATAATTTTTTTTCATAGAGCTGCTGTCAGCTCTCTGGGAGAGTTTGCTTTTGAGATGTGCAAAGCACATCCCCTCCAAGCTCGCAAAAACACCTTGTTGTCTGCCCCTTAGGCACATCTGGCAGCGAGACTGTTGCTGCTGACATGAGCGTTCAGGTCTGATCCCACTGCTCCCAGGATGAAACAGTTCGGCAAAACTGATATGCAAGAGCAGGACTCAGCTTGAAGCAGGAGGAAGAATTGTCTTTTGCCCTGTGAAATATTCCTGTGAAACTGAGGCGATGGGGGGGGGGGGGAGAGAGACCAGAAAGTGGTGGAGAGGAAAGGAAAGGAAAGGAAAGGAAGAAGTGGATTTTACAGTGCCGTGCCATTTTTGTCCTTCATTTTTCTGCTTGACAGAAGCTGTAAATATATAAGATAAAAGTAGTCATTCACACTCTTAAAATTTGCCCCGAAAGGTCAAGTCAGTTCACAGTCCTTTTATATGGCTCTCATTACTCTTTCTAGATTCTCAGGTATAATTTGCTTCAATAAAGAAAAATGTTCCTCTCTTGCTTTTATCCTTCTGCAGAAAACTGTGCTCCCAAATCCAAAAATTACTGCTCAAACATGGGAAATTTGGGAGGTTGCAATTTAGGGTATTAGAAAGAAATACTAATGGGATGAAAATCCTAAACTGTACAAACTCCACACACACTTATGCAAACACACATGCATGTGTGTGTGAGGGAGAGACACAGAGAGAATGATTTTTTAAAAGCATTAACAAATACTACAGACAAGTTTGCTCTGAATCTAGGATGCAATTAATCACTAAAACCATGCATTTAATCCAGAGACTAATAAGAGAGAGGTATTAAATTCAGAAACACTTGAGAAATCAAGTTTGACCTCTTTCCAAAAGCAACAAGAAGTAAAATATTTGGAAGTCAAGCTTGATGCTTCAGTACTGAGCGATTTAAAAGCTGAAATGTGCATTATTGGAGACAGGAAAGAAAATGAATTTATGTCACATTATTCCCCCCTCTTTTTTTTGCTTTCCTTCATTCTCCCCACCTCTCTTCTTCTACCGTCACTTCAATCTCTCGCCTTTTAGCAGTCCTGCACGCACGCACGTACCAGACATCCCTTTAAGGCAGTGTGCAATTCCCTTACCTATTTTGACAAGAAATGCACATTGCAGCTACATGCCACAGGCCATGGTTGCACAAAAGTCACAGGTCAATAAAGATCACTTACCTTCCCTGGGAGTCTTTTCATGTGACTTTCCTCCATTGGGAATGGCTGGCGGGGGGGGGGGGGGAGAGGGAGAAATCAGAAAGGAAAGGAGGAAATGTCAGAGGGGCCCTTTATGAAACACTTAAAAAAACCAACCCCAAACTCCGAATGAGTTGCCCCCTCACCTCATGTTACCTTGCCTGAGGGAAAGTGGCCTCTTCTCCCACCTGCAAGGAGCTCTCCAACCTTTCAAGAAGTTCGTTGCTGACTTGTCTCCCTCCCTTGATGATTTACAAGAAAGTAAAAGAGATTAGTCAGTACTCTTCATAAAGTACTCTTTACAAAGAAGCCAATAAAATGATCTACATCATATCACAGTTCAACATATCTGACATCTGTTCTGTAATAAAATTCACTTCATGCATATGCCTCTTCTGACTCATACATATGCTTCCCACTAGCGTACCCTGACTGCTCTTCTGAGACAGGTTTCTTCATGTAGCCATAGTACAGTATTAGAAAGTGATGTTCCCTTTCGGCTCACCAGCACGCTCCAGTTATCCACATAAGCTGATTTTTTAAAAATATATTTAAGCTGGGGAAAATATCTCCACTTATAAATCTAGATTGCGGCCATGATTGCTTCTTCACTTACTTTTAAAAAAACAAACAAACAAATCCAATGCTGACAATTTGCTCTACAAGCTATTTATGCTACTAGAGCAAAATGAAACCTGGCTGTTTCTATCACGGTGGCTCAACTTACACAAAAACTAAAAGTATCAAATGAATATGTGTCATACAGTTATGCCTAGAGGAGGCCAGGGAGGTGAACATCTGGTCAGGATGCCATAAGCTGCAGGTACAACCACACATCTTGATAACTGAACATGGCAGACATTGTACAAATGCTCACACCCCCTCACTGCTATCACTGTGTGCTATATCGTGGTGGTAATAAGGGGGTGCCAGGATTTATTTGGCAAGTGAGCACATTCTTCCGTTCATTCTCAACTATAATTATCCTGGACAGAGATACTAGCTAAGAGATGCTAGCTGAGGCCCAAATCTTACAGGTATTTGGGAAATGAAATCACAATTTAAGTAACTCAACATTTCAGAGTTATTCTATATTCCTCTCCTCTTCCAATACCAGTTCTTGGGATGAGTGGCCTCTTTGAGTAATCCCATCCTGGACCCAAAGTCAGAAAACAGAAAACAGTAAACAGCTTGGCTTTGTGCTTCTTGAGATTTTTCTTTCTTTCTTTTCTTGCTTCCTCAAAGATCATAAGGTCATTTCTGATTCCATCTCTGGGTTCCATCACCAAACAAGGTGGAGTGGGTGGCTAATGTGGAGATGGCCTTTTCCGTGGTGGCACCCTCATTAGGGAATTTCTTACTAATACAGGCCCACATGAGGCCCACTGTGTGGTCTTTTCACTGACATGTAAATAATTTTCAGTTTTGCCAGGCCTTTACATCTTAAAAGCTATTAGTGACCTACAGATTTGATTTGCTTCTGTTGGATATCTTTGATGTTCAAGATTGCTGAAACTTTGCTGTACGGTTTTTGTCACCTTGTCATTTAGTGCCTTAAATGATACAATGATGCATAGTTATAAGTGCATGTACCAGTCATGAAGAAAGCGGGCCCTCTTAATTTTGTTATTCCCCAAAGGTTTGGAGAAAACAAGCAGATACATAGAGAACACCATTGTGCAGAATGATTGATATTTTGTGTGTGTGTGTATAACTCTTCCACCTTGGTATAAAAATACTAAATCAGAATTCTGAACAGTTCCTGCTAATACAGCTTTCATAAAATTGATTTTTTTTGGGGGGGGAGGAAGTTTACATTAAAGTTTCCATTAAATGGTATGTGGTGGATAAACAAAAAACTTTACTAAAATGATTTGATTCATTTTTTCGAAACCCTTTCAAAAAAATAAAAAAGAGCAAGGGGTCATCTTTGTGCATAATTTGACAATTTTCAGTACATTTTGCCTCCTCAGCAGTCAAGGTCTAGCAAGATATCAGCTAAATGCAAACAGCAGACACAGGGAATACACTTGACACCCTGATTGCTCTTAAAAGACAAAGATTCAGTAAGAAACTATCCAGGACTAGTATGAATGTGGGAATGGAAATGTTTTAATCATGCACTCAGCTCTAATAAAATGTATCAGTTAGAATAGTTTCATATTTCTTTCAAATGCACACACAAGGAAAAAAATCATCATCACCATCATCATTTCTCCTCTTGCTCCCTCTTTCTTTCTCACCCCTTGCAGCCCAAAGCCACTTCCACCTGCAAGTTTAAAGGTAAAGGTACCCCTGCCCGTACGGGCCAGTCTTGACAGACTCTAGGGTTGTGCGCTCATCTCACTCTATATGCCGGGAGCCAGCGCTGTCCGCAGACACTTCCGGGTCACGTGGCCAGTGTGACAAGCTGCATCTGGCGAGCCAGCGCAGCACATGGAACACTGTTTACCTTCCCGCTGGTAAGCGGTCCCTATTTATCTACTTGCACCCGGGGGTGCTTTCGAACTGCTAGGTTGGCAGGCGCTGGGACTGAACGACGGGAACGCACCCCGCCGCGGGGATTCGAACCGCTGACCATGTGATCGGCAAGTCCTAGGCGCTGAGGTTTTATCCACAGCGCCACCTGCGTCTCAATCCTGCAAGTTTACACGGTCCCTATTCTTTGCAACATCCACTGGATGCTCAGAGCCATTGATTTAACACTCTAGTGCCCACATTTTTATGCGCTAGATTAATAACTTTGACAATTGAGAATAGATAGCTATGAAGATATGAATTACTGCATTGTAGTGATTGGAAAGAGAAGGCTGCTGGAAAGATTAGTGGTACGAGCTCCAGTGGCTTTGTGGGCTGTGTGCAATCCACTAAATAAATGCCACTGTCTCCCTAAATCAGCATTTGTCAATAATATCTTGAACCATTTATTTCTCCATTGCTAGTATTTCAATAGTAATCACCGAAAGGTGTAGATCATGTTAAATAAGGAGAAAAGAATTATTTCTATGATATACAGAAGGTGTTTTTGTCCTGAGTATCAAACTTTCAGAGCCAGACAAACTGCTAAACATTACAAACCATAAGCAGAGCGGATAGACTCCAAATGCTTACTGATTTCTGTTTCTGATCACAGCTCTTTGGGGTGGTTCAGAGAACTTTCTCAAAGCATGGAGAGATTGTCTTATGGCCCACAATTCCTTTATTTGGGAAATTGCTTTTTAATACCTCAAAGCAACAAAATATTGCAGAGCTAAATGCAGAGTCCAAATTGCAGAGTTCAGTGTTTCAGCCAGCCAGCCATACCCTTTTTCAGAATACTCCACTCCATTTCACTCATATCTCTGAGTTTAGTGATTTTAAAAGTGATTTTTGTTTAATCTATGTATTTGATTTTTAAGAATGTTCTCTTGTTCCTTGGTTCCCCACTTGAGGTGCTGCTTTTGGTGACAGAGAAACTAGATAGAAATGCCACACACACATATTTTGTGGATTTCAATTCCGATTACATATCAAAAATTGATCCTTCTCTTGCTGCTCCCTCAGAGGATCATCTTCTCAACTGTCCCAGGTTAATACTCAATGCATTGACTTTTCTGTATTTCTGAATTAAGGCTGATGTGAAGAGACAAGTGGTGGTTAAGAATCCAAAGGGTTATGCATTGTTTTAAATCAGAAGTGTGTCAAACACTAGTAATCCCTTGGCCATATCATTTTATACTTGATAAAGTAGGCCTCTTGAGAAGGGTTTATGCGCCCCGACATATTTGGAAACTTTTCTTGACAGAACAAATTCTTTGAGGAAATACATCAAAACTCTGTTTATCTCTACAGCTGCTCCCTTAAAACCTGTCAGCACTAATAGTATCAGATCTCAGATTAAATAAGTCCTATTGAGAGGCAGTGTGGCCATATCCATATTCAAAACACATCCTTACTACTATCAGAGGGAGCCACTGCTTACAAGAGAGGGGAATAGGCAATGAGGAATTACATTGTTCTTTCAGCATATGAGAGACTAACTCAAGAACTTCTCAAAGTACTGTTCAATTCTCCAGGCAAATTCCATTCAGCTGAACATCCTGACAAAACAATAAAAGCAACATATGCTTTTATTTTGTTTTATAAAAGCTTGGTGTTTCTTGCCGAGAACACAAGACGATAGGAAACATTGTTTTATCGAGTGCATCTAGGGCTGTACCAGCTCTCCAGGGTTCAGACAAGGAACCTTTCCCCTTCTCTGCCTGGATATACCAGGAATTCAACGTAGAACCTTCTGCATGCAAAGCAGAAGCTCAAATGTTATAGAACTACAGTGGTACCTCTAGATGTGAACGGGATCTGTTCCGGGGCCCCATTCGCATCTAGAAGCAAACGTAACCTGTGTTCGCACATCTGCGCGTGCGCGGGTCACGTTTAGGCGCTTCTGCGCATGCGTGTGACATCATTTTGAGCGTCTGCACATGTACCCAAAAATGTACCCAAAATGCATATCAATCCATCTCCTTTATTGGCATAAAATGTGCATCGTAGACAGGGATCAGAACACAACACCGTTAATGAAACAAGGTAGCAGATACTTTCGGATAAAACTATCCAGACATCATGAGGTATGAAGATTGCTCTTAGGACCTAAAGGTAAAGGTAAAGGGACCCCTGACTGTTAGTCCAGTTGCGGACGACTCTGGGGTTACGACACTCATCTCGCTTTACTGGCCAAGGGAGCTCGCATACAGCTTCCGGGTCATGTGGCCAGCATGACTAAGCTGCTTCTGGCGAACCAGAGCAGCGCACAGAAATGCCATTTACCTTCCCGCTGGAGCAGTACCTATTTATCTAGTTGCACTTTAACATGCTTTTGAACTGCTAGGTGGGCAGGAGCTGGGACCGAACAACGGGAGCTCACCCCATCACGGGATTCAAACCGCTGACCTTCTGATCGGCAAGCCCTAGGCTCTGTGGCTTAGACCACAGTGCCACCTGCGTCCCATGGTGACGTAATTTCATGCCATCACTCAAAAATCTTGCCACATTCTCCACAATGCTATTATTACAATTGTTCAGCAAATAAGACACCCTGGAAGAGTCAGTGCGATGAATCCCCTCCTTCAATAAGGGGGCCAAATACTTATCTACTCTTTTTTTTGGCATAAAATGGGCAATAAAAAATAACATGTATCATGGATTCACACAAAATGCATATATTGGGGGAATTATGTGTTAAAATTGCATATATCGTTACATTCGGGTAAATTATGTACAGTAGTGAAAATGTTGTAGAACTGCCGTGAGATTTGCGAATGAAAGGCAGTATACAAATTTTAATGATGATAATAATAATAATAATAATAATAATAATAATAATAATAATAATAATGGCAAACAAAAAGGTGTAGATCAGGAGAAAAGTGCACTGAAATGCTGGCATATTTCCATGACAACTTCAGTCACAAACTGAAGTGTAAATGCAGCAGGAACATTTTCAACTTAAGTCTGAAAAAAACTGTAATTAACAGAGCCTAGAAAAATGAGAGCGTCTTCGAATGCTTGTATTAAATACATAAGAAATGTGATTTCTCCTTGCTACCACCTTATGTTTTTTAACTTCCAATATAAATAAACACTTTATTGCAGAGTTGCTGTTGTTTTCCTTAAAAAAGAAATCTAAAGTATGTGCTTATGGATCATATTCGTGTCTCTAAAGACAATGCAATGGGAAGTGAGACTCAATTAATCTTCTTCAGTTTAATTTTAGAGCCGGCTGCTTTATTTCTGTCAGTGTGAATTGATTCCCTCCCTCTTTCTCAAGACTTCTCAATATTTCTCAATGTCAGCATCAGCTGTCTGAGGGGTGGGCAAACCAGTAATTATGTATTGCCGTGAATGTGACATGTTCGGCTCAGAATCATTAGGCTGACAGAAGTCACATCTTTAAGATCTCTGAAATTAAGCATCCTACCTGATTTCCACACACACACACACACCCCGCCCCAGACACACAAAACAAATAGCAATTTTCTATAGGAGAGGATATTCATTATTTTGAGTAAAATATCCAGCATTACCAGTTCATCAATTCAAGGCAATCTGTTCTTTATTGACTAACATATTACACTGCTGAGTAGAGAATTATCCCTTCAGTATTTTGGCTTCTGGTTGCTTGAAATCATTATTATTGCAGAAGGATCACCTTGTTTTAATTACTGAGGAGAATAATATATTTTATTAACTTTAGGATTTATGCCAAGTTGGAAGTAGAATGTAAAACGTGGAATCATTTAGTTGCTGACAGCAGCTATCTGTGTGGACCTTTATCAGGGAAAATACCTGAATGTAGAAGACAAAAGCTCTTTGTTTTTTTGTTTTTAAATAAGTCATTATGCTTCTCATTAAGTAATATTAACTTACCATTGCATTGCAAGTTAGTTATAAGCAGTATACCTATTTCTGCATAATTTGTCTAATTAGGATGTTAATCTGCATGATCATATGCATGGGGAACCTCACTGAGTTAAATGGAGCTTACTCCCACGTAAGTATTTACAGCCTAAAAGGTGGAGTGGATGGCGACCAAAGCTGAGGTGGCAGTGAAGTCAGCACAGTGCAAACACACTGTCAGGAGTGCAGTATTGCTCCACCACTGGGTTTGCATTGCATTAGCCTTCCTGCCACCATGATTCTCCCCATCACAGTGAGCAACAGCAACCCACCCAGAAATCAAATGTGGCTGGATTTGATTGTCAGGCCACCATATTTTAAGCACTATCCTGCAGAGTTACTGTAGCACAGTGACTGCAAATTTTCTTTAATTCCATTAATGAAAGAGGTAGTTTGGAGACAGAGGTGTAAAAGGCCAACCATGGTCGGAGCAAGTTGCTCACCTGGAGCTATCCATGGTCCTGATAGAGTCTAATGCTACAATGTGGGGTGGTTCTATCTGCTGTTGTGGCTGTGCTGCATATGCCTCATAGCAACAGATGGAACCTACCTGGTAGGGCTGTCTTTCAGGCTTTCCAATCAGTCACATGACTTTTCTGTTTAGAGGCACATGGGAGGGACTATCCGCCATAGGTATAGTTTTGGTTTAGGACTGGATAAGCGGTGCAGAAAGCTGATTGGACAGAGAACAGAAGATTGACAGAAGTGTGTATATAACTTCAAGGAAGTAAAATCTTGAGGGAAACAGGAAAGAGAATGTGGCTTTGAGATTTTTAGGATTTTTTTTTTTAAATTATCAACATTTTCAGTGTGGGGGTGTTGTGCCTCAGTAAGCCCAATGGAGCAGCCTTGATTGGTCTCAATAATGTCCCCTCAACATTCTCAATGTACAAGAGACTGTTTGATCTACCTGCTCAGTTCCCATTTACACTGGTTCAGCCTTTCTTACATTGAATGCACCACCTGAAACAAGTCAACATTCCATTGGTTTTCTAAACTGGACACTCACCATCTCATCCTTTCGAAATAGAGGAGAAATTCAGATAACCTCTCCCTATGTAGCTCTGTGCATTACAGTGGCTAATATAGGTGCACTTTCTGCCATTGGTAGGGCAGCTGATGAGGAAACATACCCAAACCATTTTGTAGTCCTGACTCCTTTTTCTGCTCTTTCAGATGTGGTAGCCATTTTGTGTTGTGCCATGTTCCTGCAGTTGCCATTTTGTGACTACCGCCAATGACATCCCAATGTGCCCACATGCCCCCAAAAGTTAATGACCCCTATTCTCCACAATTCCAAAGGAACCCCAACCCATAGAGGAGGTTTTTAGAGAAAGTGAGCTGCTGTTGGAGGGAGATGAAAGTCCCATTGCCTAAAAGTAGTTCCTGTCGTGTTATTATGGATTCAATACTTTCATATTTATTATGGATTGAATACAAATCTAGGTGAAATGCTCACATTTTCTTACATAGAGAACTGAAGCAGAATTCTTAAGCAGAGAACTGAATAGCATATTTCATAGGATAAAGAGCAGGGAACATATGATATATTCTGTCTCTTGTCCCTCACCCCCAGGTGAGACTTATCTCTGTGCAACTATAACACATGTTGCATTCCTTTGAGCATTCAAAATGTATTAAAAGTCACATTTTCAAACATAAAGTGAAGAATTAAACGGATAGCCTGCATCAGGTGTTTTTTCCTATTTCATATAAAATAATTTGCTGTCTCTTTACAATGGAGCAGAAGTGGATGAACTTTAAGGTAGCTATGGCTGAAATATAATAACCCAAATACTATTTAAAGCATTTGTTAAAACAAAGCAACTAATTAGAACCCATCAGTCACAAGTTCAGTAGCACTGATCATATCCGTTACTTCCCACTAAAACAATAAGTCCTGGTCTCTCCCTAAACTATTGGGAGACAAATGCACCGATGAGCCAACTTGGGCAAGGTGTCCTGACCTTGTTGCCACTAAGAAACCATTCTCCTGGTTTCAGAAGGGCAATGCAATCAGATGAAAACAGATGCTCTCTGTAGTATCCAAAACTAGCTTTCACTGACTTGATATTCCCCACTTGCAAACACAAAAACACCTTTTTGACTTCAACTCCAATCAGCTGTAGTCAACATAGCAAGTGATCAGGGTCAATGGGAATTGTAGTTCTGGAGAACATCAAGTCTGGTTAGGCTTCAAAGGCTGAAAGAGACCAGTGAAAGTTCTCAACTGAAAATCTTTAGGTCTAAAATTGGCATGTGAGAAATTCTTCAGGGAGAGAACCATGGGTTTATTTTTTTAGTGAATACAAACATTTTTATGAGATTCAGTAAGGCTTAACAATAGAAGAAGGTATCATGGCCATCTTTTAAGTATATAACTTTTTGGGTGGTGCCTCAATGAAGTTCCCTAATGCAGCTGGTGGCTGCCATTTTCCATTTTCTCAAAATGGCCCAGATGTTGCTCCAAGGCTCTCGGTGGGGCAGCAGGGGGTGGGGCTGCCTTTTAATATGCTAGCTCAGAGGTCAGCAAACTTTTAAAGCAGGGGGCTGGTCCACTGTCCCTCAGACCTTGTGGGGGGCCAGACTATATTTTTGGGGGGGAGATGAACAAATTCCTGTGCCCCACAAATAACACAGAGATGCATTTTAAATAAAAGCACACATTCTACTCTTGTAAAAACACAAGGCAGACCCCACAAATCACCCAGAGATGCATTTTAAATAAAAGGACACATTCTACTCATGTAAAAACACACTGATTCCTGGACTGTCCGTGGGCTGGATTTAAAAGGTGATTGGGCTGGATCCGGCCCCCAGGCCTTAGTTTGCCTACCCATGTGCTAGCTACTATTTTACTTTGCTGGAACAACATTATATATGGCACATTCTGTGAAAAAGAGAATGGTGGCCTTGAGGAGTTCTACTTCCGCCACCCCTTTGGGTGGGGCAGAGAAAAAGATACAGAAAGGTTGCACAAGAGCTACTGCCATTTGCTAATAAGAAGGGCCAGCAATCTCTTAAGAAATTTCACTGCCCCATATGAAGTTGCAGAAATATCTCCCAAATTCACCAGTTGTGAACCAAGAGGAGTTGAATTCTATCCCAAAAAGTAATGAAGTATTAGTGTAAAGGGATAATATTCTCTATGTGGCAAAAACCAGCTCAAAAGCCATTCATAACATCCATTTGCAGTTTTTAGTGCCATTCATTCCTTGTTCACACCAAATAGATGTGTCTGTTGTCCTGAAATACTGCTATTGATTCATTATTTATTAAAACATTTTTCACAGTTTCAGACTCCCAAGGTGGCTTACATGAAAATTCAAAACAATCAGAATCACTCTTGTTAGAAAAGCACCCTATATAATTAAACTAAAAAGCAGCAGAATAGAATTGTTATGTCACTGTTATGTCAGAATAGAATTGTTATATTGATTACAGTGGGTCTGAATTAAATCCAATGCCTGCAACAGAGAGCCTTGTCTATATGTGGAAGATTTCCATTCATTCTGAAACTTCCACATTTTAGAAGGATGGAAACAAGAGCTAGAAAGTTATGGAAAGGCATATTCTGGTTTGTGTTCTGCTAAAGGGGCACGAAACATCACACAAGCGTACTGCAAAGCTAGTTTGACAAGAAGAGCTATGTGGGCATGTGGCACTGAAGCTGCCAGGTATATCTGACCTGCTGGTGGTGGAGTCACTGCCACTACTGGGAGGGAAGAGAAAGGAATGACCAGGTTGGTGAGGTTGTCTCTAGTAACAAATAACTGATTCAGTAAGGTTTTCTGAAAAAAACTTGGGGGGGGGGAGAAAAGCAGTGAAGCACCTATTGGGACTTCTATGCATCAATGAATATTGCATTAGATTTGCAGATCTGTTAATATATAATATGCACATTTATTTATTTTTAACTTTTTTGTTGTAGCAAAGTAAGGAGAAAAGCATTCAGAGCAAGAGTTTGTGTTGTGAGGGGTGTGTGTCAAACTTGCAGACAGGGAGAAATCTTATGGATAGTCCATTTTCAATGGCTTCCTGAAATGGTGAACCCTGGTAAAAAAATCATCCTTTCCAGTTAGTAGCTGGATCTGTCAGTCACAAAAGAGATCTCTCTCATGCTTTCCTCCAGCCTGTTGTTTTTCTTATATTGAAAGCTTAGTGAGAAATGTTTCTGTTTTTGCAGACACGCAGTCTGCATCATTTTTTTAAACAGGTGGCACTCCAAGAAGAAGAAGAAGAAGAAGAAGAAGAAGAAGAAGAAGAAGAAGAGGAGGAGGAGGAGGAGGAGGAGGAGGAGTTTGGATTTGATATCCCACCTTTCACTCCCTTTAAGGAGTCTCAAAGCAGCTAACATTCTCCTTTCCCTTCCTCCCCCACAACAAACACTCTGTGAGGTGAGTGGGGCTGAGAGACTTCAGAGAAGTGTGACTAGCCCAAGGTCACCCAGCAGCTGCATGTGGAGGAGCGGAGACACGAACCCGGTTCCCCAGATTATGAGACTACCGCTCTTAACCACTACACCACACTGGCCCCATAGCACTTTGGAGGCCTCCGTTGGTTCAGAGCACTTCAGAAATATTCTGCCTCAGCTCAGACAAAGCTCAAATCTATCCAAAGCAGTCCAGCTTTGCTTCATTTTTTGAGATTTGTCGGAATATTTTGCACCTCTTAATTTTGAACACCAGCAGTGTGACAAATGAGCCTGGGGAACATTTCAAAGTCTGGGCATAATAATTCAAAAGGCCCTGTTCCTAGTCATAATCCATTTCAGTTCAAAATGTGAACGCCCCCAACCAGAAGCTCTGCAGTGCTGGCATAGCTTATGTGCACAATATTAGAAACAAGCATTTGGTTGTAGCACAACAATGCAAGACATTGTGTGAACTTTGCAAGACGATGTCTTCCTAACTCTGGACCTCTCAAGTGTAACGACATAATCCAAATTTACCTTTGTGCTTTGCTTCAACCCTGCATACTTGCATGTTTGAAGAAACCCTGGAAGCAGGACTTGTTTACATATAATCATACAAATAATGTATAATGATTAGATCTGGACAAATAATTCACAGTGAATAAATCACTCGTGCTTTGTTTTCTCCATGACGAGATAGTACTATTTGCAATTCAGATTTCTCCAAGTTTTATGTTTTGTTTTGCAATTTATTTCTTGTTAATGTGTTTGAATACAAAGCTGTTCACCAGGGATGAAATCCTGATTCCACTGAAGTCAAATAAAGCTTTGATATATTGTTCAAACATCACACATCAAATGACAAAGCTACAACTGGTTATGTAATGGGCATTATTTCTGGTCATCTGAGTTTCAGGCTAATACTGAATTTGGTGGGTGCTGAAATGACTCCACCCACAGACAAAGTCGTTGTTTCTACATACTCAGAGGACCTCCCAATTTATAAAATTGAGTTATAGGTTGAGTTTATAATTTAAACAGAAAAAAAATGAGCCTGACAAAAACCCATACACCATGCCTTCCTGAACAATCAGGAATTTGTGGGGAGAGGCTGCAGGGGCAGGGAGGGGGCAGGATTTAACCACGATCTAGCCTGGATCCTACCGTAACTTTATGTAAGGAAGTTCCCAGAAGGAAGGTCTCCCATATCCCAATACCTCAAACATCCAAGGATTTCTGCTTGCTACCAAGATCTATTTCTAAATCAAGTTGCTATTTATTAAATATACACACAATTCAGAAATATTTTTGAAATTAAATAATAAAGGGGCTCCTGATATTTTCTTAACTCTGCATTAACCGTTTCCAGATGTCCAGAGCTTAAAGACAGTAGATTGTAATAACTATGAAATTACTAAATAATCCCTGGACCTGTCTTCATCAGAGCCTGTCCGCATGCGAATCAGTCTGCCTAGCTCTTGTTTTATTTCTGGCAGTCATCCACAATATTCCAAGTGATTTGAAATGCAGATCAGATGGGCTCCATGGGTCTTTGATTAAATATCAAGAAGTGTTTGGCTGAAAGACATCTACACTGTTTGCGTGGGAGAAACAGTAAATGAGATAATCTAACTGATCTCATAACCATGTGAAGAATTCCGTTGAAGACGCAGAATCTATGACATGGGTAGCCTCTGCTTTCAGTCATTTCTTGCCACTAGTCCTATGGACAGGTCACTCACAGGCTGATGGCACACATACACCTCTGTCTGCATTGAGTTTTTTAAGGGCTGCCTCTCCCCATAGGAACCGACCCAGACCTTGCATTCATCATCTGAGGCCCTTCTTCATGTGCCTCCTCCATGATAGGTCCAGAGGGCAGCAACAGAAGAATGGGCCTTTTCTTTAGTGACTCCTAGTTAGTGGGAAACCATGCTTGCCTGGCTCCTTCATTACATAGCTTTAGGCACCAGTCAGAAACATTTCTCATTTCCCAGGCCTTTGGCTAATTAAGCAATCTATGGCCTCTAAAATGGAGAGCGGCTTATTGCTATTTGTTATTATGGTATGCATTATTGTGTTTTTATATTGTAAACTGTCCTGTGACCTTGAGATGAATGGTGGTATCGAAATTAAATAAACAAACAAATAATGATCATATGTTGTTGAGAACACATGCAAATTTTTTCTCAAAATGGTGTACAAAAGGCTAGTAATACATATTTACTGGCATTTTATTTTATGTAATTATAGTATTTCTTACCTCTCCTTCACCACTAAGTTCCAGGGTAGATTACAACCGTACAATAGACAGTGGTACCTCTGGTTACGAACTTAATTCGTTCTGGAGGTCCGTTCTTAACATGAAACCGCTCTTAGGCTGAGGTACCACTTTAGCTAATGGGGGCTCCCGCTGCTGCCACACTGCCACATGATTTCTGTTCTCATCCTGAGGTAAAGTTCTTAACCCAAGGTACTACTTCCGGGTTAGCAGAGTCTGTAACCCGAAGTATTTGTAACCCGAGGTACCACTGTAAACTTATTGAAACAGTAAAACCATTCCAACCAAAACTGGAACAGGATAGATTCAATGACAGAAGTGAGTCCAAATACAAGCAAACAAATTAACTGTCAAAGGCCAGGGTAAAGAGGTATGTCTTCAGCAAATGGCAGAAGGTCTACAACAAACACAGAGCTGTACAATTTAGGTGCGGCCACAGAGAAAGACTTCTGCTGGGTTTATATACCCCACACTTCAGAGGGAGGTAGAAATTACCAAAAGGGCCCTTTGGAATGAACAAGGGCATGACCATTCATAGACCACCTACAAGCATAAGAAGTGCATTATGGATCCAGCCAGTGACCCATATATTCCAGCATCCTTTTCTCATTGTGGAAAACCCTTGAGCCTGGAATCTGAGCACAACAGCACTTTCTTCACATGTGATTCCCAGCAACTGGCATTCAAAAGCATACGGTCTCTGTGGAGGTACAACATAGCCAACATAACTAGTAGCCATTGATGATGCTGTCCTCCATAAAATTATCTAATCCTCTTTTAAGCCTCTAGGTAAAAATAAAAAAGTAGGTAAAGGACCCCTGAATGGTTAAGTCTAGTCAAAGACAACTATGGGGGTGTGGTGCTCATCTTGCTTCCAGGCTGAAGGAATCCTGCGTTTGTCCACAGACAGCTTTCCAGGTCATGTGGCCAGCATGACTAAACCACTTCTAGCGCAACAGAACACTGTGACAGAAACTGGAGCGCATGGAAATGCCGTTTACCTTCCTGCTGCAGTGGTACCTATTTATCTACTTGCACTGGTGTGCTTTTGAACTGCTAGGTTGGCAGAAGCGGGACAGAACAATGGGAGTTCACTCTGCTGCATGGATTCGAATTTGTCTAATCCTCTTTTAAGCCTCTATACAAGCAGCAACTGGTACACTGAGGGTATTCATGAGACAGATCTCTCAGTTCTACTTGCATATATGACTGAAATTTGGTATTCATTAGTCTAAATGAAAATGTCTAGCAAGATAGTGATCAAGTACTGGACTTTAATGGCATTTTGAGCTTTTTTCTATCCATGGGCTTGAACACTAAGCACAAGCAGCCAACAGTTCATATAAATAGACAATATAAGAAAAGATATAATATTTTTGCATTTCTGTGTAGTAGGATTCCCCAACCCCAATTCAATGAATAGCACAGTTCTAAGCATGTTTACACAGAAGAAAGTCCCATAGTGTTCATAGAGGCTTAATTTCTTGTAACATGGTTAGAACTGCAACTGAAGAGTAATTTCTTACGATTATGTAGACGTACCAGAAGTTTCCTTGTTCACTTACTGAAGCCCCATCCAATTAAACAGCCAAATAAAGCAAATGCAATAGCCAAAGCAAATACACTGTAATATAAATTTGACCAGTTGATAATATCATGTGGTCACTGCAATTCACAAGGAAATAAATCAAGACAAGTGACACCCATAGATCTGGGAGATATTTTAAAGCTGTTTCATAATGTTGTGGAAGATTTGCTAAAGAGACTGAAAAGGAGAATATTGTTTTAAAAGGAAAAATAAACCCACTTCTGCTGAAACGCATGAAACAGACTTTGTCATAGATTTGTATCAAACACATAGTGCAATAAATGATATCTTAAAAGCGACTCCCCCCCTTTTTTTTGAGTCACAGTCTATCATGCTGAAACCTGTTGAATCGAGTTTATATGATTTAACTCATTCAGATAGCCCTTTCCATTCCATTTGGAAATTTGTGGCAACAAAGGCAGTGATAAAAGAGTTGTTGTTCTGCTCTGCAGCAACATGGTGGTACTAAAGTTCTGGGAAAGAGTCAGAAACCCTAGAAAACTGCTGTTCTCAGGGATCCTGGTTCCTGGGATACTATTCTGGACTCCTGGTGAAGTGGCAGTGCTTAAGACTATGGCTGTGGCAGCAGTAATGTAACAGCAAATTCAGAAGTTCAGAGTCCCTTCATAATAATCACAGGCATGCACCCTCACAGCCATACCTCCTTACAGCCGCGCCACCTTTTAAGACTATACAGTCTTCTAAGATTATATAATAATGTTATAATTTTTAAAAGAGTAATAATTTGGGATGCATTGAAACAACCAGTGCAGACCTTTTTTGGTTGCCTTTAGTCTAGATCCACTATTTTCAATGCACGTGCATGGGCAAATGATTTGGAGTGCTCCAATGCCTTCTTTCAGAGTGAATTAAATTCAGTGGTGCCCTGCAAGACGAATGCCTCGCAAGACAAAAAACTCGCTAGACGAAAGGGTTTTGCGTTTTTTGAGCTGCTTCGCAAGACAAATTTTCCTATGGGCTTGCTTCGCAAGACGAAAAACAAAAACGTCTTGCAAGTTTGTTTCCTTTTTCTTAACACTGTTAATACAGTTGCGACTTGACTTTGAGGAGCAACTCATAGAACGCAGTGTGGTAGCCTTTTTTGAGGTTTTTGAAGACTTTGGTAATTTTTGAAGCTTTTCCAAAACTTCTTTTGCAGCCATTTGGTAAGTTAAACTTTTAAAACTTTTTTGGGAGGTTTTGGATTTTGGCTTGGGGTCTTTGGAATTCAAGGACTTGGTGTTGGGGAGGGGTTTGCAAGAATCTGGAAGCTTGTGTTTTTCCCCCTGCATTTTTATGATTTTCTGTGACCATTGGGCCACTCTGCTGTTTTTTTAAAAAAATTCTGGATTTGAATTTCTGTGTGGTGGGTGGCTGGGGAAACAGTTGAGGAGGGGTTTGCAAGAATCTGGAAGCTTGTGTGGTTTTTTTCCTGCATTTTTATGATTTTCTGTGACGATTGGGCCACTCTGCTGTTTTTAAAAACAATTTCTGGATTTGAATTTCTGTGTGGTCGGTGGCTGGCGGAACAGTTGAGGAGGGGGTTCTTCAGCAAGAACCAAAGAGTGGAAGAGGAACCTTCTTCGAGTTGTCCCCCAGAGTCTTAGAAAATGTACTGTACACTTTGTTGATTTTTAAATGTTTTTCTGTCATGTTTAGAAACTTAATTTATTGTTCCTTCAATTTACAGTATGTGTGACTTTAAAGAGCACTTAATAAACTCTTGTTGTACCAAATTTGGCTTTGTTTGGACTTTTTTTGACCATAGGAACGCATTAATTGAATTTCAATGCATTCCTATGGGATTTCATGCTTCGCAAGACGAAAAATTCGCTAGGCGAAAAAACTCGCGGAACAAATTAATTTCGTCTTGCGAGGCACCACTGTTGTTGTTTTTTCCTAGAAGTTCAACCGTATGTAAGAGGACTTGCAAACCTTTCTCTTGAAACTGCAGCACCTTGTGTTTTCAGTGTTCTTAAATGTTTAGCTTTGGATCATACAGAAAAATTCAGCCTCTGTGTTCTTTCTGTGTGCCTTCTCTCGAGGGACCCTAGGAGCCAATCCTCAGTGACTGACTCGCCTCCTTTCACTCTGATTGGATTCAATCAGCACAAAGACTGAGAAGACTTTTTTCTCGGTTGCTAAGAAGGCCCCCTTTCATGCTGATTAGACAATGGAGGCGGAGGCACTTCTGTGACCCTGCTGCAGAAATAGTAAGGTCTTCGACCCCCCCCCCAACTCCAGTACACCTCTTTGTGGCAGTCCTGCCTATTTTTGCTGCCACTATATATGTTTGAAGCAAACTAAAGGCAGGAGCAGCAGGAAAGTCCTCATGTCACCAGGCGGTTAGGGCACGAAGGCCTCAAGGCCTCATCCTGTTCTCCAGCAGTGAGAAAGGTCATGAAGGGATTGGGAGGGCTTCAGAACTTTCTCTGTGACATCATTTGAGGGATGATAAGACTTGGAACGCAGGCTTATAGTTTGCTTAAAATGAGTTAAAGGTAAAGGTACCCCTGACCATTAGGTCTAGGCACCAGTGGCGTAGCGTGGATTGTCAGCACCCGGGGCAAGGCAAGTAATTTGTGCCCCCTAACCCCCAGATGTTGCGCCCAGTGCAGCCGGGGCCCCCTGCACCCTCCACGCTACGCCACTGCCAGGCACAAACGACTCTGGGGTTGTGGCGCTCATCTCGCTCTATTAGCTGAGGGAGCTGGTGTTTGTCTGCAGACAGCTTCTTGGTCATGTGTCTAGCATGACCAAGCCACTTCTGGTGAACCATCTACCTGCACTTTGACGTGCTTTCGAACTGCTAGGTGGGCAGGAGCTGGGACTGAACAACGGGAGCTCACCCCAATGTGGGGATTTGAACCTGCATCCCTTAAAATGAGTTAGGATTGCCTAAATTGAAGATAAATTAGTGAATTTGAAGGAAGTGTTTCAATGTTTTTATGAAGTGAAGCTAAATTTCAAGAAAGCTTTTTATACTTGGGAATTTGAAAAGTGGCTTTGAGGATTCAAGCTGTTGAGATGAGAACTTTAGGAATAATTCCAGCAGAAGTGTGTGTGTGTGTGTGTGTGTGTGTGTGTGTGTGTGTGTGTGTGTGTATTTGCACACATACCTTCAGACAGTTTAAATCTGCCCCTCTAGATCACAGCTATGGACAAGACTCACAAGTCCATAACATGAGCATCCTTTGAGAGAGTAGAAAAAAATGTCTTTCCTTTCATTATAGTTACTCTAGCTGACCTGCATTAGAAGCCTGCTTAAATGGTCAAGTGATTCCTTGAAAGCTCCCACAGAAGCATAAGATGCTAAGATGAAGCTTAAAACAGCTTCACTGTTTTAAAACAGCTTCACTTACTATTATTTCCCCCTGCAGCTGCATATATTGAATTTGCATCTGGGGGTAAATCAGTGGGACACTACATGGACAGGGCACTAAAGGAGCGATTGTATGGGAGGATGCTTTTAAAGCTGCAGAGAGATCCTTAACCATTTTAATCCCTTTTGTACTGAATATAAGTGACAGCTCCACAGGCAATGCATTTCAAGAGTGAAATCTACACAACAGTACAGTAGCTCCACAGCATGGATTCTGAAAGCTTACCATTGCAGTCATGCATTTGCAGAGGGAAGTGGATGAAACAAAATATTGCTTTTTGCACCAAACAAACACATGGTTTCCTTACATTTTGCTAGCAAAACAGACTCAGTAGCATGGAGCTCTCAGCTTTACTGATTTTCCCCGTACTTCTCCTTCTTGTAAATGCTAAATAAATTATGGATCCACCATATTATTTCTGTTACTGTGTGTAAGCAGAAGGATGTCAGCAGTAAGATCATTTGAAAGGATTGCAGTTTCAAGGGCTCTTCAAAATTGGGTTAGCTCACCAGAACAACTATTCTGGCATCCATGTACTTCTTTGAAAGTAAACGTGGAAGAGAAACATGACAAGCATAATTAAGCTGGACCGTTAATAGCATTCTTTCTCCATCACTTCTCATAATCCCCAATGTAATTTTGCAGTAACTCTGGTTCAGCTAACTGCAAATGAAGAATAGCTCTGAAAACTACATGTTGTTTTGCTGGCTTCTATTGCTTTCTGAACACATCTTGCCATCAGCCCTGGCTTATATGGCCAATGGTCAGGGCTGACGAGAATTGTAGACCGAAACATCTGTAGAGGGCATCGGGTGGAACTTATCCCAATATGGTCCATAGCTAAGTGGCCACACTTTGTCTAATGAATACTAATATAGAGAGTATCCCACTGTGGCTAGAGGGTCTGCTACTAGCCAGGACACAACTACTGAGTAGGGTGGTGCTGAGATGAGCAGTCTTCTGTGTGTTAGGTGTGTAGCAGAAAGAGGGAAAATAACAATTTGCAATGCTGCAATGTAGTTAGCCTTATGTGGGTCCAAGGGATTCTGCTTGCTTTAGATTAAGTTGAACGGAAGATTTTAAAATTATGCTGCATTCTCAGTGTGTATATTTGTATCATGCCAAACACCTGCTGATTGGGGCTAGTCATTCAATATTTTCAAGAGTGTTGAAAGTGGCTTGAGAGAAGCATCACTTCCTGGCACTGGTTGGGCAGACAATAGGTGGCTCTAGCAATGCATGTGATTGTAAAAAAAGCTCAACAACTCTGGGCAATCTCCCTCCCACTTTCTTAATTTACAGTCCCCCAAAATAGGGGGTCATCTTATACATGGGAGCATCTAATACACAGAAAAATACAGTATTTTGTGCTGCTGTTCCCTCTGATTAAACAGACAAGGAAAACAGATGCAAAATCTACTTGCCATGGGGCAGTATGACTTGAATGCATGCAATGTCACAAGCAGAAATTCCTCTTTCGAACAGCCTCCTACAGGAGGTCCCTGGTGCATTCGTACCACAATGAACTCCTCGCTGCCTCATTTGTTTCCCTCTTGGTAAGCAGCAGTGGCCTGTTGGAAAGGAAGCAGAATGGCATCACCCTACTCATAAAGCTGCCTCTACCCTGTATTGACTGCCATTACACTCATGGGAGGGTAAGCAAGTGACACAATTTTGAGAATGTGAGCATGATGGATTTCTAACAATCATGAAGCACAGACAACTGCCGTGCCAGAGGATCAGACTGCTTGATATGTTCTAGAAGCCATAGTACAGATTCCTGCAACTTGAAACAGTCAGCTGTGTTGCAATGCCACCAGTGAAGTGAGGGAACAGAATAGGCTGAAGGGCCAACATGGAGCAGAGGAGAGGAGGGTGCAGGAGGTCGTGGTTCTCGTCCTTCATCGACCTCACAAACTTGGCCTTGCTTTCCTTCCTTGCTTGGAAGCTTCAGTTTCCCTTGGCAAATGTGTCCTTCGACATCTAGCCAAATCCATTCTTCATATAGTGAATATTATGTGAGGGGAGGGAGGCGGCTACACATGTTTTTCAGCCTCTGTAGGCTGGTGGGAATTGTGCAGAGGTAGGAATACTCCCTGGAGATGTGCTGATACTTCAAGCAGATGGGGTACACAGGGAAGAGCAAGTGGAAACATATGAGAGGGGGGAATGAGGCACCAGAGAGAGAACAGATGGGAATGGGAGGTGGGAATACACCAGAATTAATTCCTGTTAAAGATAAAAAGAGACAAGATATAAATATAATTTGTAATTGTCCGTTTAGGAATTAACCAGCCAACATATTGTAGAGTTTCATGCTAATATAACCAACTGTTGGAAACAGAGCAAAAGAGAACAAGGCAGGGATGGCAAAGAAAGGGGGGGGATCATTGCTGGGGGACAAAGGTATATAATATAAGATGAGCTGTGTGTTGAGAATGATTTACTATACAATGGCAAGCTGTCAGATGCAGAGTGACTACTGCTGAGATCATTTATTTCATTTCACTTTGGGGGTTCAGCCACCTTTGCAGTGGCAACCCCAATACTATGATGCAAGCACTGACCTGGGGCGAGGCAAGGCCTCACATAGGGGTCAAGTTGAGGGCCATAAGAGAGCAGAACTCTGATGCTGAAGACTGAGTCTTATGTTGAAGCAGCATTTCTGTCCCTGTCTTAAGATCTAACTCTAGTGTTCAGTTAAAGGAGACCAGCCTGCTTCAGAAGTATTTTATAATAACAGAAGACGGGAAACTCTGGGGCTTCTGTGGTGTAGTCCTCTGAGACAGAGAACCATAATGCAACATTTCTGAGCTGTGGACTCATATAGAGGGCTTGTTTCTGGGGCTGGCCCTGCCTGTAGTTTCCTTTCTGGCTCAGTGTCCTGTACATAATCCCCTAAAGAAGTGGGATATGATTCTAGCATCTGGACCCTGGAAGCAAAACTAAGCAGAAGTGTAAAACAGTACAGTGGTACCTCGAGTTACAAACACCTCAGGTTACAAACACATCAGGTTACAAACTCCACTAACCTGGAAGAGTTATCTCGAGTTGAGAACTTTGCCCCAGGATGAGTGTTAGAATTCCTGCTCCATGATTGCAGTCATGGGATTGTTGTCTTTCACATGACGGTATATGTTTTGACTCCAGAGAGTGGGAAGTGATGGAGACAGGATGTTTGTGTTACTCTGTTCCGTGAAGTGGGACGATTGTCCTTTGTTCTTTCTCTCTTTGCTGTCTGATGCTAGAGAGAGAGAGAGGGAGCCATGTTGCAGTGCTCCGTGTGTGTTTATATGTAAATAAAGTAGATTAGCCAAAATGCTGAGTTGCTGAGGTCTGCCACGTGAACTGTGCAGACTCTGCAGATCCCTAAGTGTGCTGGTGTCGGTTGGCATTGGTCGCTGTGATTTTTGGGCAGAAGAAAGCTTTTGAAGCTCCCGAACGAAAGACCAGTAGGGAGAGAACATGCCAGTCGGGCATGTGTCTCTGCCAGGGTCCTACTTGAGGGTAGGCTGAACTCCTGACAATGAGAATGGAAATTGTGTGCCAGCAGCTCAGCAGCAGCAAGAGGTCCCATTAGCGAAAGCACGCCTCTAGTTAAGAACAGTTTCAGGTTAAGAACGGATCTCCGGAATGAATTAAGTTCGTAACTAGAGGCACCACTGTATGGTAAAGGTGTGGAAATATTATGCATGGTGACACTTACCATTTTGGTGAGCTTCTTTCTTTTAACTTCCCCCCCTTTTCTCCCCCCCAAAAAAACATACCTGTTTTCTACCTTACTTCTCTACAAGCAGCAATGGCTCTCCATCTGTTCTCACTGCTGTTGTTCTTTCCCAAAGTGCTCCTGGACTGGAAAGGGTATTGGTCCTGTCACCACACCAGCTGCCTAAGCCACCAGCAACATGGGCGAATGGGTTGGCAACCTGGTGGCAGCTGTTATGGTCCACAAAAAGTCCCGAGGCTTGTAAATCCCTTTCACCTCTTGTAAAATTGGTATCCTGTTCAGTGACTTCATTTTGCTCTTCTTCCTGTGCAAAACTAAAAGTGACAGCAATTCAAAGGAAGATTTCAGAGGGAAGGGGAGTCTATAGCCATTGATGAGGCAGCTGAACCTGTTTATTTTCCATGATCCAGCTACAGGTAGTTGTCTAGTTGTGGCCGAGTGTGACTTGTATTGCACACCCAAAGCCACATTTTGCCACAATTAGACACATGATGCAACTAGGCATGACTAGAGCCACATCAAGGTAAAACATGATGCAACTAGGCATGACTAGAGCCACATCAAGGTAAAACATTTGCTGCACAGAGCTAGAAAGCAATATAACTGTCAACACTGCACTGTTGATAATTTAGTTTTGGTGTGTGTTAGTGTATGGAAAAAGAATGTGGCAATACAGGAAGATTCAACCCGGTTTCTTGGCCGTGGAAGCATGGTCTCACAAGTGACAGTATACGGACTTGAGCTTATGTAGCTCTTATTGGTGCTATGACAGAGCCATATCTAATTGTCAATATGGTGCCATGTCACCTTCACTTTTATTGTGTGATTGGTTGGGATAATGCAGGAAAGGGAAAGAAACAAACACACATTTAAAATGTCAAATGGCAAACTGGTGTTATCAACAGGAATGAAAAATACTAGACCTTTTAACTTTTGGAGGGACTTTTAGAAGAAATTTCCCACCCGACAACTTAAGGGGCATCAACAGTTCAGTACTGTACTAATCATGGATCTTGCTCCTGGTTCATTTGCACAGGGCCTTCTCAGCTTCCTGTGAGCACTGCAAGTTGCCCCTCTGGCGACGTTTACATGCAGCGATGTAGGTGGGCAATCAAACATATATAGAGTCAGAAGTGAATAGCAGCACTTCCCATGATTGCAGAGGACACAGCAACATTCTTAACAGTTACAGAAATTACAGCTGGCTGTTTCCATTAGCAACGAGGTTAACATGACATTTCTCCTCAGGCTCCTTGCAGCCTTTCCTGGTTTTCCTTTGCTGCGTGTTTTGTGGACCTGGAACATCAGTAGCCGAAAGCTGTCATTTGCCACCCACAATACCCTCCATGGGGGGGGGGACACCTTGACATTGGCCCCAGTGGCGCTATACATTTAAAGCCATATCATACCACTTAAAATTGGTATGACTTCCCTCAAACAATCCTGGGAACTGTTGTTTGTTATGATAATTACTAGGCTATCCTTGTTCCCCTCACAGAGTCACAATTCACAAAGGAAGTTTCACAATCAATCCGTCTTCCCAGGGAAACCTAGAATTGCAGCTCTGTTGGGGAAATAGGAGTCTCTTAATAACTCTCAACATCCTTAACAAACTTCAGTTCCCAGGATTCTTTGGAGCAAGCTGTAACTGTTTAAAGTGATTTAATACTGGAAGGGGTGCGGTGGAATGGGGGGACTAGCTCTTCATCCATTCCCAAGTGTCCTTTATACCAATAGACATTCACTTTTGTTATTTCTGATTTCCTAGAATGACTGGTAAGTTGTTATCCTGACCTGAACTATGACTGTTATACCTGTGATTATTTTTAGTCTGTCACTATTTATCCCTCTTTATTTTGAAATCTGAAGGTAGAATCTGTCTCCTGCAACTTCCTGGATCTTTAGAAGGCAGCAGTCAGCAAAAGCTTGCCTGGAGCCTGGGCTATACAGAAATCAGATGGGTTAGCCCTATTGTGGCTTCTTGAGATGCTCCTGGAAAATGACAGTATGCGCTCCTTTATCCTTTCGAGATTTATAGCACTAGAATACAAGACAAGCGAAAATTGCACAAGACAAAGACTTCAGGATATCTCTAGCACAGGAGAGGGCAACATAGATTGAGCATTAAATCACGATAAACAACACTTTAGAAAGTTTGAATGATACAGCCAGAACAGATCTGTAGAGCTATACTTGTCCTCTTTTCTTTCCTGGAGGAAACAATAAAATACCATAGCAAGATGTGGCGGGGCAGGGAGGAACAAGAATATGAATGCGGCTATAACATGTTATTTACTATCCAACACTCGGGGAAAATATTTCAAAATATTTCACTAGTTTTCATTTTGGAGCAGCTTAAAAAAAAATGAGTTGGTAAAATATAGAATATTTATTGTTAACTTTAACTGGACCCTATTATTCCGAATGTCCTTCAGAATATGTGGATGTGCTGGTGCCAGAGCCAGCTGGGACTGAACCTAAAATAGGAGGGGCAGCACTGTCTAGCTATTTGCATTGTCCAGAAAACAACGATCATCTCCCCAGGAGCCTAACCTGGCTATTTCAAGAATTAGAATCCTTGCTTAAATTTTAACACCTGCTGGATCCAGGGATTAAAAACGTCTTGGCAAACAGCCTGACACTCCAAACTCATAACAATATATAACTAGGTGGACCAAAGGTCTGATGTGGTGTAAGGCATCTTCCAATGTTCACTCTGTTCTGGTGATGTTCCCCCAAAATGACCCTGGGAGGGTCAGGAGAACCTCTAGAATGGAGTGGGGGGAGAAGAGGGAATATTATTTCATCTAGCAAGCTGGCATGCTTGTGCAGATAGAACAATTGGAAGAGTGTGGCATTGAATCCTGCCCTGAATCTGAAGGTTAGAGCTTCTGGGATGAAAATATGTGGAGTTGCGCCTTCTGTAAATAAAAGTTTTTGTCAGGAGAAATACTTCATTTGTTCATTCTCTAAACCTGTTGGGGCAAGAATACACATGAATATCTAAAAAGCTGTCAATTATCTTAAAAGAAAATTCTAAAGATTTATTTTTATTTATTTCTACCCTTGATCCAAATGCTTAAGGTGGTTGGCACTTCATAAAAATATAATAAAAACCATCACTCCTACAACAATGGTACTGCACTAGAAAATACATTTTTTTGTAGCACTGTAAGTGACAGATAAGGAGTTTTAGCTGTGCTGCTATACAAATTGGGAGTATGGAGGGGGATGCCCATTAATGTGAATTCTGCACACAGAGCAATGTATCTTATTGATTTTTTTTTCTTGCAGGCTTCATTAAAGACAAAGGGGGGAAATGATTAGGAAGACTTTCACTCCTTCTGTCCCTATATGTTCATGTATATGTGATGTATGGATTTCAGCAGGAAAACATCTTAGAAGCAGAATATTTGAATGGGGAAAGATATTCGGATCATAAATTAAACAACAGTTCTTTTTGATCATTTACTTGAGAGAAGCTCATTTACATTTTCAAATGTGATCATTTATTAAAGTAGTTTGTGTAAAGGCATTGCAAAAGAATCTGGCTTCCCTGCCAGATCTCATACTTTCAATTTCAGTGACTAGCTCAGCCTCATGAATGAACCTTAGCATTTATTTCATTTCTAGTTACTACTGTGAATCTTTTTTCTTTTTAAAATTATTTTGTGTGTGTGCACAAATATAATTAATGGAAACCGTTTTTGATTATTGCCCCTAAGGCATAGAGCAAGTTAGTATCTGTATATAGAAATTCTAGCTTAATCCAATCATAAGTCATATTGCAGAAACAGATTTTTTTGTTTTATATTTTTGCTACTTGCCCTCCATGATCAGATTACAGTGCTTCTTTTATTGTAAAACTGCTCTCTGCTCTCTGTACTACGTATATCTTCTTAATTAATGCCCTCATAGAACACATTGTGCTGATCTTTATTCTTCCCATGTGTCCACAGATTCCTGTGTTTGGGTGGGGGCATAAAACCTTGTTAAATACCACCAAAGGAAGACTAATGAATCTGAGCCCTTTTTCATATTCCTTAAAGTCAGTCTGAGAACTACTTTCTCTGCCTCCTCCTCATCAACTGTACAGAGGACAGGAAATGACCAGTGTTTGGAGCTGAAGGCAATTTGTTCCCTAAAATTCTGCCCTGCACATCATGATGCACAATATTCTCCTGATGCTTGCTAAACATTCTGAAGAGAGCTGATATCTCTATTTGACATCCGGTGATAAATTGATACAGAGTCTCTGAATGCCAGTTGCTGGAAATCATGAACTGGAGAGTGTCTTTGTGCTTATGACTGGCGTGAAGAGAGGGTTGTGTTGTCTGTCAGCCGGACCCTGCTATCAGCTTGAGCTGATGTAAGCATAGGAAGGTTGGAAATGGGTCACCATAGTGGTAGCAAGACGCATGCCTATACTCAGGGCCACTCCATACAGGACAGCCATCAGAGATGTGGGAACTGAGCAGAAGAGCACAGGGCACATGGAAGGTGTGTGTGTCTGGGGCTAGAATATCAGTTGCAAGCCAGGGAGAAGGGAGAGAGAAAGGTAGAAGGTACAGACAGAAAGGAGATCCTGTAATGAGGAGAGTCCTCAGGATCACCTAGGGACCCACCAGGCATACCTTGAAGGATCCTGTCCAGATCTCTGTGGGCAATCAGGAAGGAGGTCAGAGGGGGTCTTGACTAGCGCTAGGTGATATATTGTCAAAAGCCTATTTGAAGTCCATAACTTCATATTGGTTTGATAATTTTTGACCTGGCAATATATTGTGAAGTGTGTGTGTGCATGTGTGTGATGCAAAAATCACAACACAGGAAAAATCGTGAAGCCAGCCAATGCCTCTACATAACTCCATCCTTATATCAGACATCATGAGATATCTGTATACCATGATGTTTAGCTGGTGATACATCACAGTGTTAAAAACCAGATATCGCCCAGTTCTAGTCCTCAAATCCTACTCTTGGACTCACTATAAGTATCTGACTGGCTACTATGGGAACAGAGAACTGGATTAGATGGACCTTGGGTCTGATCTAGCAAGGCTCTTTGTGTGTTTCTATGATTTCAAAGTATTTGATAAATTGCATCAAATAGTGTGATAACATTTGACATATTGCAGGACCGTGGTATGCAGTGGCAACCACCGAGGTCAAGTGGAAAGAAGTGGACCATTTAGTTCATGCAAAATGGCATTCAGCAGGGAGGGATTCTTCTGATCCTCCTTTATCAAAAGTCATTTCTTGGGGCAGCTTGCACGGCAAAATCCAGGTGTGTTTTTGATGAATGCCCAGAAGCAGCCAGCAAAGGCCAATTTGACTATATCTGTTATTGACAGTAGTTGACAGCTGATAACCCATGAGAGTTCATATCCGAAGCCTGCCAAACTCAGAACTACCAAGAGACGCCAGTATGTCTAAAACACTAATTTTGAACTGAAAATTAATTGAGATGTATCTTGTGACAAGCTCCATCTAGTTTATTAGGTACGTTGACAACAATTTTTTTCATACATTTGTGATCTGCCTTCAGCAATGTTCAATAGAAAGATGGGATGTACATTTTAAAGGAACAAGTAATTGCACAGGTAAACATGTCACCATTTGAACAGGTGGCCTGCATCATTTTTTTATAGAAAAGGTTGGGACTTTCTCAAAGAATAAGAACTATTTTTTTTCCAGGCTAGTGGTAGCCAATGTGGTGCCTTTCAGATCAACTCCCATCAGCTCTCCCCAGTACAACCACTGATTGGGGCGAAGGGAATTATAACCCATCTACATCTGGGGAATCACCACATTGGCTATCCCAGATTCAGGCATCTCAAAGAAAGGAGAATGGGGACAGGTGCAAGTCTCCTTCCAAACAAGTTGTTTCTCCAACCAATGTGGTGGCAGAAACATCTGAAGGGAGGAATCAGTGATCATGACCCTTACCCTTCATTCACCCATAAATTTTCTCCTGATAGTGACTCTCCGGCTTAGATTTTTCTCCATGGAACCAGTCTGGAAGTCAATGGTAGGAAAGAATGGATGGGCATGAAATCACCCCCACCAATTTCCTGCTATATTTGTTTGCTGCCACCACTACCCAGCAAGCACACACATGGGGAAACAGTCTTGTTGAAGTAAGATCTATTTCCATCCCCAATCAGTCTCACTAACTACTTATGGAAGCAGGTGACTTTGGCCACATCAAGATTGCTCTATTGCATTCGTTCCAGCAATTGCAGAACTTAGTAACGTGATTCAGTGAAGGCAATCCTGTTTCAGTACATTACAAAGTATTCTGAGAGAAAATGAAAATTTAACCACCATTTTTTCCTTATATTTTCTGTACTTGCACTGCCAGAGTACCTGTTCTAATATCTGTCTGTCTGTGTCTATGTGTAAAAGCACAACATGTATAACGTACTTCATAATAATATTTAAAGTCTAGTTGTATGAATGAATCAGTGAATGACATTTTGCCAGATCTTAAACTAGAGGCTTTGACAAGCTGAAAGCTTTACCCTTGGGATTTGTGTCAAATAATTTAGCACATTAATGATATTTTAGATGTGGGTTGTTGAACATAAGCAAGGCGATTATTTAAATGAATATTTAATCTTTATTCACCTTGCCAGAAGAAAGAACATGTTTTTAATTGCCAGATAATATAACGAGTTGGGAGGGGTGGATTATCACAAAGAAGAGTAATTTAAAGCATTTGGTTATTTTTTTTAAAAAAAGGTTTGTAAATTTGTCTCATCAGATGAAATCTCTATTCTATATGTAATTATTCTGTGCAGTTCAGTAAAACTCATACTGTAAGACCATAAATGTGTTGCTTCTCCAAACCACAAGCATAATGATTGAATGCATATTTGATATATATGCCGTGTTTGTGGAAGAACTTGCAAGTACCAATATCCTCCAAGAAGGTAATAATTCTATGGCTAAAAAAAGAAAGAAACCCCTTTGATCTAGAAATGCCTACAATTTTACTCAAGTGTCAAAAAGGATGATAAGGCGCCTGGCCATGTAAGCAATTGACACATTCTACAGGTTTGCTTATTGTACTCACTTTCAACTTAGCCTTCAGCGCCTATGCTTCTCTTTGATCTCACAGTCCCAATTCTCTTCCTCTGTGGAATATTTCTCTGTGGAATAGTTCTAAAGTTATTGGTTGTGGTTGTGATCCCTGACCCACCTACGCTGGCAGATTGGTTTCTGACCACTTGCCTTGCATTTAAACGGCTAATTTCTTATATATTTGAACATAAATAGTTTAGAACATCCTGCTGTTTTGACGGAGCTGTTATGTTAGTTTTAAGATGTCAGTAGGGCTAGAGAGTGGCACTTTGAGACATCTTCAGCTTCAAAGGAAAGGGAACTGGTGTTTTCCATCCATTTCCAGACATTCCAATATGAATATATTATGCCAAAGTCCCTTTGTTCAAAATCTTGTTTGGCCTGGTGACGTTTTCACACTTGAACCTGCATTAGGATTACTGACTCTTTACAAATACTTTTCTTTCTTTCAGGTACAGTAGCGTGAGTTCAGACATGCTTGTTCATCACTCAATGACTGCAGCACTAGGCTGCAGCACAACACCTGCAGATTTATTTGAATATATTGTTACCAAAGTCATGTGCCACCACAACTCTCTGCAAGGTTCCTGGTGGCTCCAGGCACTCACCCAGAGCCTGTGTTCCTCTGGAGAACTGAGACATGGCAGAGACTGTTGTAGCTTTAAGAAATATGGTTTAGTCACCTATTTACACCTTCAGTCTGCATGGAGGGAGTCCAAATCTCACAGCATGGTCATTTCAAGAGGGGCTGTTCTTCACAGCAGTGCAGCTATGGAGACCAAGGCATCTCTCCCAGCCAGCCTTCAGCCAGCCTGCCCACGAGGGACCCCATATTTCTTCTCCCCTCTTCTTCTTCTTCTTCTTCTTCTTCCCAGAACCCCTTGCTAAAAGACTCCCTTTTCCTGTCACTTCATACCCAGATCCCTGGCATCAACTGTCTCCCCAGGTCAAAAGATTCCTCTCAGATGGCCCATAAACACCTTTTGTCAGGTTAACAGTTTTGCATAAATCAGCCCAGGGATTTCTTGTCTGACACAATTCTGCTGCTTGCACTTTCATCCACATCTCAATTAATCAAAATCATAAAGGTAAAGGGACCCCTGACCATTAGGTCCAGTTGTGACTGACTCTGGGGTTGCGGCACTCATCTCGCTTTCTTGGCCGAGGCAGCCGGCGTACAGCTTCCGGGTAATGTGGCCAGCATGACTAAGCCACTTCTGGCAAACCAGAGTAATGCACGGAAATGCCGTTTACTTTCCTGCCGGAGCGGTACCTATTTATCTACTTGCACTTTGATGTGCTTTCAAACTGCTAGGTTGGCAGGAGCAGGAACCGAGCAACGGGAGCTCACCCCGTTGTGGGGATTCGAACCGCCGGCCTTCTGATCAGCAAGTCCTAGGCTCTGTGGTTTAACCCACAGCGCCACCCATGTCCCAATCAAAATCATACAATGTACTATTTTCTAGGGTTTAGGAGGCTCCTCCCAAATCCATAACACCATGAAACAGCCAGTACACACCAAACTCTGACATCAGTTCAAACAAAAGATTTGCTGAGGGTAAAGTTTATCCAAATGGTTTCTTTCAATGATTTGTGATACATTGAACTAGTGCATGGGCTTAACTCCCCAGCTGAAATTGGAAAAGCTAAAAGTGCTTAACTTTTAGCCCAATCTTACATGCCTATTGAGACCTAAATCCTTTCGATTTCTACAGGGCTTACTCCTAAGTCAAAATGGAGAGGATTTCAATGTCTGGGACTCTGGGTGAAATCTAGCACTGAGCAAGAATATTTCTGCTCCCTCAATGGGACTTACTCTTTCCCATGAAAGCTCCCATGGATCCTCATATCTTCTTTCCTTCAGAGCCGATTGGAGGAATATGTAGGATATGGTAGAGGAGAAGCAGAACACACACTGCATAGTATATTGAGACACCACCACAAATGGCTATTACCCATTGGATTGAATGGGCCTAAGTTTGTTAAGAATCACAGGAAGATGCCATTTTCTAAAGGAAGAACAATGTTAAAGATAAAAACATAATTTAAATGAAAGTAAACGGCGTTCCGTGTGCTGCACTGGCTCGCCAGATGCAGCTTTGTCACGCTGGCCACGTGACCCGGAAGTGTCTCCGGACAGCGCTGGCCCCCGGCCAATAGATGTGAGATGGGCGCACAAACCCCAGAGTCTGTCAAGACTGGCCCGTTCGGGCAGGGGTACCTTTACCTTTACCTTTACCTTATGTAAAGTCCTGACGAAACTAATGAAGAACACACAAGGCAGCACTTGAAGCTCTTAATCACAAAAGGACTTTCAATAGTCGCTAGGCTTTGGAACATTTTTTTTTTCTTGAAGTGGCAAAGATACTTAAGAATTGTGTAGATCCAATGCACATTTTCTCCTTTTAACTCCTCTCAGGGAATTATCAGAGTTCAAGTGTTTGCTCAGGTGAACTTTACTTCTTGATCACTTAAAGCCAAAATGAAGGCATTTGTACTGCACAAAGGAACTATAGAGTTCCACACAACTCAGTGTATAGAGCGCACATAAAACAATCAGAGACCTAAAGATATTTCATGAGCTCAGCTGATCCTTATCTTAATGGCAACATTGTAACCCCATTTAAACTTTTCATGTCTGGTGCATCACTTTAAAGGGGCTTTTCATATGTCAGATCAAATGCCAAAAGCTTCTTTCAGAGTTATTTGCTGTTATTTATTTTACTGTCTGTACTACAGATGTGACTTACTATATCTGCACAAGATAGGGCAGACTTTCCTTTTTTTTTTTAAGAGACAGCCCTGCTTGAAAAAAATGTTTAAAACCTCCACAGATCAGATTAAAAATAGCTAATTCAAATGACTGGATGTAGTCCCGGATGCAAATCGATGTGCAGCACATCTTGCAGTAAAAGGAAATGGGTCTGTCAGTTGCAAAGCTAGAGTTATGATAAGGCAGGATACAGAGATCTGGAACAGTTATTTCATTGTGGCTTGAAAGCCAATCTGATGCCCAGTTTCCACATGACTCTATCATGTTGAGAGTTCCCTTGCTGTACCCATTTCCCAGACATTCTGCTTTGGACTGGTGTGGAGATTATCCCTGTAAGAGAGAAGACATTTGGTAACATGGGCTAAACATGAGAAACGTTAGAAGCAAGCAGCTAAGGAGTGGATAAGAAAATGTGTAAGATGATCTTGAGTTATAAGTTCTCCAATATGAATATATCAGGCATTCCTTTAGAACTTCTCTTTAGTAAACCTATTGTGACTTGAAAAGCCTAATCTTTTTTGGAACATAAAATCTTCCAACTTTGGGTGAAATGTTGAGACTAGGGTTGCAATCCCATCATTCTGGATCCTCTCACAAACTGCTTCTCTGGACCAATGTTGCAACATGACCTCTTCTCTAACCAAGCAGTGGTAACTTATCTATTTCTTTTGTGGGGTGCACAAGCTTATTTATATAGGATACTGTCCTCATCCAATGCCATTACCATTATATCTAAAGGGTCACTGTGCTCCAGGAATGCAGTTAGGCTACAGAGAACAGCTTGAAACTGCAACAAGGCATTAAGGCTGGTGGGGTGAAAGAGAGAAAGAAACCCTTTGTTGCCTCCATTTTAACAGTAAGACCACACCAACACTACATTTGTGTAATTTGCCATACCCCTGAAACTTAGGTTAATTTCCAAGATAACTTTCACTCTAATTTTTAGGAGCTCATCAATGCTCAGAGGAACAGAGCCTCAGATATTTATCGTCCATGGTTAAATATTTTCTAATCCCCATTACAAGTTTGCTGGTGACACCTCTCATGATGTTCCTCATAATCTGCCCAGCATGAAATAGGTGAACTGGAACTATTAAGAAAAACTAACATAGCAATACAAACCCCCTTACACCAGGCTGGGGGGGGGGGGAGAGCATTGAGTGGAGGTCTTGCTTGGCCCAGCTCTTCAGAATCAGCCAGCCTCTCACCAGCCATCACTGACAGAGCGCCACAAGCTGATGGAAGGGCATTCTGGGCCTCATTGTCCTCTTCTTCACTTTGAACATCAGTCCTGCAGATGAGGCAGCTGCCACACCATTCCACAAAGCCCTAGCAGTAGCAGGGAAGGTCTACCTGCAGGGTCACAAACATCAGCAACCTGGAGCTTCCTTGTCTTTGCTGTTGCTGTTCCATCCCTATCCCAATCAGTACAGCACCACCGCTACCATGGATGGAGACACCAATGTCTCCACCCATCTTCTCTCAGGAATATGAGCCATTGCTGGCTTCCATCCAAGAAGCACATATTTTTACATCCATGTGCTTAGCTTTTGGATGTCTGGTGAGTGCTGCCACCACTTTGCCAGCAGTCTCTCCTGCTCCTTGAGCTGCCCAAGGGAGGAAGCCAGCAGTGGAAGCCATGAAGAGGCCACAGGATGCTCCCTCATAGCCACCACTCCTGTTGCTGTTACTCATCTTCCTCCCTGAGCTCAGCAGTGGCGGCACTCATGGAGAAAAGAGCAACATTCCAGGATTGAATCACATGCCAGGGTGGCTTTTGTAATTCTGGGACTGTCCCTGGAAAATAGGGACACTTGGAGGCTATGCAAATGTGGTCCTGGATTCATGGAAAGCAAAGCCCCTCCATTTATCTAGAGCTGGTATTGTTAATTTACTACCCATTGGGGTCAAGGAGGTAAAAGATCATAAATGTTGGCATGCAGAGAAGAAGAAACCCCCCCCCCCACACACACACCTGTTTTGAGCCAGCAGAACACAGGAAGTGGCAATGGCTCCCCCATGGATTCATTGTTCTGCATAGGATCGCTCTGCTTCAGGATGGATTAAATTAAGAGCAAAGCTCTTCTTTGAATTTAGCAAGATATAAAACAAGATACAGTGGTACCTCGGGTTAAGTACTTACGGTAATTTGTTCCGGAGGAACGTTCTTAACCTGAAACTGTTCTTAATCTAAAGCACCACTTTAGCTAATGGGGCCTCCTGCTGCTGCCGCGCCGCCAGAGCCCGATTTCTGTTCTCATCCTGAAGCAAAGTTCTTAACCTGAAGCACTATTTCTGGGTTAGTGGAGTCTGTAACCTAAAGTGTATGTAACCTGAAGCGTATGTAACCCGAGGTGCCACTGTATAGCAGGCCAGTGTGGTGTAGTGGTTAAGAGCGATAGACTCATAATCTGGTGAACCGGGTTCGCGTCTCCGCTCCTCCACATGCAGCTGCTGCGTGACCTTGGGCCAGTCACACTTCTTTGAAGTCTCTCAGCCCCACTCACCTCACAGAGTGTTTGTTGTGGGGGAGGAAGGGAAAGGAGAATGTTAGCCGCTTTGAGACTCCTTCAGGTAGTGATAAAGTGGGATATCAAATCCAAACTCTTCTTATATACATAATATAAATATATTTTATATTTATATTATGTAAAATCTAGCTATTCTGTTCTTATCATATTCTACTTCATAGTTTGACTTTTGCTATTTGTTTTCACAAAATGTTGGCCACTTGGGGCCTATGTTTAGAAGGGAAAGCAGGTTAAGAATAAAATGATGATGAATATTAATTTTTCAGAACTTGGACACTGCACTGCAATAAATGGTTCTTGCATTTTACAAGGCAAATGTTTCATTTATATTTTACTCTGCCTCACCTTCATAACACTAAGATTCCATACTCCATCAGAGTCATAAGCAGCATTCTTATCACAGTTGCTACATCCCCCCCCCCCATGTTACAAAATTAAATAGTGTCTTAGGCTATATTCCCACAAACAACCACATCCATTTAGGTATCTAGAGGAGAACATTATTTGCCTAAATACAAACATTTTGGACTAGATTTACTGTCTACTGAACCTGAGCTTTCCTTGAAATTCTGCAGTGGAAAGTGAAATGATGGGTCCTTGGTGTAGGAAATCTTGCTGAAGCAGACAGGAGTGCAAACATGGCAAATATTATTATCTGGCAAAGATTGCCCACAGGCTCAGTGTTTATACCTTATTCCATTACGTGCTTTGCAGGGCAGTTTTTCCGCTGTTTATTTTTTGTTCCCCACCCCCTCCGAACTGAGCACAGAAATCTGTAATAAAAATGAACAGTCATTTGATCTCGTATATTCAGCAGTGTATCAGATACGTTACAGTACCTGCAAACATTCCCCATGTTCCTGACATTTAAAATGCACTGTCACCTAAGATTTTTAGGGAGTCTCTGGAAGAAGGGGAAATTGCCTGAGATAGCAGGAGTCTGATATTGGGAGTGCATCACTGTAGCATTGCATTCTAAATGGTCACGAGCCACAGAAAAATAAACGTGTATTAAAGTACAGTGGGGATTTGTTCAACTGGAGGGGGATCCATTTTACAGAGATGTAAAATAATGATATAATCAGCTGTTTAAGACATTCCTAACATCTGAACATCATTATAGGTACCGGTATGTAGCCATTCCGCAATGTTGCAATTAGCATTTAAATGTCTAGTGCTGTGTCCAATGTATTGGCACTCAGAATAAGACCATTAAAAATCAGGGGCACGACTAACTTATGTCTGTTCCTTCCAATGGACCTAATCTGAGAAGAGCTGAGTTGGATACAACCCCAGTGACCACTGACTCTGATGAATCATCCTGTGTGGTCATTTATATAGCAGAACTCACAGGGAATCCTAGTCTATAAACTGTGTGGAGGATGGTTGGGCTGGTGACTCCAAAGGATTATGAGAAAAGAAAGATGTGATACATATACCTGCCCTGTTTTGTGGGTTTCATTGCCTAGGATTTCAGTGCATATAAGGACCATATAGTCCAACCCTCTCTATGCAATATGGATTGACAATTTCTGGGGATCTGAATACATACAGTTGTTGCTTGCAATCAATGCAAACAAGCCTGGGAATTGCCTGCTCTTTTGGTTTCTCACAGTGCCCTGAAGTGACAGTATCTCAGAGGCACTCTGCAAAATTTAAATGGTGGACAGTGCCAAGCAACTAGGTGACCATCACAGAACTGCTGGAGCTGCCCATCTTACACTAAGTCAACTGCCAAGGACCACCATCATAGGAAGAGGGCCTAGAAGAGAGATTATGGTTAGGAAATGCTTGAACTTGGAGCTAGCAGAGGATGTTAGCCTATGACTACAAAAACAAAGTTTGTGTGTGAGAGAGAGATTGTGAGTTAGTGAAGGATCCAACAGTTCACAATATATGACTGAGGAACTGTGTTTGACAAGTTGGATTAGAAATAATAACAAGCCTTTTATAACTGAGAAGTCATCAAAAGTGACCTAATTTAAAACAAAAAACCCCAGCTGTCGATTCCATGATTTCTTATATAAAACTTTTGTTGATTTGTTAAATGTATCCCCCAGATACTGCACTTTAACTCTCCTTTGTTACGTGAGGCATGAAAGACTCTGCTCTGTTTATAGGGTTGCTTTGGATCAGTTATATTTCCTTTAAGAAAGTCTAATATGTCATATAGGTTTGCTTTAACTGGAAAGTCAAAATAGAATTAAACCAGAGGAAAAAAAGTTGGAGATGAAAGCAGCAACTGGCTTTTCCTTTACTAGTTGTTTATCGCATTACAAAGAGTTGCCTTTCTGCCACCTTAGACAAGGGAAAGGATTTGGTTAGTTTACATCATCCAAGATGTTCATTGTTTGAATTAAACCGAGAAAGACAAAGGTGGAGTGAAACAGAGAAGCAAGGATTACAAGTTACAAATCCCTTTGAAGAGCTTCAGGCTTTAGAAAAATCTTCTTTTAACAACAGAGATTGCCACGTCTGCAACATCCAGGGGCACTTAAATAAATAAAAATCTTAGTACTTTTCTTTCAAAAGAATCTCAAAGTATCGCTGAGGGTACTTCTACATCCTGCTGATTTTGTTTTCCAAAAAATGTGTATTGATTTCTTCCACCTCAGAGAATCATAAATGTTATTAAAAATAAATGGCAGGCATGATATAAATTAAATGCCAGGTGGCTTGTGGGTTTCACAGTATTTTAACAAAAACAAATCAAGACAGCTTCACTTGATAATGCATTCAGGGGATGGAAAAACATAGATCACCAAAAATATAATAAAAGAACTATCTAGAGCTATTAAAATCAAATAAGATTTGTGATTGATTTCAGTGCACCAAGCTTCCCAGATCAAGTGCTCTGTAGGGTCAGGGGGCTAACACACAGCTAGTTAGAACTACACATTTCCTGCTAAAGGGACGACCTCATGCCATTGGCAACTGCATACACGGACTTGAATGGAAGTGATATGTATTCATCCGAATGTTATTTACATTATATACCTGAACTGCTTGATTGAGTAACAGCTTTCGGGGTGGGGGGCTATATGAAGAATGCAACAAATTACTTTACATTATTATATGAACTCTCTAATTAAACATGGACTTTTATTTTCAAATAAAGTTAAAAAAATACAGAGAACAAAACAGAAGAACACATGTAAGAATACAACAAAACTGCAACTTTGGGGGAAATGGATACTTGCTACATTTTTAGTATGTTGTAAGTAGGTTGATGGGAGAATTTAAGTAAACAACCTAAGGAGAAGTTCACTAGTTAATGAGATAGTTTAGAATGAAAACATTATGTAGCCAAATCATATTGCATATACACATTGTTATAAATGTATCAGCTAAGAATAGGATCTCCTGTAAGAGATTTTCATTAGGTGAGAGCTCACAAGCCTTGATTCATCGAGATACTGAGTGAGACTAAATAAGTCCCTAAATAAATATCATTGTCAGGTCATGTTGACACTGTATAATTATGAAGTGTGTCTGATGGCATGACACCGTTAGTATTCATTTGTACAGGATTCCTCTTTGTTTTATATGAAAGAGAGAATAATTTTGACTGAACCATCGGAGCACCAGATTAAATTTAGTTGGGATTTCAGACTATGTAATCATGTTTGTATATACCACCCACTTCCGCCCCCAAAATATACCAACCAAACAGTTGCAAAGTCACATAACTTCATCAATAAGTGTCATGGGCCTCTGCAGCCTAGACAAAAAATGTTTTGAAAATTACTACTACTAGTAGTAGTATTACTACTAGTAGTAGTATTTTTCAAAACCTTTGTTGTAGTATTACTACTTCTACATAATTTAGACCCCAACTTTTTTCCTGTTGGGATTCATAGCAGTTTACAGATAAAAATAAACTGCTAAAAACAAAGAATCATAGAATCATATAATTGTAGAGGAACTCTGAAGGTATTTTCATTCAACCCCCTACAATGCAGAAATTTCAACTAAATAATATGTGACAGATGGCCATCCAACATCTAAAACTGGCAAGGAAGGAGAGTCCACCACTTCCTTGTGGGAAGCTGTTCCACTGTTGAATGGTTCTTACTGCCAGAAAGTGCTTCCTGAAGTTTAGTCGGAATTTCCTTCCTTGTAACTTGAAGCCATGGCTTCTAGTGCAGAAGAAAACAAGCTTGCTCCATCATCCATGTGAAAGCCCTTGAGATATTTGAAGATGGCAATCTTCTTTTCCCTTGCTAAACATAACACCAGTCCTGAAAGACCTTCTTTGGCTCCCAGTATGTTTCCGAGCACAATTCAAAGAGTTGGTGCTGACCTTTAAAGCCCTAAATGGCCTTGACCCAGTATACCTGAAGGAGTGTCTCCACTCTCATCATTCTGCCCAGACACTGAGGTCCAGCGCTGATGGCCTTCTGGGGGTTCCTTCACTGTGAGAAGCAAAGTTACAGGGAACCAGGCAGAGGGCCTTCTAGATAGTGGTGCCCACCCTGTGGAACGCCCTCCCATCAGATGGAAAGAAAATAAAAAAAACTACCTGACTTTTAGAAGACATCTGATGGCAGCCCTGTTTAGGGAAGATTAGAACAGCACTATGACTTTCCTTAACTGGGACACTATACTTCTGTTGATGCAAGCCTAGAATAGCATTAGCTCTTTTTTGTGTGGCTGCATCACACTGTTGACTCAGGTAAAGCTTTGTTGTTGTCCGACTCTTCGTGACCCCATGGACCAGAGCACGCCAGGCACTCCTGTCTTCCACTGCCTCCCGCAGTTTGGTCAGACTCATATTGGTAGCTTCAAGAACACTGTCCAATCATCTCGTCCTCTGCCGTCCCCTTCTCCTTCTGCCCTCAATCTTTCCCAACATCAGGGTCTTTTCCAGGGAGTCTTGTGTTCTCATGAAGTGGCCAAAGTATTGGAGTCTCAGCTTCAGGATCTGTCCTTCCAGTGAGCACTCAGGGCTGATTTCCTTCAGAATGGATAGGTTAAGCTGGTGGTCTACTAAAACCCCTAGATCCTTTTTACATGTACTACCTGTAATCCAGGTATTCCTCATTGCATAATTGAAAAAAAGAAAACAATCATTTTAAACAATTAAGCACTGGCAGAATGAAAACTATATGCACATCTAAAATCTATTAAAAATAAAAACGGCACAATAATAAAAACAGCACTGCACCAGTCCTTTCTTTAAAAGCAGTCAGTTCCCCAAAGCTTGTTGGAACAAAAAAGTTTTCACCTGCTGGCAGGACAACAAGAAAAAATGATTTTTCTCTGTTGTATTTTGAAGTGTTCATCGCATAGAGCTGTGGAGCCAGATTTTGGATTCCACACACATGCAAACTTCTCACCACTTAACTGTTCAATATTATTGTATTGTACCAGTGTCATTTGAAAAGTTAAGCAAATGGAGTGGAAATTGCTTATGAATATAATGCAAGTTTGAGGTACTTTGGCCAGTATTTGCTGACCTTGTTTTATGTTACAGAACTGCAAGTTGTGGTTTACTGACAACATTCAGGGTGCATTCAAATTTTGTCCATGTATGTACACATCACAGATGAACATGTACACACATGCACAAACAAAGAGCTTGCTCACATTATCCCCATAATTTTGTGTACCAAACTTGGTACTAGTGAAACCAACCACCTGTCTCCTGGATCCTTGCCCATCCTGGCTAATAAAAGCAAGCCGGGAAGGGCTGGGCGATGGGCTTCGTGGGGTGGTGAACGCTTCCCTCCGTGAGGGAGCCTTCCCAGACCCGCTGAAAGAGGCGGTTATTAAACCGCTTCTTAAAAAACCATCTTTAGATGCGGCCACGATGGCCAACTATCGCCCAGTCTCAAATTTTCCATTCCTGGGCAAGGTGATTGAGCGAGTGGTTGCCGAACAACTCCAGGCACGTCTGGAAGAAGCGGACCATTTGGATCCCTTCCAGTCGGGATTCAGGCCTCATCATGGGACTGAAACTGCCTTGGTCGCACTGGTTGATGATCTCCGGCGGGCTAGGGACAAAGGTGAGAGCTGTTTCCTAGTTCTGCTGGATCTCTCAGCAGCGTTCGATACCATCGACCATAGCATCCTTCTGGACCGTCTTGAGGGGCTGGGAGCTGGGGGCACTGTTATACAGTGGTTCCGCTCCTTCCTCCTGGGCCGTGTTCAGAAAGTGGTGGTGGGGGATGAGTGTTCAGACCCCTGGGGTCTCACTTGTGGGGTGCCTCAGGGTTCTGTCCTCTCCCCCATGCTTTTCAACATCTACATGCGGCCGCTGGGAGAGATCATCAGGAGGTTTGGGCTGGGTGCTCATCAGTATGCAGATGATACCCAGCTCTACCTCTCTTTTAAATCAGAACCAGTGAAGGCGGTGAAGGTCCTGTGTGAGTGTCTGGAGGCGGTTGGAGGATGGATGGCGGCTAACAGATTGAGGTTGAATCCTGACAAGACAGAAGTACTGTTTTTGGGGGACAGGAAGCGGGCAGGTGTGGAGGATTCCCTGGTCCTGAATGGGGTAACTGTGCCCCTGAAGGACCAGGTGCGCAGCCTGGGAGTCATTTTGAACTCACAGCTGTCCATGGAGGCACAGGTCAAATCTGTGTCCAGGGCAGCTGTTTACCAGCTCCATCTGGTACGTAGGCTGAGACCCTATCTGCCTGCGGACTGTCTCGCCAGAGTGGTGCATGCTCTGGTTATCTCCCGCTTGGACTACTGCAATGCGCTCTACGTGGGGCTACCTTTGAAGGTGACTCAGAAACTACAACTAATCCAGAATGCGGCAGCTAGACTGGTGACTGGGAGCGGCCGCCGAGACCATATAACACCGGTCTTGAAAGACCTGCATTGGCTCCCAGTACGTTTCCAAGCACAATTCAAAGTGTTGGTGCTGACCTTTAAAGCCCTAAACGGCCTCGGTCCAGTATACCTGAAGGAGCGTCTCCACCCCCATCATTCTGCCCGGACGCTGAGGTCCAGCGCCGAGGGCCTTCTGGCGGTTCCCTCATTGCGAGAAGCAAAGCTACAGGGAACCAGGCAGAGGGCCTTCTCGGTAGTGGCGCCCGCCCTGTGGAATACCCTTCCAGCAGATGTCAAGGCGATAAACAACTACCTGACATTCAGGAGACATCTTAAGGCAGCCCTGTTCAGGGAAGTTTTTAACGTGTGATATTTTATTGTATTTTTGGTTTTTATGGAAGCCGCCCAGAGTGGCTGGGGAGGCCCAGCCAGATGGGCGGGGTATAAATAATAAATTATATTATTATTATTATTATTATTATTATTATTATTATTATTATTACCTTCCAAACTTGAACAGTACAAGTTGACCTTGAAAATAATGAATTTGCTCTGATCATTCTCAGAGCATAAATGCTCCATTCATTTCAGATAGGATGATTTCAAGGAGAAGAGAAATATTTTGAAAGGTGAAGCAGGACTATAAATAATTATTCTACATGGCACCACTACATTCTTGATCTAATTACTGAATTTCCTGCCTTTTGTTGTTTTAAAATTAGACCTTGAATACTATTTTCACATACATTTAAAATTTAATTAGACACTAGATACACCACACCACAATATATGGTGGACTTAAAAGATCTTAGATTACTCACAGTTCAATGAATTATTGAGAGGATAATGTATAGCTTTTATATAATCAATCTGAGCCAAATGCTTTTTCTTGTACATAGGCAAGTAATCCTATTAAAAGTAATGATTCTACTTATATAAGCCTGAATTAGGGCTGTCTGTGCCTGTACAACGTGATCTTAAAAATCTCTCCAGGCTATATGGCACTCTCTGGTTTTCCTTTAAAATATTTAGCATTTTATACCTGATTTAACTAATTAGTTAATAACCTCCATGCAGACATGTTTCTAGCCTTCAGGTTTAGTGTGTTGATTGCTGTCAGAGTCTATTACCTTCCTTTTGTTGATTGAATAGCTATATTCTCTCTCTCCTTCTCTACTTGCAAGGGTATCGGCTGATAACAAAGTGACAAATGATATCCTTGTGTGTAGAAGTTTACAGAGAGCGCAAGCTGTTCCTTCTCCATCTTGCTTCTCCCTGTGGCCATGAGGGCACATCACTTCATGTTTTGAGGACTGTGGCTACTGGACACATGGAGCAAGTGTCCTTGATTATACATCCTGGTTTGAGCACATTGTATTGCTTCCATCACTAACTGCATCTGGATTGGGAGGAGGAGAATTGATGTGATCTACTGAGCTCCAAGGGAGCGTGTACTCATGATACATACATCCCAGTGTATTAAATAGTGTTGTCCCCTTTTGATACATTATAACCATTGGATATGTAGGTTTGCTGAGGAATAATTGTGAGTTTATTCTTGGGTCTCCCCCAGTTGACCATTAAAATAAGAATGATATCCTTTCTCAAGAGTCGAGCTCTTTGATCAAACCAGTAGCAGTCTTTTGTTTTACTGCAATGGGAAATAAGTAAACCTTTACAAGAGAACAATGCATTTATTTGCATATAGGTCAAATGAGTTCAGATCAGATTTTTCCCATTTTAGAAAAATGTGCAGAGTGTTTTATATTCATTTAGCTGTATTTCTCCCATATACAAGATTAATAATATTCTATTCTGGAAGGACAGAAAATGACAAAGCTGTTGTTTAATTTTTTTACCCATCCCTCACCACAACTGTCTTAAACAACTTACTTATGTAATGGGGAAAGTCATGCTTAAAAATTCATCACAAGCTTGTAACAGGAGTATCATTTACAGGATAAATTATATGCCTACTGAAGCCACTTGGTAGACTTTCAATTAATTCCTTGATACGTCTTTTTTTTAAAAAAAAGAAGGGAAATGTCATGTATGTTTTTATTTCATTTGACTAATGCAATGACTCTCCTTTCAGAGCAAGATCTAATTATATAATTAAGTACCATAGAATAAAATATCAGAGAGGTCTTTTAGATTTTAACTTTCCCTGCAGGAACAGGATATGCATGCTTACCATTCTTCCTGTTGCTCCACAACCTTGTAATAAATTCATAATAGGGATGGGGCATACGTGCCCTTCCAAATATCGCTGGACCATAACTCCCAAGATCCCTGACTATCGGCCATGTTGGCTGGGGCTGATGGGAGTTGGAATCCAACAACATCTGGCAGGCCTCATGTTCCCTGCACCCCTTCACATTTCCCCTGCCTAGGTGAAGCACAAGCTTCCAAGCCAGATTGTGCTTGTCAAGCAAAGGAGATGTGAAAGTTTTACTAGATGTGTGATGTTGGCTTCGAGGAACAGGCATCACAGATAATCTGTGCAGCTCATTCCTGAGTGGCAAGTTTTCATCTGTTTGTCCAGTTGATTCCACTGGGAGTTAAGTGTAACTAACAGTGCAGTCCTAACCTTTGCTGCTGGAGCTGTTAGAAAATTGGGGTTTTTTCCTGGACTCTGTTGGCCTGTGGAACATGTGGAAATTCAAAAGCTACCTCTGGCAGTGTTTCCACTGCTGGTAGCCAGCACAGTCCCACAAAATGGGGCATAATGGAGGTGGAGCAGAGCTGAATCCTAAGCTGTATATTTCTAGTTGATAATGTGGTTCCACCAGCAGATCCATTCTGGCACTCCCTATCACCTTGTCCCTCCCTGTGTGTGTCCAAGTAAGCAGCCATGATGCAATGGACCAGGGGTTAGCTGTGGAAGCACCCACAAGGCTGGCCAGGGTTTTGGAAGCAGCAGCCAACCCACTGCTCGTACTTAGGCACATTAAAATTGCTCTGTACCTATCATTGGATCGAGGTCTCTATCTTTCTCTACAGGTAATTAATTCCTTGACTTTTGGTGCAAGAGATAAAGCAACGAGTTTACAGGTTTGTTTCATTAAATGCATATATCTTTTTAAATGGGGAATATTGACTGCTTTTAGTTTGGAAAATACATCTGGCATGAATTGCATATAAATGCAACTGGAACTCTTGAATTGCTTTTCTTTTTTGCCTTTCTTGCTATGTGTTGCTGTGTTGGGAGGTTGTCTATGCCTGTTTTTGTTTTTTAATGAAGTGATCGTAATAATTGGGGACTTTGGGGACTTTAGAAATATGCTTATAGATAAAGTAGCTGTAAAGCTAGGCACATTGAGTTTTATTAGATTTGAGTAAAAGAGGCATTTTTCTTTGTGGTAACCAACCAATTTAATCTTGGCTTCACAGTAAATGAAGTTTGCCTGTGAAATAAGTGTTCTTAAATGCAGTCCAGAGCAGATCAGTGGATCACCCAGCAGCCTGTTTGAGATTGCTCCAAAAGTCTTCCCAAATTGTCGTTTCACCATTTCAACAACTCATTTTATTTTATTTTTTAAAAATATCTATATATACAGATGGATTGACCACAGCTTAAGTGTGAAAACAGGATTTACATTTAGAATGCTATAAAAATAGGATATTCCTCTAGGTGTACTTATGAGGGATACTGCAGATCCACTCATACAAGTCAAGATAAGAATACTAAATGCAAAGCAATTTGGTTAGGTTCTAAATTTGAAATCTTACAATACTGTGGACTAACAGCCACCAGGAACCTAAGTCCAACTGACTGTATGGCACCATCCAGAGTGGAAAATTAAAATGACAGGTTTAAGAGATAAATGCAATCTCGTTCTTATTCTACTTTAGGGTCCCCGCTGGTTTATCTTGGTTATGAGGTGTGATGTAATATTGTATACACATCCAGTATAAACACTGAGGCCTTTACAGATATGTCAAGTGGATACCATTTGATATGAAATAAAATGAATCACAACTCTGTAAAAGTTCTATAATTTACTTTCTTGTGGACATGCAACTCTCATCTCAAAGAACATGGGGATGGGTGTTGGGTGAAGAGTGCCTTTAAATTTTACCTTGTGTATAATCAAAGCAATAAACCACAGCTTTCAATTATGTGAGATAAAAAGGTTGCCTATAGCCAAACTAATAAACAGTGTCATTAAAGCTTATGCAATTTTAATTAATGAATGTCTAAAGTTTTAAAAGCATTTGATTTGAGGTTCTCCCACTTTTTTGGCTCTTCAGTTTGAGAGATTACCCCTTGTCCCAGTTTATTAGCATAGTAAAGAGTGTATATTGGAATTTATTCTAACCTTAAACCTCTAATAAGTATTGAAAACTTTTAAGTAAAATGCATAGGTTTATAACTTTTCACCCTCAAAACAATGCCTTTCTGTTTAATGGTACAAAAAAAGGCATTTTATTGACAGGAGTTTTGGCAATAGCTGCATTCCTTAGCTATCAAGTTTTACAGCTTTTATATAGCCAGTGCAGCCCATTTAAGCTCATAATCATTCTGTACAAATTTTCTTTTGGTGATATGTCTTTTCTGCATGCCCTCTTTTAATTAGCAAGTAGGCCCCTAAGGGCCCAATTAGCCAACATGTGAATAACTCTTGAAATGCGCTTCTATGTGTGTCAGTGATAGGAATTTGACCATGCATGCTATAACCCTACTCTCAAGGAAGATTCAATTCCTAATCATTCATGTAATGAACTTTGGACAGCTTTACTGTAGTGCTTTACAGGCAACAAATACGATGTGCGAAGAGAAGATAGCTGTATCACAGACACTCGGTTGCATTGGGATGGCATGCTAAAACATGAAAGCTTTCAAATATTTCTCAGATGCATAACAAACTGCTTACACCAAGTGAGCCTTGCATAGTACTCTCTATTGTGCATGGCTGTTGCTCTGTTGTGCATGGCTGCTGTTTCAAGCTTTGCTAGTTTAACTAGGCACATCTAAATTTGAACCTGAGATGGACTTTCTGTCTGCAAAATAAAGCACAAAGGACCATGAGCTTTGCAAGGGTACAGCCTGTGTTACTCCTAGGAAATCTTTCAGATTGTCTAATGGCAAAGTGAGCAGGATGACCAATACACAAGCTATGGACCACACACAGTCTGTCACACACTTCTACATAGTAATGAATATAACACCTTCAATGAGGATGAACTTTTCTCCACTGATAATTCTACAAAGCTCAGGAAGTCCCAGCCCAGAGGAAATATTCCAACATATCTCTCTCATTGCCAATTTCCCTCCCCACCCCTTTCCTATACTTTCACAAAGTTAAAAAGATTAAAAGGAAGGTGGAATCTGAGAAGTCTTGCAAGCTTAAAAAACAACTGATGGATAGTTCAGTTGGTTAGAGCATGATGCTGATAACATCAAGGTTGTATGTTCAATCCCTGTATGGGACAAATGCATATTCCTGTTAGACTAGATGATTCTCACTGTACAAGGATTCCAACTCTAGATGATTCCAATGATCCCACTCTAGCTGATTCTAGCTCTACAATTCTACTATTCTGCTATACTTTTTGCTCTTTGCAAAGAAGGCTTTTGAAACATTTTTGAACCAAACAGTGCCACAACAACTATGAAAATCATAGCCTTTCATTCCCCCTGTTAAATGAATAAAAATGAAAAAAATTACATTTCCCAGAGTTTATGTGAAACGGTTAGTTTATTTATATTCTGCTTTTCCACAGTAAAATGGGCCCAATACTCACTGAGCATTACTATCGAGATGCATAACATTTGAAGAAACAAATTGTTACAAGTTATAGCCTCTGACTCAGACCAGAGTAGGGAACTACTAGGGAAAGTGTTCAGCTAAATTCTGAGGAGTGTTTGGGATTTGTTTCAATTATCAGTTCTTTTGCTCAGTCGGGATGATGACGGTGATGATACTTCTCCAAGTCTCATGCTGGTGGGGCAGATGGTGAGGAGAGCAGGGTGCAGAGAGTATACCAACTCTGGGAGTGTTGTACCTCCCCCATCCTCAGGGTGCATTTGGGGAAATGTATAGGCTTTGGATCCAGAAGATCCAATGATTACCCCAATCCAAATCCAACAAGCACCTTCTACTGCTGTCAGACCAGTAATGAAGGACGGACAGCCATGGAGCTTGTGAAGTGACTTCCTTTTCCACACTTGGATGTCCATCTTCACACAGAAAGAGGTCCATGGCTCACAGGCTTGTGCTCTTAGTTAGTAGTTGTTCAGTTAAGATGGAGCTGCAGTTGTTACCAAGAAAGTTGTTGACATCCACACAGGAATATCAGATTTAACAGATTTATCTTTTCAATTCTATTACTAACAGTGCAATTCTGTTGTTATTTAGTCATTTACTTGTGTCCGACTCTTCGTGACCCCATGGACCAGAGCCTCCCGCAGTTTGATCAAACTCATGTTAGTAGCTTCGAGAACACTATCCAACCATCTCGTCCTCTGTTGTCCCCTTCTCCTTGTGCCCTCCATCTTTCCCAACATCAGGGTTTTTTCCAGGGAGTCTTCTCATCTCATGAGGTGGCCAAAGTATTGGAGCCTTAGCTTCAGGATCTGTCCTTCCAGTGAGCACTCAGGGCTGATTTCCTTAAGAATGGATAGGTTTGATCTTCTTGCAGTCCATGGGACTCTCAAGAGTCTCCTCCAGCACCATAATTCAAAAGCATCAATTCTTTGGCAATCAGCCTTCTTTATGCAATCCTAAATGTCTAATTAAATTATATTGGTAAGTCCTATTGAATTCACGGGGTTTACTCTCAAGTAAACAGAGTTAAGACCACAATAACTTAGTAAGAGTCTTGCTGGAATGAGCCAAAGGCCCATCTAGAATTCCATAATCATGCACATGCAATGTCTATTAAGTGTGAGATAATTAAATTAACAAACGCTCCCTGTCATTGCAAACCAGTTTTGAGACATGTGTCAGTTTCTTTATTTCAGACATGATTTCCTAAAGGGGAAGCAAAGCAAAGCTATGCTGGACAATTTTCCATAGATAATACATTATTACCAGCAACCCAGCTTGGGTGAATTAATTGACGTGATGGTCCTTCATTGAGTATTTATCTGTCAGTACATTCCATCACTTCCTCTCTTAGGAAATTTGTTCGTGAGCTTATGAACATGCCTAGAAATATGCATGGTTTAAATTGTCTCCTCTGAGATATAACAAACTAGCATTATGGAAGAGCTTTGCTGTTATCAGAGTCAGTTATGGCTGGCACCTTCCATTTTCATTAAAAATGAAGCACTACAGCAGATGGGCTTCAAAGATATTTTTAAGATTTAAGTGCTGACCCGCGGGAGGGCTACAGTGCAAAAAGATCCTTTAAAGAGCTTCAGTACATGCTGGGTTGGAGGAGGGGATTGTGGGGCAGCCTATTAATCTCACACTTAGATCTTTTCATTAATTTGCTGCTCCAACATTTTGTTCACTCTGTGCAGTCTGAGTGGTCTTACTGGGTGAATTTTGCTTCCTTTCTCAGTTCTCCTCCTACACTGAAGATGGAAGTGAAATAAAGTTGAGCAATTAGCCCATTTACACAAGCAACACTCAACTTGTTTTCCACCCTTCCTTAATGTCCCACATTTGTAATTTGAATATAAAGCTTACATTGGCTATAAATAGGGTTTGCAAGTGAAGAAGAGGACAGGGCTCCTATACCTTTAAGAGTTGTGTAGAAGTGGGCACTTCAGCAGGTTTCCTTGCATGGAAACCTACACCTCTTGTTATTCCTTCTTGCACACAACTATAGGAAGGTATGGGAACCTTGTCCTTTTTGCCAGCCTGACTGGGATATTCAGTTGTTAAAGGCCCCCCTCATCATCTACAACCCAAATTAACAGCAAGTGGTCCATTGCCAGACTCTAAATAATCTTCCAAGGACTACTTGGGAAATCTGCCATCGTTTGATGGTATTTGGGCTGCAGATGGTGTCCTTGAAATAAAAATAAGTATTAGTTAAATAACACTTTCACTGATGTCTCTTAAAGCAAATCAGTTTGAAAGCTACAATATAATATTCATAGCATTCCCCCCTTTTCACCCAGGAAGAGGCTGTGGAGTTCCTTTGTGGTCATTAAGCCAACTTAATAGCTTTAATATGTGTGTGTGTGTGTGTGTGTGTAATTTTTACTGATTGTCAGAACAAATGAAAAAAATATACAGAATAAAACCATACAGTACTCAGAATTCAAAAAAAGCCCCCATCCCTTCCCTAGAGAGCTTAATGCCATCTACATATCCAAATCATATACATAGTACTTTGTTACAGAAGGAACAGATTAAAGTAAATAATAATAAAAAAATCAATGTATACACCTACCAGGATAAAAGAGCCAAACATGTGTTTTGTGTGTGTGTGTTTAACCTAATAATAGTGAACTTAAAAGGGGGAAAAGGCAATAAACTCTTTTGGTCCTAGGAATTTCCAGAAGAATGAAATATGTGTGTATGTATATTTGTCTTAAGGATTGATAGAAATGATAGCCACTAAAAAAATATAAAAAATATTTTCCCTTAATGGTTTACCTGCATAGAGTTCTTGCAATGGCTTCCATTTTTTTTTAAAAAAAAATATTTTGAAAAACATGCCACTGTTAATATCTCGAATAGTTAAGGCAGCAGCACAGCTAACGTATCAGGTTTATAATTTTAAAACGGAAGAAAACACACATTTATTATTATAAGAAACAAAAAGGATAGCTTGTTGTTTGCTAGCTTGCAGAACCTAGTCAGGGAAATCATTCTTTCCAGGGGAAAGCGTTCCATGATAGAATAAGTCCAAGATCTCTCTGATTTTCTCTGTGTCTCCATAAATGAGACATAAATATCAGCAAAACCACTCTTGATGAAATTTAGAAATGAGCACTCACACCTTCCTTTATGGGTGCCCTTTGCGGGACAGTGCAGAACTGCGGCCCCCCTGTGACCCACCAGCTGGTTGAGCTGGGCTGCCTCCCTGTGCTAGTCACCAGAGGTTCCCACCAAACCTCGGTTAGCCTATCAGCCCTGCAGGGAGGCGGAGCCAGCTGCTTAAATAGGAGGCGGAGCCGGCAGCAACCATGTGACCAAACAAGCAGTCAATGCAAAGCTTTCTGTGAGCCATCCTTGTCAGGAGCCTTGCACTGCAGCCACATTTTGTAACCACAGCTATTTCCAAGCAATTAAGACAGTGCTAGGTGCCCCTCTGTGGCCTAGGCACTTGCCTAGTTAGCCTAATGACAGCACCAGCCCTGCCTTTAGGAGCTTGGCTTGATAGGACTTAATGGGGGGGGGACAAAAACTGGGAGTGCACCCACAAAAAACATCCTAATCAAACACACACTGCTTGAAGTGACTGCCTTAGGCGTAATAAAAGAGAATTGCAATTAGGTGTTGCATATATCCGAGACTGGAAAAGAAAATTAAAGGTTTGCTTTTTTGTGGTGTTTAATGTTTTATTACACTTGTATATAATTTTTGCACACAGGTTTGGTTTTGCGTATGTGTGTGTATTAAACAAATATATGCCCGAAACGATATTTGTTATCTAACGTAAGGAATGATACAGTAGTTAAGCCAGTCATACACAAATATTATCTCTGGAGTATTTTTTATGTCCAGTATTTATGATGACTTCACCTAAACGTGCACTATGTGAAATTATTCCAGCAAAAAAAATCTAGTCAATAATAGTAAACAACTGCAGGGTTTGTCAGAGTGCCAGGAATTCAGTGGATTGAATTCCTTCCTGACAACAAGCTTATAAGAATGCAGTTTTCTAGGTTTCTGCATTTAAACACACATAGATACATACAAATTTTCAGTAAAGGTTGGGGTTCAGGTAAATCTGATATTCAGTGACATATATTATGTAGAATCTTACTAAAATGTTAGTAAATGCATATTCAAGTTGGCAGGAAACAATACAATTATTTTATTTGATCTCTTGTTTTTATTAAAAGGCGAAATATTGTAGGGTGCTTCCAGATGAGAGCTCAATACTGCAAACCGTGTAAACTGAGATATCACAAAAGGGTTGCTGGAAACAGTTTGCAAATCCAAATTAAATATGGAAAAATATGAGTTGACAGTTTGATGGGAATGACAATGTGTGGACACTCTAGGGCAAAGCACATATATAATGAGCACCGATCCCACAATAAATACCCATCTAGAAGCAAACTCCATGTTCTGTATGGTACTAAGAGTCTCTTCTCTTCTTGAGATGAAATAAATACTTTTTAAAAAACAAAATATTCTTATTTTTCATACTTCTGTTGCAGAATGAGCTACTTTTTGTGAGATTCTTATAACACTGCTTGAAATGCTGCTCCGGCAGGGCCTCATCCCATTACAGAAACTTTGCTAGAGTTGTTTGTTCAGGAGAAAGTTGGTTTCCAGGGCAACTGCACCAAGGAGCAAATTTCCTAATAATGCTGCAGAACACCAATATAGCATTTATATTAAACTAGCTACTATGAGTCCAAGAACATTGCCCTGACTAAACAGAAACGCAATGTTAGGTTCAGGGTGGGTAGCTCAATGAAAATGCTATCTCAGTTTATGGTTGGCTGTGGTGGTGAAAGAAACAACTGCTATGTAGGGTTTTATTTAGGAAATTGAACAAAAATAAAGCAGCCAGTATAATCTATGCTGCAGACATGTCTGCAATACAGGGTGAAATAACGGACTCCTAATCACACACAAAAATGACATTGTAGATCTAGAAAAGGAGCAGAATGATGATTAATTGTTTAGATCATCTTCCTACTAGGAAAGGGGAAAGGAGGGGGGTTATTTAGCTTGGAAAATGAAATACAGAAGGAGAAAATAATAGAGTGGCTGGGGCAGCCCCACTAGATGGGCCACGGTATAAAAAACAAAATTGTTAAAATTGTTATTGTAGAGCAGATTTTGTTGGACTACAAAATCCGTCAAAGTCCCATTATCTGACTCCTGGTCATGTTGGTTGGGCCCAGTAAACAAATTATTTACTGGGATTAAAACATAAAGGGAGAGCAAAGAGCTCCAAAAAGACCCCTCAAAACTGGGGGTATGGGCATTAAAATGGCAAATTTGATTTAACATAAAGAAGTATGAAATGATGTATGTTGGAGCAAAATGCATGCACTGTTGGGGTTTGCGGTGGCAGTGACTGACAAGGAAAGGAATCTTCAGGTTGTGGTGGACAGCTTGCTAAAGATGTTGACTCAATGTGAAGTTACTGTAAAAAGGGAGGGTGTTTCATGCTGGAGATCATTAGGAAATGAAATCTATTGGAATACTGCATACAGTTTTGCTACTGCACCTCCAAAAGGATGTTGTGGAAAAGGTGCATGAAAATGTAGCAAAAAGTATCAGGGGGATGGAGCAACTCTGCTATGATGCAAAGTTACAAAGCTTGGGGCTTTATAGTTTGGGGGGAGGCAAGTAAGGTGGGTTATGAGTCCATAAAATGATGCATGGTGTAGAGAAAATGGATAAAGAAAATATTTTCTCTTTCTCTACTAATACTAGAATCCGATGTCACCCAATGAAGCTGAACGGTGGGATCAGTGGCGTAGCGTGGGTTGTCAGCACCCGGGGCAAGGCAAGTAATTTGCGCCCCCTAACCCATAGATTTGCGCCCCCTAACCCCCAGATGTTGCGCCAGGTGCGGCCGACCCCCCCCTGCACCCCCCACGCTACACCACTGCTCCCATCCTCTCATAGCTGGAGGTGCTGGCGACTCAACCTGGGGGCCTTTTGCAAGGAAAGCAGCGCTCTCCCATGCAGCCACGAACTGTAGTAGACTGGCTCTTTTGAGAAGCAAGGCGGCCTCGGCTGAGGGACGTGGCTGGTCTCTGCAGGGGAAGGAAAGGAAGAGACCGCGGGGTCTTTTTCTTCCAGGCATCCGTCCAAGAAGGAGCGTCTGCCTCTGGTTTAAACCTCGCTCACCAGAAGAGTTGCAGATCCAGCTGGGGCCGCGCGCGCTTTCCTGAGCGGGAAAGCAAATGCGGGGGAAAGTCTCCTGAGAGGCGCCCTCCCTGCTCTCAGAATGGCGGGATGATGAGAGGCGCCCTCTAAGAGACAAGAGACCCGGGAAATCCACCTCCCACTGAACTGAGCTGGGGTGGGGTGGGGACTTAATTAGAAAAAGGATCACAGCTTCCTCGAAGGGAGCCTTTGACCTTGAAGCTTGCTGCTGGCAGGGTGGCTTTTTGCGGTCGCCCCAATTTGGGGCGCAAATACCCGGCGGCTTCGCCCCCAACCCCGCAAAGATGCAGCTTGGGGCGCGCGCGTTTCCACCTGACTCTCTCCCTCGCCCCCTCCCCAGAGCGTTGCAGTGAGAAAGGGAGAGTCTCCCACTCGGCTGCCGCTGTTTCTCTCCACGTGTCCGCCGCCAGAGGCAGCAGTGTCGGCGGCGGGCGGGCGTGCCTGTGCGAGCAAGTCTGGCGGCGGAATGGTGGCGAGGTGCTGTGGCTGCCGCCGGGCCCTGGAGGTGGTGCCTGCCGGCGCGCTCTGCCTGGGCGCGGCGCTCAGCGGGCTCTTCAGCTTCGGCTTCTTGGCCGCGGCCCTGGTGCTACAGCCTGCGCCCGAGGCTCTTCGGAGACTCCGGAGGCGGCGAGCGCGCCCCCTCAGATGTTGCGCCCGGTGCGCCCGGCCCCCCTTGCACCCCCCACGCTACGCCACTGGGTGGGATACTCATGACAGCATGTAATATGTGTTTACAGAGACCATAGTTAAACTGTGACATTTGCTACCAGAGGATGTAGTTAAGGCCATAAACTTGGACATCTGTAAAAGGAATGAAACTTGGCTTTCTCAGCTAGACACCCTCATTCTACAACTTGAGACAGAACAGCAGCCTTCTCTATCAGAGTGACATAGTTGATCATCTTGAAGCAGTGCTGAAAGTATACTTAGCTATGGATGAGAATACCATCAATGACTGCTTGTCATGATGGCAATATGCCTCTGAATTCTAGTAGCTGGCATTCATGGGTGGGAGACTGTTATCGTGCTCATGTTCTGCTTGTGGGGTTGCCATAAGCATCTGCATTGGTCACTTTGTGAACAGAATGCTGGCCTAGATGGGCCTTGAGTCCAAACCTGGAAGATTCTTCCCAATGAGCTCTGAGCCTTCCCCTATTATCCAATGGCCTCTTGCAGTGATTAGGAAATGTATATATTGGCTCTAAGACAGTGTTTGTCTTTCTTTTTCACATACACTTTTATCCATGTACTCCATCTTTATTTCTCTCAGATGTTGGCCATTGCATCTGTCAACATACCTTTCCCAGTGATGTGCAGTGATCTACATAATGGCTGTCCAACAGTGGGTAGATTATTATGGTTGACTTGCTTGCCATTGAAAAATCAATGCTGTCAATCCATCATCCTGTCATGTCTATTATCTAGAAAAAAAAGGTCTTGTATTTCAGCATTTCAATGAAGCAATTCATCAAATTCAGATTGTGTTTGAATTTTTGAATTTAAGGCCTTTGGAATAGGTTGGATTGACAACCATGGACAGACAATGGAGCATGAAAAGGAGCAGTCCTTGACCTTTAACTTGATGCTGGGACTGGAGTAATAACATCCTCCTCTTTGCTCACATTTTCCCTTCATAATTCAAGCTCAGGAAACTGGCCATCTAAATAATAAATATATCCTGTCAATAATTATTTGGTGTTATTATAAAGTCAATGAATATTTTACTTAGTTTAAATTATACTGCCCCACTTTTATGTAATAAACTAGTACTGTGGTAAGGAGCATAGTCATATATAAAGAGATACTGGTTGACCCTCCCTTTTTACAATATAACTTTTTCACAGTTGTCTTAGTGAAACTATTTGAGCATCTTCAGCAGTTTTTGTTTCCTGTTTGCAAAATTATAAGGTTGTGTTGTTGTTTTTAAAACTTGGCTGCAAAATGCCTGCTTCTGCCTCTATGGATTCTCTTTACAATATTTATTTGGACCAGCAGCTATAGCAACCATTTCTGAATGAGGAATCGCAAAATCAGCACAAGCATGGAACAGGTATTAATCATTATCATTAGTAGAGACATAGGATCTAAAATGGACTTTTAATATTTATTTTGGATTTCAGGATGGATGGAATTTGTCTGTTTATTTTTGCTTAGTGGTTGCACTGAGAAACAAAACTCTCTTTGGCTGCTAAATAGCTATACCCCATCACCACTGATATGAGGTATTATGAATGTTCTAAGTCTAGGGTGACAAACCCATATCCTGCAGGTGAGATCAGGCCTACCAAGCTCTTGCCGATAGTCTATGAACCCGGGACATATTTTAGCAGCAGTTGTGATTTAGGCTACATCTGCATGCCATTTTAACAGTGATGGCTTTCCCAAGGAATCATGGGAACTGTGCTAAAAGTTGTTAGGAGATCCCTATTCCCCTCAAAGAACTTCATTAGGAAGAAAGATTAATTGTTAAACCACTCTTTGTTCCCCATTCACTCTTATTGACAATTTAATTACATATACATGCACATATTCCCTTTTGTACAAAGTGGACAAAATTTGCAGGTATAGGAGCCCTTCAAGAGTGGATTAAGCCCACCAAATTGCATAGAATTGGACTGGGAACTTTTTGAGGGGGAAGTAGTGGGGATTCACTTTCTGCCATAATCTGTACTAGAGGAATACATTTCTTAGTCTGCCTATACCTGCAAAATGGATTGATTACATATTTTCAAAAGCTGAAGTAGGCTTTGTCTGAAATGGCTAAGTCGTGTATATTCATGCTTTCACATTTCAACAAGTAAATAAATGAATTGCTGCTTTACAGTGGACCACTCTTTTGACAACAACTGGAATCAATACACAGAGACCAAACCGATTCCTAAATCTTGCTTGCAGAAAATAAACCCAAATGTTTTCATAGGATATACAAGATATTGTCTGCTATAAAGTACAGACAGAGAAGTGTGTGGTTTAAAATAAAGTTGGCCTGGTATATATACTATCCTAGAAGACTCTGGACATTTTAATTGCTTAGAGAGTCCACTTTCTTAAATCAAGAGCAGCTGAAAAGAAAATTGTGTGAAAAAATTATGTCAGTGGGATTGGACACCTTGGAAGTTCCTGCCGGTTGGAAAAAAGAGGGAATGACAAGTGCTGGAGCTACAGTTCTGAAAACTGAGACTTTCCACTTGTGGGCGGAATTCCCCATGAATAAAATAAAAAATGGTAATTGGTGTACACAGCGAAATCCCATTAGCCTCACTTGTTAAAATATGGCAAAACTCAAAAAAGACCAGACTGACAAAACCAGGTATTATTTATTCTTATAATGACTAGGATTTTGTATGCAAAAACAATCAGAAATTTAATCAACTAGACTTCTAAGTAAATTATGGGAACAACTAAACCCTCAATCATGTTAAAACAAAAACAGAAGTTTAGTTAAGTTACTGATAAATGGAATTTGGTAGCCTAATACATCAATGCCTAGCCTAATGTGAAGTGGCACAGGTAGGGCTACATTGCGTGCCTGGTTGCCCAACGCTAAGCATTGCTGCTGGTTACAAAGAGGGAGAGGGGTGAGGGACAGGGAGCTCAGCACAGTGCAGGTAAAATGGCTGAACCAATCTGGTGCTCCTGCTGCCGTGCCTGTTCTGTGATGAGCTCCCCACCTCTCACCCACTTCATAGCTAGCAGGGACACTCTGTGGTGGGAAGCCAGGTGTGCAATGCTGCACTGTCCCACTAACTACTGCTGGTTGTCTCCATGTCTAGGTAGGTGGAAGCAACCTGGTGGTAGTCTATATACACCAGTTGCATCAGTTTGTGGATTTGTGATGAATAAGAACATACGTTTGAGATCATGGAACTTGCCACATCTAACATTCATGTCCTATTGTATTTTAATATTTTGTTGAAAGCCACCCAGAGTGGCTGGGGAAACCCAGCCAGATGGGTGGGGTATTAATAATAATAATAATAATAATAATAATAATAATAATAATAATAATAATAATAATAATAATATAAACTGATCTGGGTTTTCCAATTATTATTATTATTATTATTATTATTATTATTATTTTGACTCGCACATTTGTGAATGTGTGTGCACACATGACATCTCATCATGGAAGTCTTCCTCAACATAAAGAGCGGGCCACCAAGTCAACCATGAGTCATTCTTAACATTAGAGGTTCTGTTTAGGTATTTCTAACTCAGAAGAAATTCATTTTGCAGGAGGGTGGATTTTTAGATTTTTGGTTTTTTGAAAGGGTATAAATGATGCATGTGAGCTACTTAGGCAATGACTCACCCTATTACAAAGGCTGATAAATTATTTCAACAGCACTACATCTTAGGAAAATGATGTGATTTATTGCAATGAATTCTATTCCTGGGAAACAGTATTTTAAAAATACATCTGTATAACCTTTCTTCTTTGAAGCAGTTTGTCATTTTGGTTCTGATGCACTCCTCTGAAACAATGGCGCATTATGACCCTGTTGACACCTGCCATACATCTTGTAAAGGGTTGCCACTGTTTGAAAAGAGAAAGGGAAACAAGAGAATTCTCACCTATGAGGAGCTTGTTCACCAAGCCCCTTTAGTCATGCCGCTGGGACTTAACTGATGTATCAGAACATTGAAAAATGTGAACATCCTTTAATGAATATTCATGGATTATAAATATTCATCATTAATTAAAATGTTAACACTAATGATATAGCAAATTCAAATAATTATATTGCAGATGTGGACGTGTATCTTGGGATGCATGAATTATAGCAGTCATGATAAGGTGCACCAGAATGGGCAAAATTTTTACTCTTGAGAATGGTGAGCCGTTGTTTTATATGGACACATTTATTCTACTTTTGTGGTTCCCAAACTGGTTTCCCCACAGACCACTCAAAAATTGCTGAGGGTATTGGCAGACCACTTAATGATTTTTATGTCCATTGTAGCAATTGTAATTAACTGTGCTAGATGCTGTATGTTTTTATTGTGTTATACTGTATTACAATACAATAAAAGCCTAAGCAGAAAGAAAAGAAGAAAGAAAATGCAATTAAAAATCAATATTAATACTTAATGTGATGGATGTGCCATCTTCCATCTTCGATGCCAAATCCACAAATACACCACGGAACACCTCAATGAAGTGTTCTGCACACCACGTTTGGAAACCCCTGGCCTGTTTCTATCACGTTTACTATTCACACCAACTTCAGTGGGACTTACTTTTGACTGCTGACGGCCAGCCAGGGAAAACCACTTCCGTTATGGGCTGAGCAAGATTCAGCTCCTCAGTCCCACTCATTTGCCTTGAAGTATTTTGGAGAGAGCTGTTACCTACAACTACAAACTGCCTGACCAAGGAAGAACCAAGAACCAAAGCAGGAAGTGCCAGAACCCGCTCTGTGGGTTAAACCACAGAGCGTAGGACTTGCCGATCAGAAGGTCGGTGGTTCGAATCCCTGTGACGGGGTGAGCTCCCATTGCTCGGTCCCTGCTCCTGCCAACATAGGTACTGCTTAAATAGGTACCGCTCTGGTGGGAAGGTAAATGGCATTTCCGTGCGCTGCTCTGGTTCGCCAGAAGTGGCTTAGTCATGTTGGCCACATGACCTGGAAACTGTACGCCGGCTCCCTTGGCCAATAAAGCGAGATGAGTGCCGCAATCCCAAGGTCAGCCACGACTGGACCTAATGGTCAGGGGTCCCTTTACCTTTTCCTTTAAAACCCCATCCCACATAATCAATCACATGATGCCATGCACGCACACCATTTGAATAGCAACTTTGGGGATGCTGAAAACCTCTCAGCTCCTATGGCAGTGTGTATGGAGGTCCTGGGCTGTCCAAATGACAAAACCTCCCTCTCAGCCTCTAAAAGCAGAAAAATAAAATAAAATCTCCATATCCACCTAATCTCTTCATCAGTTGGGATTTCATCATAGGATGTTTTTCCTTTTGTCTTATTTTTTGATAGAGAATATAATCAAGGAATAAAGATTGGCCAGTTGTCTCCTCTGCTTTCCCAGTTTATTCAGTGATCAGAAGATGAATCCCAGAAGATGAATGACCAAGAAAAATCCTTACAGGGCATGGCTTGAAAACGATACTACAAAGCACTCCAAGGCGAGAGATGAAGCTGCAGTGGCAACTATAATCCCAAATGTCCTGCCTTCAAGATTATTAAAATTACATGAATAACATTTTCTGAAAATAACATATTTCTCCCATGTGCTATGTGGAAAGCAATAAAAAAATAGTTCATCCTGACCTTTAAATTCTATTTGTGTAGGGCTACTGCTCTAGTTCTGTTTATTTCCCCCCTTCTTACTTGGTTATTTCATCAAAATGTTTTTAGATAATATGGTGCAAAAAAAGTACTTTCAATATGATGCAAAAAAAGCACTGTTGCATAATTTTATTTTATTCTATTGATCATATGGTCACAAAGGAGAAAAATGCTGCTTGCCACACCAAAGACATGAACCAGTACTATATGGGGTAAATAAAACACAGCAATCAAATACACACACACACCCCTTGTGTCATATTGGCCTCCTGTCCACTGCAGAAGAAATGATGTGTCATTCTGTCAATGTGGGACTCCCCCTTCCGGCCACCAAATGGGACATTCCAGGGGCAGGGAGTGCCTCATTGCCATCACGCAACTGCATCTGGTCTGTACCACTGAGACCTGAGTAGGTAAGCAGGGTGGAGTTGGTCTCACCCAGCTGTGCCCACCTGGTTACTCAATGCAGCATCAGAACATACTTGAGGATTGGGGAAGGGGAGTTGCTGTGGTCTATAGAATTTTTTTCTTTCTTTTCTCCAGGCTGTCTGTCCAGTTGCAGAAAATATAGCTTGTGTTTCTGGCAGTTGGAACAGACTGGGGTTTGGGGATTCTGCTGGTTTAACTCCTGCCTTACTTCCCAGGAATCTCCCTGGCAACCCTGATTTATACCGTATTTACTCAAATCTAATGCTCACCTTTTTTGGCTAAAATACATTGGGAAAATGAAGGTGTGCATTAGATTTAATGGCACATTTACATTCACCAGCAAATACTTTTTTTGGTTTCAAGGTTCTGAAAATTGAGGTGCACATTAGATTCAATGGTGCATTAGACTCGAGTGAATATGGTATTTTAACAGTTGCTGGATTCAGGGGTTAGAAGGATCTCACATACAGCCTACTCCCCTTCAACTCTCACACTTATATTAATAGAAAGATGATGAAGCTCATGGTGATTTTTTCTCGTGGTGAGCATTTGAAGGATATATATTAAAAGTCCATTTCTATTTCACTTGCATTTTTAGAGAAATAATCATGAGTTGGCAGGGAGAATGGGCTTTGACATTGGCTTTGCCCCTCCTTTCTGCCTGCTATGTACTGGTGTCATTTTAGAAGGAAAGTCTGTAAATGGTAGTAGGGCGATTCTCGTTCTCTGCCGTGTGAGATGGCCTCTGAGAATGTACAATTATGCTGTCATCCTTAGTACTCCACATTGGACAGAGTTTAATTATTAATGTGTTTCCCTCAGAGAATGACTCGATCATGTCACAACTCTAGACAAATACAGCTAACGCAAAATCATAAAATATTCACTTGAATACTGCTGAACTGACAGGAAATTAATTCTACGAACACTTTTGATATTACCAGAAAATTAGTTTCAAATGCATAAGACTAAAATAAATGTGTTCATAATTTGCTCAAGGGTAACGTTCATCTCGCAATCAGTTGGTGTCTTTTCTATAAATGCTACAAGTATTTCAACATTGTGTTATGCTAAAGAGAACAGCTAATGTAATGTATTATATTTGTAGACAGCATTTTAACTTGTAAACAGCAGGGAGTGAAGAACAGCTCTCCTAGAAATATTTAAACTCTTAACAATTTTCAACAATTGATCATTACACAAGAATGCCGAAGTGCCTATTTGGAAAGGGTTTGGTCCACAGAGGAGGAAGGGAAAAGGGTTATGGGATTTGGAAAAAGGTGTAGATTCCTTTCATATCTATGGGTTAGGAACATGAGAAGGTGACTTAACTTAGCAGTGGATCTCCAAAGTTTCAGAGAGATGTCCCAACTGTAACAGGAGATGCTAGGAATTTAATTTGGAGTTTTACATACCAAGGATGAGCAATGGTCCCTCCATTCAGTTGGGTTGGATCTCAAGTAGAGTTCTGGAAAGGGCACTTCTGGCACCTGCAAATGGAAGAGGTGAGTTTTGCAAATTCTGCTGGAGTAGTAAGTGAGGTGACAACCCTTTTGGTTAATGGTATTCTCTTCTGGATCAAAGCTCCCTCCTTCAGAAGTCCCTCTGTGAAAGGAAAACAACACTGAGATTTTACCCTGTTGGTGGCATTGATTAATTTTTCCTTAGCGTACACCCATTAAAATGATTGGGCCTAACAATCAGGTTCATTAATCCTATTCTAAGTAAAACTTACTTCAATACCCCCCTATGTGCCTCATTTGATTTTTCATTTCAGTTTTTTGCTTTAACAAAATTATAGCTGAAATTTGCTTCCTATGTGAAGCAAAGGTTACTATTTCCCTCTGGAAAGCAATAGAGACTGAAGAATAGAAACTCCAGACAAAGATTCTCCTGTAGGATCATATTGCTTATTGAGATGATTGACAAAAGGCCTTTTAATCTTTGCATCTAGGAGGATGCTTGAAGTGGGGCAGCCTACCAAATGCAAGCAAGCATAACCTTGTATTTCTGACTCAAAAGTTTTTTACTATACGTCTTGGACACCTGAATGCATATGATTGCACAAATCTTTGTGCATATTTATTGAACAATTCACAGTCGCTCTTTATTGCCACTGTACATATTTCAAGAGGAAGTGATATTGATTGCATGCAGTTGTAATATGGGAGGGCTAACCACAATGTCTGGGATCTGCTTCCATCCTTGCATAATACAATAAAGAGGGCTATAATGAAGGTGGCAAGGTTGAATGTTCAAGATGACAAATGGTTATCACTGTTTGTTCATACAAAATGAGCTGTGTAAATCTGAATCCACTCATTCATCACAGCAGCAGTTATGGGCAGAATGCTTTAGTGATCTTCCACTAGAAACATTGCCCCGCCAGGCACATATTTGTGGCTTGTGAGAGTGGTGCAAAGGACTCATGCTGGCTTGTGAGAGTGGTGCAAAGGACTCATGCTGGCCATGAAATAAGGCCACAGCTTTATGGGTTACATAAGCAGAGGCAACTCCTTATTCCACTCAGCCCTTCTTGATGGAATCACATTCTGCTTAGGATTAGGAAGCACTTAACCATGGACGTTGGCTGGTATTGACCCCTCCCAAGGCCAGATGTGTCCAGGGTCCCATTTGGCAACTGGAGGAACAGATTCCAGCCAGGCCTTCTGGTGGTTCCTTCATTGTTCCTCTGTGCAATGCCCTCCCATCAGATGTCAGTGAAATAAACAGCTCTTTGACTTTAAGAAGACACATTAAGAACTTCCCTGTATAGGGAAGTTTTTAATCTTTGATGTGCTTGATGTTTTAATGTGTTGGAAGCCACCCAGAGTGGCTGGGGCAATCCAGTCAGATGGATGACATATAATTATAATTATTGTTAATATAGACATGCCCCACCTGAGCTTAGGACATGCCTTGAGTCAACCCTCCCCTCTTATTGGGGACCCCTTTATAGAATCATAGAATCATAGAATCATAGAGTTGGAAGAGACCACAAGGGCCATCGAGTCCAACCCCCTGCCAAGCAGGAAACACCATCAGAGCACTCCTGACATATGGTTGTCAAGCCTCTGCTTAAAGACCTCCAAAGTAGGAGACTCCACCACACTCCTTGGCAGCAAATTCCACTGTCGAACACTGCTGATCCTGCCCAATGCCCAAAATTTGTGATTTTTATGTGATCATCTAACATAACTAGGAAAGGGTGGGGGGGCGGGACCCATCCAAAGGTAATTTTGGAGGGGGGAAACCCATGACCCAAGTAGTTTAGTAAGGCTCTAACACCCAGGGTGGGTTGGTAGGAAGCTCACAGGGCAAAATGGCTTCTCTTGTCTCATTCAAGATCCCATAGGATGTTCCCCTTTCCATGGAAACTCATGAGAGGGAAGTGGAGAGTCTCTCACAGCACCATGCAAAGTTGTCACACATTTGGACCTATGCTTAAAGTTTTGCCTCTATATCTTTCTTCACACTGCTGTCCAACAGTTCAATCCAGAGGAAGCTACCATATTGTGGTCCAGATGTTGTGGAAGTACAACTCCCATCAAGCCTGACCATGTTGCTGGGACTGATAAGAACTATAGTCCAACAACATCTGGAAGTCACTACATCAACTACTCTGGTTAGGCAAACCTGAATGAGCAGGAAAAGTGCTTTCATCCCTAACATAATGGCTCATTTTTGAGGAACATGTTCCCATGATTTGGCTGTAGCATTTGAAACGAAAGAAGAAAAATTTTCTGGAACATTGTTTCTGATCTATCGTCACAACTGCATGATAAATACACTTATCAAAGTATGCAGTTTTTTCATTAACAAACCCCAGCAGATTGTACTAGTGAACTATTTAAACATTTTGTGCAAAAAAGGGGGGAAATTGCAGGAAATGAGAGCGTTGATTATGTTATAATGCTACTTCCCATCATGACAGATTGAACTGGTCCTTGGAACGAAGGCGTTTGCATAATCATGAAAGTACAGTACTGAGAGTATATTTGCAATACGTGGGAAGTAAAAGCGAGTAGATTACATGATAATAAAGAGGGCAGATGAGAGGCAATCACAATCTACAGCTGTGATTTCTTTTCACTAGGTGCCTCAGATGTTACTGTCAGAAATGTACATTTAAAAGCCAAGCAAGGAATCTTTACCAGACAATTGTTAATTTGTTTTTTTTTTCTTCTAAGTTCCTTCCCCGCCCCTCGCACCTTTTGCTTCTTTAGGAGTAAAGCATTTTTTTCTTATTCTAAAAATACCGCCCAGCAAGATGCAAAGTCTATCATGTAGCGATCTAACAACATCAGGGAGGAAAAGGATTAAAATGAAAAGCGGCCTGGATTGTGATGTGCATGTACTTTGCAGAGATGGTGAATTATTAACCACCAGTCAGTTTGGGGATGTCAGCAAGGCAGATCGGTTACATAATATCATTGCCTGTAACTGCACCAAGTGTTACTTCTTTGAGTGTTCATGCTAACCAAAGGAGAACAAGTGAAAAGCATTCCCCGCTTCCCTCATTTCTTTCAGCACACTTTCCCAACAGTTTGTTTGTTTGGTGGTTGAAAAATTAGGGCCATTTGCAAGTTTGGACTGTGGTTGTTAAAAAATATTGCAAAAAAATACACAAAGCTATCAGAGGTATAATGACAGATACTGTGGCAGAATGCCTAAGCACCAAGGCCTCCCTCCTCCCCCCCCCCAGCCGGAACTCGTCGGAACTCTGTTCTGGCACTTCTCAGATGGGTGCCGCTGCCATTATAAGATAAGAAGGCAGGTGTTCATGCTGAGTTCTGGCACATCTTTTCTAGAAACATAGCACTGCTATGCACTCTTATTCGGGATTTACTTCTGAGTAAATATGCAATGGAGTGCACCATAAGCAATGCCCCCCCCAAAAAAAATTGGTCTTAGGATATTTATTAAGGCTGGCTGCCTTATTTTACGAAGAGTTGGTTTACAGTGGAAAAGACTGCCTTGGACATTGGAGGTTTTTAAACCCTGCATTGCAGAGTGTTGGACTAGATCTCCCTTGAGGATCACTTCCAACTCCACAATTCAGAGATTCTATTATTTCATTTCCCCATTATTATGTATCCCGTTCTTCATTGGAAAACCCAGATCAGTTTATTATATTATTATTATTATTATTATTATTAATAATAATAATAATAATACCCCGCCGATCTGGCTAGGTTTCCCCAGCCACTCTGGGAGGCTTGCAACAAAATATTAAAATACAATAGTCCATCAAACATTAAAAGCTTCCCTAAACAGGGCTGCCTTCAGATGTCTTCTAAGTCTGGTAGCTATTGTTCTCTTTGACATCTGGTGGGAGGGTGTTCCAAAGGGCAGGTGCCACTACCGAGAAGGGCCTCTGCCTGGTTCCCTGTAACTTGGCTTCTCGCAGTGAGGGAACCGCCAGAAGGCCCTCGGCGCTGGACTTCAGTGTCCGGGCAGAACGATGGGGGTGGAGATGCTCCTTCAGGTATACTGGACCAAGGCCGTTTAGGGCTTTAAATGTCAGCACCAACACTTTGAATTGTGCCTGGAAACATACTGGGAGCCAATATAGGGATGTGAAGCAGCTGTGAGCCAAAACAGAGTGCTTCAGAGGAATTATGGGCTTTTCTGATGTGAAGAGGGATCTGTACAAGGTGCCCCAAGTTGAATTGCCACCCCCAAGCTCCTCATGCTCCCCCAGATGCAAAAAATATGATATAGAGTAGTGTATATTAAAACCAAAATGAATTATTTTAACTTTACCATACAGTGGTACCTTGGGTTAAGTATTTAATTCGTTTCGGAGGTCCATTCTTAACCTGAAACTGTTCTTAACCTGAAGCACCACTTTAGCTAATGGGGCCTCCTGCTGCTGCCGCGCTGCTGGAGCACGATTTCTGTTCTCATCCTGAAGCAAAGTTCTTAACCTGAAGCACTATTTCTGTAACCTGAAGTGTATGTAACCTGAAGCGTATGTAACCCGGGGTACCACTGTATAAGGAAAGCACCAAGAGGGGAGGGGCAGAGCAAATAACAGGTAAATGGAGGGAGAAGGCAGAGCTCCACTGTGACTTACAGGTCAAGCTTATAATTGGGGGGGGGGAGAAAAAGATGTTACTCAGACTTTCCAGTCCCAGTGCTTTGGGAGAAACAAGTCAATCTCTTTTAGTTCTACCGCACCTCGGAATTAACTTTAAAGTTGTGTGCCTAGCACACAAAGAGCAGAACTTATTTGTTTGCAATTTGTCAGATTTCTATCCTAGAGGTACCTCTCAGGGGAGATGATGGGACTAATTTTTTACCCATTCGAAAAGTGTAAGTGTGTTACTTCCAGGAAAGCCTCTGCAGCTATTCCATCAGGAGGAGCTACAATACCTGCAAATTTAATCCAATTCTGTCAAAAGATGATGATGAAAGACATATGATAGACAGATGATAGATGATAGAAGATATAGATAGATAGATAGATAGATAGATGATAGAGATGATAGATAGATGATAGATAGATAGATAGATAGATAGATGATAGATGATAGATGATAGATGATAGATGATAGATGATAGATGATAGATGATAGACGATAGACGATAGATAGATGATAGATGATAGATAGATAGATAGATAGATGATAGATAGATAGATAGATAGATAGATAGATAGATAGATAGACAGACAGACAGACAGACAGCTGGGTATCGTTTGTAATTTGGCAGGTTTAAGCCACCATCGAGGAAAGCAAATTTCACTCACTTATATCAAGCGGGGGGGGGGAGTTGGAGCTATAGAGTCATCTTTTGATTTCCCATTTGATTTCAAAAAGAAACTCCCCCCACCGAAGTGGGCTAGGATGTTAAGACAGATTTGGCAGCCTCTGAAACACTTTGGACTGCAGCAAGCTGTTTTTATAAAGGATCAGATCAGACTAAAATCAAATGTTGTGATGGATGTACTTCTCTATTATAGTGTTTCTCTGAATAGAAAAGAGAGTGTTTGGGACTCAAAACTCATGGAGCAAGTGATCTACAAAGAATGCAATCTCAAATAATACATGATTCATTCAGCATAATCTCATTTTAATAAAAAAAGTTTTGTGTTGTTTTTGATAACCACATTTCATAAGTTAAACACCCTGAATATCTTGAGCAGTCGCCCCTTCCTCACTTGTGTAAATTGGTTCTATTGAAAACATAGAGCTTTATATAATTATGGAAGATAAAAGATGCAAAGAAGGATATAATGACAGTTCCATAGTTATAAACATTGACTTCTAATCCATAATTCAAAGGATGCTTTGTGTTCTGCCACCTACACAAACTTCTGCATCACATAATACAAATGATAAAGTTTTGGCAGAATAAATATGCGGGACTGCATAAATGCAATGGATAGTATATAACTGTGCAATGCTGTAACAATACTCAACCAGGGAACCAGGGAACCAGATCGCGGGTTTGATTCTCTGCCAGGCTCTTCACAATCTACTCCAAGAATGCAAGTGGAACAAGTTGGTTTATATAGTTGTCTTTGCTGCAAACCTCTTGTAGTTTACCGTAATTTAAAAAGTGCAATGTAGGGGCTCAACCCTGTGTTAAACCCATTGCCCAAACACCATTCCAAGTAGCTCTTCTCTCACTACAGACTGGTGATAGCTTAACGTTAACATTTACATTAAGTTTGTAAAGGTAAATCTGTGTTTCTGCAGATTCAGTGATCTGTCTCCCATTTACTTTTCTTTCCCCTTATGTCTTGCTATTTTGTACTCACTTTCTCAGAGGAAGGCACTATTTATATCATTGCTTATATGTGGTGCTTTTTTCCTTAAAAAAAAGTTTAGGGGTACTCTCATTTTCCTACTCATATTGAAATATTGCCCCTCAATGAGGCCAAACTTCGATTCACAAAATGTTTAGGGGTATACGTACCCCGAGAAAAAAAGCACTGCTTATATGGCAGTGTTTGGTTTGGGCAAATACATCTGTTTACCCTAAACAAATGTTTATCCATCTCTCTAACTCCTTATCTCTCCCTCTATCTCTGCAGCTTTATATTGGCTCCTGCCTTGTTGGAGGAGCAAACCCCCATAATCGACTGCCCCCTGCCCTTGACTCAGCCCCCTCTGCCACACACTCCTTTGAGCCCTGCCAGTGCTGCTTTACAAACTTTTTACTTACTGGCACACAAAGGTGTGTGTAGGTGTTTGTAGATGTGGAGGTGTTTTGTAGAATTACAGTTCAATAGCTGACTAATATACCAAGACTAATCCCTCACCAAACCCTTTGATGGGTCATCAGGAAAATATGGTAAAGCGTGTTCACATCAAAAGAGAGCACGTGTTGCGGTTGGGGCCGAACAAAACCCCATGTTAGTGACCAGGCCATAGATGGCTAGAGGCCTGGGAGCAGTTTGGAGGATGTTGTTACTGGGGTAATTTGGATGTTGCCAATTTAGGGGTGGGATCAATGGCTTTATAAGCAGGGTCCACAGCTTTCTCTTTCTCTTTTGCTGTGGACACCGGATCTATCTCTAGCACCGGAGCGATTCAGCAAGAGACTTTGGTCGTATAAACCAATTTTTTTTTCCCTCTTTTCTCTTTCCTTCCCCCCTTTGCTTTATCCTTTAGCTACCCCAGGGTAATTGATTTATTCTTCCTCTTCATTATACTCTCCTACCTTTCTTTGTGGCTCGGGACGCCGGTGGGGGGGGTGCGGGATCTCCCGGTCCCGGGTGGCCTACGGCCCGCTCTCGGCCGGGCCGTTGGTCTAAACGGGGGGTGGCTGGCCCCGAGTCTCCCCGCCGGGTCCGGCTCAGATAGGGCCCGGTCATTTCTGGCCTTTTCTTCCCTCGGGCAGGGCTCCCGGCCCTGATCCGCGGCCTGCGCCGGCGGTGGGGCTAGGAGAGCCCCGGTTCGGGGCTGGTTCGGCCGGCTGGGGCTTCTGATCGCCCCTTGTTGCTCCGCTTCCCGTCCGCGGGCCTCTCCGGGCCTGCCGCGCCGCGTCGCTGCCGCCTTCGGCGGCGCGGGGTCGCCCGCGGCCCGCTGCGGCCTGGTCGGGGCCTGCGGGCCTGGGCCGCCTTTCCGGCCTTGGGCCGGGGGCGCCGGCTGGTTGCGGCCCCGATCCGCGGGCTGCCGCTTCCCGGGGCCCGCTCCGGCTGCTGCCACGTCTGGCGGCAGCTCCGGGAGGCCCGCGCTCCGCGGCCGGGTTCGGCCCGGCTGCGGCTGGTGTCCGCCCCGCCGCCCCCGCCTTACCTCTGGGCCCGGCTGGGCCTGCGGCTCCGCGCCGCGTCCTTTCGGCGGCGCGGGGTCCGGTGGCCTGCTGCGGCCCGGATCGGGCCTGCGCGGCCTCCGCTGCCTTCCCTGGGCTTCCGCTTCGGTCGGGGAGCCGGTGCGCCCCCCCCCATACAGCTAAGCGGTTTGGGGGCGCGGAGGGGGGTGGTGGAGGCCTTTAAGGGGGCCGGAGAGGTCTGGGCCTCTGGTTGCCTGCCTCGGGTTTCCCGGTGGGCGGGAGGCCCTCCATTTCGGCCTTAAATTGGCTAACGCCATCTTTGCCGAACTTCTGTTCCTTTGAGCTTGCTAGCTCAACAGTGGCATCTGGTGGCCGGACGGTGTAATTGCAGGGCCTGCCTGTGAATTGGGAATTCAACTCTGCAGTGGCCTCTAGTGGCCGTTTTGGTATTGCAGGGTGCTGTTTTACCTGCTGTTTAAGAATTCTTTTAATCCCTGTGTCTAATTTTGGTTGCATTAGCCTACGGTTGCGCCGGCGGTGTTGGGGCTATTCCCGTACCGGCTGATTCTTTTTAATTCTATTGTTTAGTTGTTATTTTAACCATTGTTGATTTTATTATTATTACTTTTATATATAGATATATATATATATATATATATATATATATATATATATATTTGCTTTCGTAGATTTTCACGGGTACAGGAATGCAGGTTTTGGTGTCTTCGGGTGTCTTCCCGTGTAAGAGTCGGGGTGTCTGTGCGACGTTTCGACGAGGTCTCACTCGTCATCTTCAGGCTGGTGCTTTCGGCTTCTTGTTACTGGAACAGAGCTCTGTCCTCTGTTCCAGTAACAAGAAGCCGAAAGCACCAGCCTGAAGATGACGAGTGAGACCTCGTCGAAACGTCGCACAGACACCCCGACTCTTACACGGGAAGACACCCGAAGACACCAAAACCTGCATATATATATTTATATATATATTCTTTTCTTCTTTAACTTCATTTAATAGAATTATCTGGTTCGGAATTTAACCCCTTCCTGTGATTTGATTTTCTACTTAAGCTTTAGCAGGAATGGCGCCAAAGAAGGCAGCAAGGAAGGCTGGTCCGGCTACTACTGCAAAGCGGCCCATAAAAGGCCCATCGCAGGCTCTGCGCTCTCCGCAACCTGCCCACTCTCTACAACGCATCCAGTCGATGGTCAACAGCCTGGCGGGTGACCCAGTGGCCTTGACAAGGGTGGAGTCCGAGTTGGATGGTCTGCTCCGCCGCTCCGCTACCCCGTCGCCATCCTCTGCAATATTGAGTCCTCCCTTCGGCGCCTCGTCTCCGGCGGCGTCATCTAGCGAAGATGAGGGAGGAACATCGTTAGCCGGGGGGTTGTTGCGTGATAGTCAAACAGCACGCACCCCGGCCTTACCTGCGTCGCAGGTTACTGCGGCGAGGGGTCGGGGCCGTACTAGGGTGGGGGCCAACAGGAGGAGGTCAGCACGGGACCGCATCGGGGGTTCTCCTTCGCGGTCTTCGCCAGCAGGGCCTCAGGCGTCTGGCCACTCACAGTCAATTTCTTGTCAGTCAATCCCAGGTGCGGTGCAGCAGGCTGATTTATCGGAATCTTCAGTGGAGGATAGCCTTCCCCTACCTCCAAGGTCATCTTCTGGCAGGATCCGTCGCCGCAAGAGAAGCTCCAAGAGGCGTGCCAGGAAGAGATGTAGAGGCACCTCGTCTTCTTCTTCAGGTACCACCTCACAGAGTTCCAGTAGCGACGAGGAAGCGTCGCTTAAGCTCTACTGGGGGTTTGGGGAGACCTCGGGGCTCCCAAAATGGGTGTGGGAGCAGAGGGCCAACTCCCATAGGGCCAAGTATGGGGCAGTTCAGGATTGCCTAGATGGGGCATTGGTGCCGGATGTAAAAGTATCCACCAATTCGGCCAGGGATATTATCCCGGGGGCCCACCTGTCTGCAAAACTGCGGTCCAGGATCCTGGATGGCCGTTATGTTGATATTTTCTGCCTGGCCCCCCCGCTTGAAGGTCACGAGCCCTTAGACAAGGGTCTGCAGGTATCAAAAAAGCGGTCGGTCTTGTCAAGAGCGGATAGGACTTTTGAAAGGTGGTTAGATAGCTTCCAGGTTTTTGCTGGAGTTGTGTCCGCAGCTTATCCCAGGCGATCCCTGCATCTGTGGGTTTACCTGTCCATTGTCCGTTCGGCCTTTACGATGGCCGGGGAGACTGCTGCGCTGGCCTACGATCAGAACTTCAGACGTAGGGCAGCCAAGATCCCCACAGCCCGCTGGGATCGGAAAGATTTGGATGTCTGGACCACTTATGTGGCCCCCCGTATTGACAAGAAGCAGTCCGACCCGCAGAAGTTCAGGCCCGCCCCGGCTAGGTCGGGCCGCAAGATGTTCTGCTGGGATTTTAATAAGGGTGCTTGCTCGAGGCAGCCTTGCAAATTCGCGCATGCGTGCGACAAGTGTTCTGGGAACCATCCAGCATCCTCGTGCGCAGGGGGTCGCCGGCCCTTTCGAAAAGGGGGGGGCTCTCAGCAGCCTCCAAAAACAGCAGCCCAGGCCCCTGCTGCCGGAGCAGGAAAGTAGCGTCTTATCCTCATTAGCTTACACCCCAGTAAGGCTACAACCGCTTTTATCTTTGTTAGAATCCTACCCCGACACCAAATCGGCGTCCTATTTGCGCGAGGGCTTTTCCGCAGGTTTCAGAATCCCGATAGCTTCCACCCCAGTAGCCAGGAACCCAGCAAATCAGAAATCGATCAGGGACATGCCAGAAGTAGCACGCAGGAAAATCGAAAAAGAATTGGCGTTACGTCGCATGGCCGGTCCTTTTGCCGCCCCTCCTTTTCCCAATTTCCACATTTCACCTTTGGGTATGGTTCCCAAAAAAGCTCCGGGAGAATTCCGCCTAATTCATAACCTCTCTCATCCTACAGGCACGTCAGTAAATGACGTGATTCCCCCGGAGCTCTGTTCTGTGAAATATGCCTCTCTTGATCATGCGATCAAGATGATTAGGAAATTTGGGACGGGCGCTTTACTGGCAAAATGCGACATCGAATCGGCTTTTCGGCTTCTTCCAATTCATCCCGACGATTTTTGGTTGCTGGGATTTCAGTTCGAAGGGGGATTCTATTTTGATAAGGCTATGCCCATGGGCTGCTCGGTGGCCTGTGCGGCTTTTGAGTGTTTCAGTTCATTTTTAGAGTGGGCCTTGCGTGAGAAGACCGGACTGGGCGGAGTCACGCATTATCTTGATGATTTTTTGGTCGCCTCGGCAGGTAATACTGGGGACTGCGTGGCATTATTGCAGGCCTTTGCTTCCTTGACGGAAGATCTGGGCGTCCCTTTAGCGGCTGGAAAGACTGAAGGTCCTTCTACACAGTTGACTTATTTGGGTATCTTGTTAGATACCGTGGCCCAAACCTCTAGCTTACCATCTGAAAAGATAACCAACTTGAAAAAGGTTATTAAGGATCTTCTGCCCTTAAAAAAGGTCACCTTGCGACAGCTTCAGTCGTTGCTGGGCCATCTAAACTTTGCATGTAGGGTGGTCTCCCCTGGACGACCATTTTGCTCCCGATTGGCCAAACTTACCTCGGGGCTACGAGCCCCACATCACAAGATACGCCTTCCTAGTCAGGTACGGGCTGACCTTGATATTTGGTTGGAGTTTCTGGAGGATTTCAACGGGGTGTCCTTGTGGCAGGACACTTTGAACCTGCACAACGACTTCCAGGTACATTCTGACGCTGCCGGGTCTTTGGGGTTTGGCTTGTATTGGGATGGCAGGTGGTGTGCTGAGCGCTGGCCGCCCGCTTGGCAGGGGCAGGCTATTACTAGGGACCTAACGTTTCTCGAGTTTTTCCCCATTGTAGTGGCAGTGAACTTGTGGGTCGAGCATTTCAGGGATCACCGTGTTTGTTTCTGGACTGATAACCAGGCGGTGGTGAATGTACTGGCCAAGCAGTCTTCACGCTCCCCTAGGGTGTCGGCCCTCCTTCGGGCCTTCGTGCTGCATTGCTTGCGTTTTAATATTGTGTTTTCTGCTCGTTTTGTCCCAGGAATTTCTAACGAAATTGCTGATGCTCTGTCCCGTTTTCAGATGCAGCGATTCAGGTCCCTGGTGCCAGTGGCTCGAGACCGTCCGGAAATTTTCCCGGATCATCTCTGGAACCTTGGCAGAACTTAGTTTTACAGGGAGTAGCTGCATCTGTCGCACCCTCTACCTTGAGGTCCTATGAGAAGGCCTGGGCTGACTTCTTATTATTTAATGGGCAATCTACTGGGGAAGTTACCACCTCCCATTCCACCTCTCAGGTGCTCCGGTATCTGGCGCATTTGTTCCAGATGCGTCGGGCGGCTAGGACCCTTCGTCTGCACTCAGCAGCAATTTCCTTTTTTAATAAGGCTTATTTTAACAAGGACCCATGTCAGAGGTTTGTGGTCCGTAGGGCCTTGGAGGGTTGGGGGCGTCTCGCTCCTTCCAGGCCCATTCCCAGACGCCCCATTACATTTGAATTGCTGGAAAAAATGCGCTCCAAATTGCGGAGCATCTGTTGGTCCAAATTCGAGGCTCGGCTATTTTCAGCAGCCTTTTCATTAGCCTTCTTCGGGGCCCTGAGAGTCGGCGAGGTGGTGCTGGAGCCTAAGCAGGATGGAGGCTCAAGGGGTTTGCTATTACAGGACGTTAGTGTGTCTGCTCGTGACCTGCAAGTTAATGTCAGGAATTCAAAGACAGACCAATTAGGCAGGGGCGCCTTTATTACGCTCCCTGCAACTGGTGCAAGTGGCCCTTGCCCAGTGAAAGACCTTACCAAGTACCTAGCCTTGCGTCCCGGCGGCGAAGGCCCCCTTTTCGTTCACGAAAATGGCCGCCCGCTGGCGAGACACCAGTTTGCCAGTGTGTTGCGAAAAGCGGTTGCGGCTTGCGGCCTCCCGGCTCAGGAGTTTGCCCCTCACTCCTTTAGGATTGGAGCTGCCACAACCGCTGCCCACTGGGGTTTGTCGGTAAAAAGGATTAAGGACCTGGGCCGATGGAGATCGGACGCATTCAAGGGCTATGTGCGGAAATGATTTGTTGTTGTACTTACATGTGTGTGTTTTTAACCCTAGGTCAGGCTGCTATCCACATCTGGGTAGTAGGGCACAGTATTGTGCACTGGGCTGCGGACAGAGCTCGCCAGTCCGGACTGGGTGAAGGCCTGGGATTCCCGCAGCACGTACATGTGTCCTGGATCTCCAGAAGGGGGATGCTGTGGGGAGAATTTTTACCTCTCATGCGAAGGCGTGTCCTCCAGTTCGGCCCTCCTTCGGCGATCGTGGTGCAGCTCGGGGAGAACGATTTGGTTTCTTCTTCCTGCTTCAGGCTGCGTGCGGCCATTTTACTGGACCTGGGGGAGCTGGCGGCACTGGTGCCGACTTCCAAGTTAATTTGGTCACAGTTTCTTCAACGCCGCATTTGGCGTGGTAGCCCTTGCCCTGCGGCCACCGAACGAGCAAGGAAGCGGATTAATTCCGCAGCGAGTAAGCTGGTGGTGAACCTGGGCGGGTTCGTTATCCCTCACCCTCTTATCTCATTCAAGGCGACTGAATTTTATAGGGATGATGGGGTTCATCTCTCGCCAGTGGGGAATGATGCTTGGTTGGATGCTCTGGCGTCCAGGTTGAGGGTGTGGCTTAAGTTGTGAGTGGTTGGCGGCGAGCGTAAGGGCTCGATTGGCGGTTAGGCATTGGTTTAAAATTGGTTGGTGGAGGGGTATGGATTGGCTGGGCCTGCCCCTCCAATGCTGCTGCAGACGGGTATTCCGTTAAAGGAATTCTGAAGCTTACCATCCCCTTCGTCCAAACCCTTGGAGTAGGGTGCGGGCCGCGTAAGCTTCAAGGAGCAAGCGCGGAGTAGCTGAGGGCCTGTTACACAGCTCCAGCTGACTCTGTCCCTTGTTCCTCCGGGACTGACTAGGGAGTCAGTACTGTCCCCCATGGCGGGGGGTGACAGATAGTCTTAACCAATGCCTAAGCAACCACTCTCAATTTGTATTCAAATAAAGTTGTGGCCAAAAATTATGCCAAAAACCTAAAACAAAAATTATGTGTGAGGTGTGAGTTATTGGGAAGGGGGGGGTTTGGTGGACCTCAACACGCAACAACTGCATTAATGAACAAATGCACATTAATAGTCTAGAAGTGCACAACTGTGTTTGTGTCGCTTTTAGTTGCTACTTCTGTTTAGCCAGATTGCTGTATTAGTTCTGGCTAGCAATTACATTGGTACCTCGGGTTACATATGCTTCAGGTTGCATACACTTCAGGTTACAGACTCTGCTAACCCAGAAATATTACCTCAGGTTACGAACTTTGCTTCAGGATGAGAACAGATGAGAATGGCAGCGGTGCAGCGGCAGCAGGAGGCCCCATTAACTAAAGTGGTGCTTCAGGTTAAGAACAGTTTCAGGTTAAGAACAGACCTCCGGAACGAATTAAGTACTTAACCCGAGGTATCACTGTAGTTGTCCTTAGATCACACACCTAGATGAAATGGAGGTCAGCCAAATTCTTACTCAAATGACCCAGCAACTGTGAATGCTCTTTCATGCTAAGGGATTTCTTTCCATAATGACCGCTCCCCGCTTAAAACGGGGGGCGGCCTTTGCGTGGACGCATGCAGCCCCTGGATCTGGAGTGGCCCCATCAGCATAGGCTTGGCTTTGCCTTCCCTCAGGTGGGATACCTGGAGGTCTCCGCCTACCTCAGTCAGTTGTCCAATCCCACCTGGGGGAAGCGTTGCCAAGGAGACCAGGCCAGGTAGGGGAGGGATTACCTGCCCACACAATAGAGGGAGGATCTTACCTGGGAATCCTCACTTGGCTCCAGAGCTTCTCCCACCATACCCACCCTCAGTTAATGTCTTATGTTGCAGGTTAACTTTTCTTCACAGGTTTTGCAGGTTAACTTTTCTTCACAGGTATGCGGGCGTTAAGGTCGCTGTTAAAGGGCCGGAATTTCCCTGCATTGGCAGGTTTCGCCTTTCCCGTAGCAAAACGTCACAACTTTGGCGGTATCAGGCCTTGGGCGGAATCCTTTTGTCCATCTTCCTCTTGCGGCGGCGATACCAGGGTTCCCCGTTAAAGGGGTTGTTTTGAGGGGAGGCTTTGACCGTACGCCAAAAGGTCGTCATTGCTCTCCCCTGCAGCGGCGGCGTAACGGGGGCGGCCATCTCTGCTTGAACATATGTTCTCCAGAGCCGGCCCATCCCCCCCCACACACTGGATAACCCTGATGCTCCCTAGGTGCCCGGCTGGGGACCAGGGAGGGAGAACGCCCAATGCCTGAGCCAAGGTCTACCCACATTTGAAATTTAATAAAGTTGTGGCCAATTTAATCCCATAGCACGTTGTCTTGAGTCGTTATTCCACATGACGGGGGGACCGTGCAGGATCTGGGGACTCCGCCTGTCCACGCAATTTACCAGAGGGTTCCCTTATACAAATTCAGTATTTCAATATTGTTGAGCTTTCGAGTCTTGGAAAATTAAGAAATGATAGTGGGCATTGAAGCTCATTATATAAAGGCTTGAAGATGACAGTTTAGATTGGGATAATGGTGGAAGGCCCTACTTTATTTCAGCATCTTTAGTTGCCCTGCCGAAAAGCATCAGACTCACAGAGATTTGAACCTCAATAGGCATGTATCTTCTGTCTTGTGATAATTATAAACTCAGCAGGATTAAAGGTCTGCAGGACCAAATCTCTACTCCTGCAGAGATTAGAAGTGTCATATGCACAGAGCTCCTCTGTGACTTATAGGAGGGGGTTCACCAGAGTTGGACAAACAGACTTTGAAGTTTGTGTAAAAGCCAGCTATCCTTATTATTCAAATCCCACTCATCCTTTCAATTGTTCTCCAAAATCTTTGACTTGGTAAGGCATTGACATCTTGAATACTGATTATTGTGAGTACCCAGCAACAGCAGTGCTATCTCATGAATTTTGGAGAACAGTGACTCTGTTGGATATGCTTTAGAATTATATTTATGGAACTTTTCCAAAGAGTTGGGTGTCGTTGTGTCCCCTCCACCCCCCGCTGCACATCCGTTTCAAATGTACAAACTTCAATTTTGAATGAGAACCAACCAAAGGAATGAAATAGAAGCTATATGAAACAGAAATTGAGGAAAATGTTATGGGAAGCAGGTTTGCAGGGTGTTTATAATATTACTGTAATTATTATTATTATTATTATTATTATTATTATTATTATTATTATTTCTACCTCCCCTTCACCATAGGTGGTTTACAATATTAAAATAAAAATAAAATCATTTACAATCTAAAGAAATGGTAGGGTCCTGAAAATACATAATTCAGCTGTCAAGCACAGTGTTTGATGGCAAATGCCAAGTATCTCCCCACTGTTTCAGCAGGTGAAACATGCCAAATAAAGGTGGGAAATGCTGCAGTTCCTATAAATTGCCCTTCTGTCCAATAATTAACAGAGTCATAGTCACCCTGCTTGCATCATAGTAACCCTATAAGAAACTATATACCTGGTCCTCAAAATGCAGTATCACTTCATTCCCAAAAGAAATTGCCAATTTTTCATTCATTCATTCATTCATTCATAGATAGATAGAATATTGTATAAGGCATATTTCTGGGGAGAAAGACCATATTTCAGTGATAGAAAACTATTTTGCATCTTCAAGGAACTAGGTTCAACCTCTGGCACCTTGAGTTCTTTTTCTTTTCTTTTTTAAGGGGCAGGTGGCAGGAATGTGAAGTACCATACATTTGACAAGACCCCGGAGAACCAACGTCAGTCAGAATCAAGTGACACATATTTAAAGATTCCTAAACTATTCCTCTTTTCAGGAAACAGAAGCTATGCAGGATCTTGATCCAGGTTGGAACAGTGGCACCCTAGGAAGGGGTTTATCCCTTCCTGTGCTCTTTCCCACTTAAAATAGTCTCATATCAGGTGCTGGTGAAAGCATCACTCCCTAAACATGTATTGGAAAGCCTTTCCTATCGTCATATGACACAGGAAGAAACATATTCAGACAGTATCACACAGGAGTCAACCAAGGAACTGCTCTCAGATGACATTACAATGGTCCATGTCCAGCAGTATTTGGACAACATTCCTGTTGGTCAGAGATGATTAATTTTCCTGTTAAATATGCCCCCATTTCTCCATGTTGTGTTCAACTTATCCATGTAGGAAGGATATTGTTACTACTGTACTGTCAATGACTTCTTCATTTATGGGTTCTGTGGTGAAAGCTGTCATTTTTCAAGTAGGATCCAGTATCTGTTGAAATGAGAATAGGACCATTCCTCCTTGAGAGACTTCTTATCACACAGGGCTAGTCAATGTCTGTATGATAGATATAGATTTCAAGCCAGCAGGAGGAAGTGTCTTATTTAGAGACACCTTCAAGGAAGGTCCAGGAATCTTAATTATTGATGGACAGCACCATTAAGAACTGTCATGTACAGCTCAAATGTTATGAAATCAATCAACATTATTGGATTCATTCTGCAGACAAAAGCAAGCATATAATTTTCCACATGTCCAGATATCTCTTTCAACACAATGCTTTGATTTTGAATGTTTTTTAAATGGTCCCCGCTCTGAAAAACAGTCCTGTCAAATAGCCAAAAATGAGCTTACACATTCTGAATACTGAAGATGGTGGGATGGTTATGGAGAACATGGAAAGGATGAGAAATGACTGCTAAGCACTGTCAGGAGAAGAGCACGCCTGCTGGTGTGAATGAAAATAACCACAATTTTGATGAAATATTCATAGAGAAAAAACAAGTAGCGTGAATAGTTCATGAAAACCCAGTAGGAAAAATAGATGCATTTCTGCTGCAATAAGGCTCCTGTCTGATTGTGCTGTTAGTCTCTTAGTATCAGCTACTGGGGGGGGGGGTTGTATGTGTGTACACAAACACACACTTCTTAATAATTAGCATTATATTTTCTAGCTATGTGTAGAAACTAAATCAGGTAGACCAGGTTTTATGCCTGACAGGATACACTCTCTGGTCTGCCCTTTGACATGGGTCTGATCATGACCTCGGCATTATTATGCAGCAAGTTGTTCAGAATTCTTTGGTGCTGGAGCCATTGTGTATAAATAAACTAACACTGTGTTCCCACAAGAGAGGAGTTCTACAGAAATCGTAAGTAACCTGAAAGCTAGCCATTTTCTAACTCAAATACAATTATGAATGGCGGAGCGCCTAGGGGATATAAAATAGAATAGCATCCTGGTTCAAAGAACACAGAGGAATAGCTACATTTTTGTTGCCTTTTTGCCCACTAATGCATCATTACTTAAAGATGCAAATTGAAGAGAGATCAAATTAAATGGAAAGTAGTTATGTTAAGTGGTCAGAAGAGAAAAGTGTGAGACTTGTTTTTATCTTCCATAGCCTGCTTTGCGATGAGGGTTATGTTCTTATACTGTTCTATTGCTATGCTTATAATTTCCCAATGGAATGGACTGCATGCACATTATAATATAATTGTATTCTGTCCTCTGTATTAATCAGTTGTGCAAACTTATTTTATACAAGAAATGTATTAGATTATGTAAAACGGAGCTTCATGACACAGGAACACAATCTTGGCCATACTTTGTGACATTTAGGTCAAGAGATGAACAGTATCTTAGGCATTTCCCCCCATGCACCCATTTGATGAATGGCCTGTGATGGACAATATAAATACTGCACTTCAAATAGCACTATACAGATGCATGAAAAAGATGTCCTAGTAAATGTAAGCAGAGCAGGAGGAGTCAACCCTGTCTTGTTTTATCCTCTTGGACTGAATATATATATTGAATGGCAATGGTGATATGGGGCCAATGGAGATATGGGGCCATGAGATGGAAGTTTCCTGTGCCCATGCCAACCTGCTCCACAAATGCATGTATAATTTGCTTGGTACTCTATGCAGAATAATCTATGAGCACCTATGTAATGTCACCCTGTGGAATGCTCTCCCATTGGATGTTAAGGAGATGAGTAATTATATAACATTTAGAAAACATCTGAAGGCAGCCCTGTATAGACAAGCTTTTTAAGGTTTAATGTTTTACTGTGTTTTATATATCCTGGAAGCTGCCCAGAGTGACTGGGGAGCCCAGCCAGATGGGCGGGGTACAAATAAATTATTGTTATTGTTATTACATCACTGCCTGCAAGCAGGGAGGGAAATGAATCCAATTTAGTTCTCATCCCCAGTCAACTTTAAAAGCTCTTAATGCATAAACTCCTCAATCTGTTTTCTCTAATTTGGAATATATTTTCTTACCAAAAAACCCCCACCACTTTTCTCATGTCTACTATTTTCATAACAACTATCCATGCACCAATTAGGTGAGAATTCTCTTTTTTAATCACCTTAAAATTGTTAAAGATTCCTTACAGGGAAAATCACTGTACTGTACTTCTAAAACTGTTGTAGCAGTTATTCTCTCTGGAGGGTGCAAACTGTATCCAAATATGCTGAAGATACATAAAGTTATCAACCTTTTTTAAAAAAAACAACAACAAAATTTAAAGATGAACACAAAAACCCAGGACACATTTGCCTGTAATTTTGTAGGCTTTATTCACTCTGAATCTGCTGCAATGCCTGCAAATTTTGCCCACTTTTGTAAAAAGGGAGGTAATAGGTGTTTTGGTTTTTAGCAGAGAAGACTTGGATTTATATCATGAGCTGAATCAGGCAGCCACTGAAGTACTGTGGACCAAGGAGGACTGTTTCCAAAGCACCAAATGAGGGTTTGAATTAAATGCTGTGGTCTGATGGAATATTTTGCTTATCACTACACTGAATACAATGCCTAACCTTGACTCATATTTCTAGATTCAGGTAGGTAGCCGTGTTGGTCTGACGCAGTCTATATCTATATCATCTATATCAGTGTTTCCCAACCTTTTTTGGGCAAAGGCACACTTGTTCCATGAAAAAAATCTCGAGGCACACCACCATGCCAGATGGGGAAAGGTCACTTTTTACTTATGTAAAAAAAAAATAAAAAAATTGTAACAGCATAGAAGGTAATGGTTAGGCTAGCATCCCTCTTCCAAATATGCTAGGTTTTTATTTGCAGGGACTGTTCTACATGGGAAAGCATTCAGCACTGTCATTCTCCCATCTGCCATCTGAATTGGTACTATTCTGGGTCAACTTACTCTGCTGCATGTGTAGATGAAAATGGCACCAAGTGTGGGGGAGGGGGCAGAACAGGTTTCAGATACAGGATATTAAGTATACACGTACTTCAGTTTGAACTGGTTGCTTGCTTTGCAAGTTTTCATTTCCCAAATGACTGCCTTGGCAAGCGCAATACCTACCAGGCTCAACGCCGGTCTCGCGCTGCCGCTTCCCGCGCTCTCAAGGACCCGGGAGGAGGAAGGCGTGAAGGGAATCCCGAAGGCGCGAAAACCTCGCGCATGCACAGGCCTTCCGCCTGCGACAGCCCAGTACGCCGGCCGAAGCGAGCGGCGATGGGATGTGGGAGGGAGCTCGCTCGCCGCCCCGCGTGTGCCTATGTGGGGCACGTTACAGCCCCGTGACGTCAGCGCCACGCAGGCAGCCAGGCAGGCAGACGGCGAGAGCCCCGCGCTGGGCGGCCTCTCCTCGCCGCCGCCGCCCTGCCTCTCGCCGCCCGACTCGCCTGCCTCCCTCCCACGGCACACCAGGCAACGTCTCGCGGCACACTAGTGTGCCGCGGAACACTGGTTGGGAAACACTGATCTATATCTATATCTATAGTCCAGTAGCATCTTAAAGACCAACTAAGTTTGTTCTTGTGTGCATGCACACTTCTTCAGATACTTGACTCATATTGTTTGCTTCTCATACAGCCACAAGATATACAGGCAGCGACCTTTTAGGCATGTTCAAATGATGTATGATCACTGATGTGTGGGTCTCTTTGGACCCAGAAGAGGGAAGAACAGGGGCAGAAGAGGTAGTGGAATGGGGTGGGGTGCATGCTCTGGGGTGCATGCTCTGACAATGCAAACAGGGGCTGGGAACGGAACCCCGTGAAAAATAGCCACCACCTGTATCTTCTTCCTGCTACTCTTTGCTTCTCATCTCCTGACATCACAACATTATCTTCTTTAACACCATTTAGTCTGCATAGTGGTGAGCTGATCCTCCTCACCACCACCTCACATCGTTTTGAAGCCCGGACCACACTGTCTCACCAATAGCATCACTAAGAGAATAACAGAACTGAAACATATTTGCACAATCACCAATCAGGCCTTTTGTGCTAAGCCATTCCATTCCTTTCTATGAAACTTAGCTAGCAGCTGCCCTGGGAATCAGGCAGAATCATTCCCATCACCTGTGTTGCATTTATCACTGATGCTAGGGATTAAACCTGGAACTTTTTAATGCTAATCGTATCTCCACTGCTTTTAAGCACCCTAGATGTTCTAGAATCCTGTGCTAGCGTATGGAAAGGGTTCCCTGAAGACAAAACATTTGAAAGCCATTGCTGTAAACTTGATTGAGCATTACAACTGGTTATGAACCATCAAACCTCATAAGGAATATGGTGTTGCTGTGCTTTAGAGCAATGTATTAATAAGCTCTTGGATGGATAGATTTAGGGAGGAAAACTTGGGATTTCCATATGATTCCCTATCTCCATTATTGCTTAAAACATGTAGCAGTTTACCAGCACACTGGGAACACCTGCTAGCAAAGCTGTTTAACTACGAGTTTCCCTATTGTGCAATTCAACTAACAAGCTGTTTTAAATGGCCTCCTAACGTCTTTGCATCAAGAGTGATTTTTTCCCCCTGACCACTCTTGGGGCACATTTGCACAGAGCTATTCATCAGTTATTGGGCAGTTGTTTCCTGCACTACAGAGAAGCCAAGCTATGGGAGGGATGAAGAATTTTAACAGTGGGGGGAGGGACTGAAGTTAACTCTCCTTTCGGGTGTTTCAAGGCTCAGGAAATGTTTATGGCCATGGAGAAAAAGTGGATAGTTTAGCTATCATAAATCTCAATTTTAATATATAGATGTGTGTGTTTGTCAATTTCCACTCCTAATGGCTTCTAATGCTAGGCCCTAACTTTCAACCACTGGAATGGTAGCTCTCTTAATGCAGCAGAAATGGATTTTGCAAAGAAAATAAAAAAACAATAACGAGAGCAGAAGTAAAATAACGATATAGCCTCTGTGAGTCATTTTCCAATCTAACTGTTACAAGTCATTTAACTTTCTAATAGTTTTCCTCCCTGCTCCCCTCAACAACAACAGAGTCATCATGTAGAAAATGCAAAAATATAAAGAATATGTGCAAATGCCTTTGTTTCCTAAGGAAACCCACAAGGTAAACTACATTGCCTAACATGAAGCTCCTTTAAAATGACACCACTTTAGGCATGCTGAAGAGTCATTCGTCTTTCAGAACTGCTCACTTCATACTCGGTGATGAACTATCCCTGTTTCATTCATTCAAAATGCAGTATCCATAAGGTTTTAGAGATCAGGCATCACCATAAATCAATGTTATTGGACTATATTTCCAAACAAAACATTTTACAGACACAGGCACCCCATATTCCATACCAAGCATGAAATGCATGCATGAAGGTCAGATAAAGTCATAGGCAAGATATGGTTTCATTTACTGAGAGAGGGAAAGAAATCAGCATTTGTTCATGTTACTTCAAGAGCATTAATAGCTGCTTAACTTGATTCAGGATTCCAGTGTAAATTCATTATAGCCCTAAGTGCTCTGTAAGAGCCGGAAAACAAACAGCATTAAGGAATGTGTATGTACTCGAGAATGCCTCCTTTGATGAAGCTAAAAAGAAACAATGATGTTGTAAATGATGCCTTTGAAAAAGAACAACATGTAGACATATGAATACTGTCAATTTACTCAAGAGTCAATTATGTGTCTTTTATTAGCATGGAGTTTATGTTCATGTAGACTAGCTTCGCCCACCCACACTCTGAGATATTTTAAACTACCATTTCCATCAGCACCAGCCACCCTAGCCGAGGGTAATCGATGCTGTGAGCTGTAATCCAAAATATCAGGAAGATGCTGGCTGAGGAAGGCGGAAACGAATTTTGACAGTGCAGGAGCTTGCCTTGGTAGCCCCAATTGCTGTACTCTCCAATAAAGTCTAGAACCACATACCCAGGAGAGTCAAAGATACAAACATATGTTTTGATCCATTATATGTGTGTGCATCCACTGCAAAATGGTGGCACTACATATGTAGCATCAAAATGGTGTGTCCCCGATGCTATTGGCATGAAGTGTTGAGGCCTGCAGATGTTCCAGACTACAACTCCCATCAGTCTCAGACAGCATGGTCAATGGTCAAAGACAATGTGAGCAGTAGTTTTCCCACCCTCTCAGATCTTTCTATGCAAGAGAGTTGCTTGGGTTTCTTTTAACTGTTTCCTTGGAGATATAGGAGGGAAGGCAGAGGGCCTTCTAGGTAGTTGCCCCCACCCTGTGGAATGCCCTCCCATCAGATGTTAAGGAGATGAGTAATTATTTAACGTTTAGGAAACATCTGGATGCAGCCCTGTACAGTGGTACCTCAGGTTACCTCGGATCTGATTTGATCCCGGAATGTCCTGCTTTTCATTAAGACGTCTTTATTTTCATTGGAGAAATGTTGGAGGTATGGAGTTATTTGACCCCCGAGCCATCTGAAGGCAATCCTATATAGGCAAGGTCTTTTTTAAAAAAATGTTTAACGTTTTATTATGTTTTTATATATGTTGGAAGCTGCCCAGCATGGCTGGGGCAACCCGGTCAGATGGGTGGGGTATAAATAGTAAAATTATCATTATGGAAAGAGATGTCCCTATTTTCATCAGAGAAATGTTGGGGGGTATGGAATCTTGGCAGGACTTTGCTGCACTTTGCCCATAAAAGAAGCCTCCCCTTCTCTTGAGGCTAACCTATCACACTGGAGCTCTGGAGCTCCAGAAGGAGGTGGAGCCACACACCATTCCAGGCAAGCACTCCAAGGCAAAATGGGAATAGAATTGTTAGATACATCCCCTCCAACATTTCTTGAATGAAAATAGGGGTGTTCTATTGAGGACAAGTTGGACATTCCAGGATCAAATCACAAACTGGGATGGCTTCTGTAATTCCAGGACTGTCCCTGGAAAATTGGGGCATGTGGAAGGATGCTGATGTTGTTGAACTGACAGCATCCATCAGTTCCAGCCAGCATGGCCAATAAAAAAGTACCATGGAATTTGTAGTAGAGCAACCTCTACTATGCCACCCCATTACCCTTGTTCTAGATTTTTATTATATGTTTTTGGTTAGCTGGTTTGGATAGTTCCTTTGGTTAGCTGGTTTGGATATGGTTTTGCTGCAGAAAAGTGGAATATAAATCTTATAAAAGATTGCTATAAATATTGGATTTGGCTTTAAAAACACCTGAGGTTTGGTTAATGAAGATTTTCATATATAGCAGTATTAATAGGGTGTGGTGATGTTGTTTTAAAAAAGAAAAGAACCAAAAACAAACACTTCCACGAAATCATTGTGAGCAGAGCCAAAGTTTATTTGCTGCCGTGGAGGGGGGAAAAAACTACTGCCAAAGGTCTCGGAAGCATTTTGGATTATGTAAGGGTGGGGAAAATATGCTAGAATGGTGTGTGTGTGTGTGTGTGTGTGAGAGAGAGAGAGAGAGAGAGAGAGAGAGAGACTCATTTTACAGTAAAATGAAAAGGTTCTGCTATATAATGAAATGCATAAACTGAGTAATTTAATGAATGTTCTGACAAGTGTAATAGATTATTTTTGTAAGGAAAATTGCAGCACGTTGCAGGTAAAGAAATTCATCAAGTGGTGAAACTCATATGTTATATGGCAATGAAATCCATCTGTTACATGCTTACTTACAGCACATAATATAGTGAGAGCAGCCATCATCAATCACACATTACTGTAATCCCACTTCAAAATTCTACTACTTCTGGGTCATTCAGGAATGGTGGCAATAGTGATCAGACCACACTAATTGCACAGCAAAGTATTTTACTGTGTGTCAGTGGGCATAATTATGTTTACTTTTCCATCTCAAGATAAATCTGGGGCAATCAAAATATTAACATATGAAATCCTAGCTGGGGACAAAAATGGTTGTACTCAGGCCTTGCAATTATCCAAATGTTTTACTTACGACATAATAAATTACTTTAATTTATTCATACCAAGCACTGTAAGACATCATAAGGAAATGCATAACTGATCTGATTCTCAGTTTACTTCTGCAGTTTTGCAGATAAATCAAGAGCAGGATCCAAATAGCTATTTAGGCTGATGTAAGAGACGTGCACTAGCTGGATTTTGACCTCGATGCCTTATTACAAATGCCTTTTGAAGTTGCCCTCAAAAGCGGTGCATACAGTTGGCAAAGGAACTGATATTCAAAGAAAAATAATTGTAGACCCCACCCCCCTTATGACCTGGTTTTCTTTGAGTTCTTAGCCATGAAAATTAAAGAAAAACTACTATGCTGCCTAATGGAATACAGTGGTACCTCGGGTTACAGATGCTTCCGGTTACAGACGCTTCAGGTTACAGACTCTGCTAACCCAGAAATAGTACCTCGGGTTAAGAATTTTGCTTCAGGATGAGAACAGAAATTGTGCGTCGGCAATGGGAGGCCCCATTAGCTAAAGTGGTAGCTCAGGTTAAGAACAGTTTCAGGTTAAGAATGGACCTCCAGAACGAATTAAGTTCTTAACCCGAGGTACCACTGTATTTGTTCTGGGAATTAGTCAACTGCCTTTTCTGGGGGGAGGGGGATTGGTCACACTCCCTCTGAAGAATCTGGTACGTAGTTTGGGGGTGCTCCTAGTTCTATTTCCGTCACTTGAGGCTCAGGTGGCCCGAATAGGTTGGAGCGCTTTTTGGACTGGTGCTCCAGCTATGATCCTGATAGGAACAACTTGGCCATTGTAGTTTGTGCACTGGTATCTTCAAGGCTTGACCACCGCAAGGCACTGTATGTGGGGTTGCCCTTAAGTTTGGTCCAGAAGTTGCAGCTGCAAGAAAATGCAGCTGCTAGGTTGCTTTCTGGAGTGATCAACTATCAACATGTGACACCTCTGTTGGAACAGTTGCACTGGCTGCCAGCAAGCTACCAGTCCAAGTCTAATGTTGTACTGGCACACAAAGTCCAATATAGCTTGGTTCCTTGAGAGACTGCTTCTCCCCTTATACTTCCTGCTAGGTTGCTACAGTCAGCTGGAGAATCTATGTTGGGGGTGCAAAGTGTAGTAAGAGGCTGGTTGGTCTTTCTCCAGGTGGCAAGCTCTAGCCAACAAAGCTGATGTTAATTCAGCAATAGTCCTGAGCCGGAAATTCAGTTGTTGTGACAAATTCCAAAGTACTCTCCAAGAATTGCCAGTGGTTTGCTGTTTCTAGAGTGGCAAGGGTGTCATATTCTTTTTTAAACCTGTTGCTCCACACAGAACAGGTCTGACAGGCCCCTACCCCAAGGAGCTTACAGTCTAAAATAGAAGGGAAACGAAAGAGGAGATGACAGAATGGAATCATGGGTAGGCAGAAGGAAGCATATGACTACTTCACTTACACATAGGGATATAAGAAGCCTGCCACTTCCATTCCAAACTGTATTCGTCACAATCAGCTCTGTTTCTGTTCTGCCACAGTTCAGTTTCCACCAAATGTTACTGTATTCATCTTGCTATCGGTTATTTAATGTAAGTAACATAAGTTACATGGCTACTTAGGTAACATGGGTACGCTGCATTCCTATTAACATGAAGGAAATGTCAAAACAATGTGAAGAAAATAATTAATTGTGATTTTTTTGTAGACTGGGGCAAAAAGTGAAGTGAATGAACACCATTCGTATCTGCCTGCATGCCTTCTCTTCATGTGAACTGCAGCCATTTCCACTTCCTTTCAATTGTCATTGGAATTTTTCAACATCCTTACTTACATGTACATTGGCCATGTTGTCTGGAGCTGGATCGAAGAAAACCTGGAGTATCCTCTCTGTAGTATGAGGTGGTGGACAGTTTGACTTGACTTTGCTTCTCAGTGTGCATTCATGTAACTATCTAAAACTTCCCACCTCATTGTCCCTAATATTTGTTCCCTGATGTTCCTTAATTTCAGTAAACAGGGGGCTTCAGATTAAAGGGCATTTGGCATCTTTGGATGGCAGTAGAGCCATCCCACCACACCCACATTGGACTCAGGTAAGAGTATACACATATTTAAGACTGGCTAGCATACTTTTGGTATTACTTACCCTTGATTTAGCACAATGAAAGATGTTTTTTGCGTTAACCTGTCTACTGTGATGGCATGGCCTCTTACTCACAGGTTATTCAGTTACTCGGACTGCAAATCATATGCTTAATTATCTCATTGGGGCTTTCTTCTGAGTAGGCATATATAAGATTGGACTATCAGTGTCCATGTGTCTGTGAAATGGGCTGTGAATCTCAGAAGCACATGTTATTAGAGACATATCTACCAGGGACCCAGGCCCAGTGGGACGGGGGCACAACAATCACCCCAGAAATTTGTCTCCAGTTATCTGTGTAAGGTTGTGAGTTTAGACAAGAGCTGGGAGCTGAGCGGCAGGAGAAATGGCAAGGGTGGTATGAAAGCAGACTACTGGAGACTATGGAGTTTATGACACGTGTGTGTGGCAACAAGCTGCTGCTGTCACAGTGAGATCAAACACATGGGAAACTTCCTGTCCTGCTCGCACTGTGGCCCTTTCTCCTTGCCTCGTCCTTGCTTTAGTGCTTGTAATTTCTAATGTGGCTATTGCAAGGAAGTGGTTTTTTGGAGAGGGCGCCTTGTCAGCTCGTTGTCAGGGGTTCAAGGGACCCTAGGTACACCTTTACATGTTATCTCAGAATGCACTTACAGTTCCCACAAAGCTGTACATTCCCTGAGAATTCTCCTTGCACTGCTTCTAGGCTTGCAGCTCCAATTTCATTCAGACCCCAGGAAATGCAGAAATATGTAGCTTTTTCAGGTAACCAGAATATTTTATAACCTTGAGTGTAGGTCAACTGAAGTTCAGTTCTAAAAACAGTGAGCTACTCTGAGGAGGTTCAGTGATCTGAACAGTTCCTTATTTCTCTCTAGGTAGCAGACTGTGTTTGGTACTGCTAGACCATACTTACACAAGAGGGGTGATGCACAGTTGGACAACTCAGTGGGGGAGGGGACTTATTTTATGGATCACTTGTAATAATTGGGGTCAGTGTTTGCAGTTATGAAATTCAATAAATCTTTCTTTGTGGAATAGGACTGCAGAGCCATTCTTCTCTATTATACTGTTAAAATTGGCATTTATTTATTTAAGAAAGTTATATATCACTTAAGCATTCACATTTCTAAGTGTTGTACACAGAAACATCCCACAGAATATGGGAGGGGGGTAACACAATAAAATATATTAAAAAAACCTGAACACTACATCAAAAAGCCTGCTGAAACAAGAAAGTCTTAGTCATGCACTTGAACTTCAGCAAAGTAGGTGCCTGTCTATAATCTCAGTTGGGAGGGATCAAAAGACTGTGGCTCAAAATGGTATTTTTATGAACAGACCTGAGGCTATTTGGGCACAGTGGGTGAACCATCTGTGATACCAAGGATGGGAGGAGGGACAGAGCAAGGATCTATACATTCTCCTCCCACTACCGCTTCTAGCCATGCCTTTTTCTTGCCCCGATTACTGGGTTAACTGATATCCATGGGCCCTTCTCATCAGGTCTCCTTCCCAAACAAATATTTAATCACTCCCTACCACAACACACAACCACTCTAGGCTTTTAACCGGTGATGACTCACAGAAACACAGGGACAGCCGAAATCATACTCTCTCTCTCTCTCTCTCTCTCTCTCTCTAAGCATCTCCCCTCATCCCAGTGTTCCTTACCAGGATATGTTTGCCCCTTAGGTTGTTTATGGCTTAGTTTACTTTGGCCAGTTCAAACATGAATAAATTTATTCTGCCTCACTAAATGCCTCTCCACTGCAATACTAAGGTTTTCATTGTTTATCAGTGTAAACAAGGCCCAGGATGGTAAACAGAGGTGATAATTGCCTAAACATCTGAGGCCCAAGAAAAAGATTTGCATGCACAAAATAATTAATCTGTTTTAATCGGAAACTTTCTGTCTCTAACTACAACAGAGTATTAAAAGAGGCATTTGAGTTAAGAGGAAAAGGTATAAGTCACATGTGTTGAACAGCATGATGAGAGATTCTAGATACCACATGTTAATTAACAAGAAAACACTGTGTATTCTCACTAAAGTTATTCATATTTCCATTTTTCTAGCAAAAGGAAATATGTGTGGCCTTTCTCCAAATGTGGCAATTTGCTACCTGGAAGTTTAAAGGAATCTTTATTGGGGATCCATCAAGTTCAGAAATACATATTGTCAGCAGAGATGGTCCAAACATCTAATTCTGTTCAGATATGACAGTATTGGGAAATCAAAAGATTGCTCTCAACATTTTGGTCAGCCTCACTTCTTGCATATCTCATGGACCTAAATGTGTTGTATATAGGAAAACATAAAGCTATAGGGCACAGAAAATTACAGAAATAGAGCAACATGAGACTTGGGGGTTTTTCTGGACTTTTTTTTTTTTTTACATCATGCTTTGACTCAGAATCACAATGCTTCATCTTGTTGGATTTCCCAAATTTCTACATAACTGTTAAAAACTTAATACAACCTTTCCCAAGTTTGATTATCAATACTTCATTATAGGTCTACCTATTCCATGTCTGCCCTCCCGCAGCATTCAGATGTAGCAGAGATACCCTTTCACTTCTTCATAGGGTTTTCTTAGCTTTTTGTTATGAATATTGATGTTTCCAGTGTGGAAAAGGAATGGAGTAAAAGAACAAAAATCTGCTTTAGATCTCCAGTGTCTGCTGTCTGCCTACCTGCTTTTATCAGTTCTGTCGGGTAGAGAATTATCATTGCCAAGGCAATTCTGTAAGGTAATGAATTTACTTTTATACTACACTTGCTGGTGTTGCTTGGTTTCATATTTGAAAATCTATTTCAGGCTTTACCTTGTTACATGAAAAATGTACAGTTCAATTTTCATTTTGTTTTCTAATGTCAGAGATGCTGCCGTAAAAGCAGAAAAGCAAACACAGAGATTGTGTATGTTCACTATAGTAATGCGCTCTTTTCCTCAAAGAACCTGAGAGCTATATATTTTTTGTCTGTATACTCTAGTCAGTCAATTTCTTTGTCTATAAAAAGGATACACATTTATTGATACAATACTCAGAATTGAGTTATTTGAAATGAGCTTATTAAACATTCTCCTCCATATTTATGTACAGATAATACAGCCAGAAAAAATGTTGATCCAACCTTCCTTCATTTGTGCTAGAGATTCATATGAAGCCAATGGAGTTACCCTATTATAAATCTGATTGGAAATTAGAATCACATATGATAGCTCAAGAATGACAAATTTAAGAGAAAAAGTCCCACACACTAAATAACAGAAACTGGAAACTGATACGTATCTATGGCAATTTTTCTATCTCAAGGTGACTTTTCAACAATTGTGCAGAATCTTTTCTTGTTAAGGAGTCCACAAGATATTCAAATCATGCCTCTCTCTACAGTGTGCCACTAAAAGCCTAAGGGTGGAGAGGAATTCGGTCCGGTTCACATTTTAATGTGAATTTATCTAATCCTCATTTCCTGAACCAATAGGCAAACCAAAATGCAAAATGTTCCCCAACCAAAAAACATGCAGGGAAACGCATATATTAGTGAAAATGTTATACAATAATGATTATTTATAGGATCATTTCAGTGTATATTAAGTATGTTAAGTAAAAGTGCACACAGCAAGTTGTATATTAGGATAAATGAATGCGAGTTTTCATCAAGACTTTTCTTTTTTTTAATCCAACTTGATTCAGAAGCATGACAAAATGAAAAACAGAAACTGAGAGACACCAAACTTTACAGATTAACCCATCTACACTAGGGTGAAAAATAAAGTCGACTGTGGAGACTGTGTTGTGTCTGAACAAGATAGTGTCCAACAGTGCTATTTTTCTAGAAAAAGAGGTGCCAGAATTGAAAGCCTCTCTTCTTTTGACAATGACAATGACGCCCACCTGAGAGGTGTCAGAAGTGAGTTCCGGCAAGTTCTGGCTGAAAAAAAGCCCTGGTGCCCAAGTACACTATCTGGTTCCATCCAGATTTGTGCCTTGGGGTGAGTGCCTGCAGGTCACCACCCGATAATGGTGTCAAAATAGGGAACACAGTCAATTCACTGATTCAAAGGTGGGGAGATTGTCAAATGGCTCACTTTAGACCATGTTTCCATACAGTTTTAAATTGTAGCAGATCTCCTCGTTGCAATAAATGTTAATGAGCAATGAGTCCCATGCCCAGATGTGGATGCAAATAGCAGTCTTGTTCAGCAAGTGATGACATTTCATGTTTCTGGACACCCTGAGGACTAGAAGCTGTCAGATAAACGCCAAACTAAACCACAGACCCAGTCTGGCACACACCAGATAGCTAAGAGTTCACCCTCCTTTGATTTGGCTATGGCTGTTTACACACATCTGCTGAGTAGGTTTGCTAAAATGCAAAATCTTTTACTTGTCTTTCAGGACTTATATAGGAGTGTGCCAAAACTTTAGTGTTCTCCTCCATTTTCATGAACTGAGCCATGAGCAGATAGTTGGAAGAACAGCGTACAATCAGCCACCTGGGTGTGGATTGCCACACACAAACACAATCACTCCCCCCACCCCACCTAGCTGAAATGCATGGCAGCATTTTCCTGGTAAGAAACCCTGCTCTGATAGAGTAATCACAATTCCCCATCCCACTTCAGCCTGATGGGAGCATGACATCCTTCTCCAGATCATTCAGACTGCGGTACTTGTGGCTCCAGATGCGCTCCTTTATTTTCTTGACATCGACTGGTTTGCGGATGAGTTCATTGTACTCTGGAAGCTCCTTACAAGAAGGAAGTTGGATGAAGACTTCACTAAGCTGGCATCCACTACATCCTGCAGTACATGGTGGCCAGGGAAGACAGAAGTGGTGGTGGTCAAGTGTGAAGCCATTCTGTAATGGTGGCAGGTGAAGTACAGGGCTGGTTCGGTATCCAACAGGAGGTTGATGGAAGCCAGCAGGGCTGCTTGCAGTGATACCTCCTCCCAATCCAAGCCCTTTCCCAGCCCCAGAGGGTTTGGTTTGCTCTGCCCTACATCAAGCAGCCCACAAAATCTTCCACACTGTGTTCCTAGTTTAGACAATCCTGTACCAGTGTATAATGCATTTTAATTATAGGCACACTGGGGACAAGCATTAACAGCTTGCTTTGTATCATTCTGCGTTATGGCTTATCCCCCTCTGACACAATATTTGGTTAGCTTGCGTGATATTTAATTACCTCCTAGAGTGTGGAGCAAAGCCGCAGAGTGCCTCTTGTTTTTTTGGCACTCGCTTTTTACTTTTCCAGCATCGTTCGCGTGCCCTCGCTGTTCAGAGTCCCTTTCCGATTGAGAGACAGTTCCCAGCAGGTGTCATTGATGCAACACTGTCATATCATCAACTGGGACAAGATGAGTGGAGAGGTTTTCTTCCCCCTCAAACGATCTTTGGGAGTTGTCCATGAAGTTCTGCTCTCCCCCCCCCTTAACTAATCGTTCATATACTTGGGAGACAGCAGGCTGCTGAGATTGTCAAATAAATAAGTGCTGGTGATCAACTTGGAGCAACAGCACAACAGGGTTATTTGCTTTCTCACATTGCAATCCGAGCTGTGCTTGAGTTTCAGTAACATATATTAAGCCCCATTCCTTATGCAAAAGAGGTAACAAAACCCAAAGAATCATTGACTCTTCACGCATTATCTTTATAGGCCACATCCTCTTGACGCTTTATAGACCACGTCCTTAAACTGAGGCTCTGTAGTGTGAGTTTGGCTCTCCCTACTCAAGCAAATAGGAGCTGTCACTGACAGGCAAGGACTGAGCTGGGGACCTTTTGCCTGAAAAGTTGGTGCTCTGCCACCGAGATACAGAAAAGTTGGGCTGCATAGGCACAGCTCATGCTATAATTCCCCCTCTCACGAGTGTTGATCCACTTCCTGGGATAAGCAATGCTGTTACGGGGAAGAATAACATTGCAGGTTCCTCCAAATGGTGCATATCCTCCGATCATAACCAGAATAATGCAAAAAGACCACACACTGCAGCAGTTTCTATAGGGACGTAGGAAGCTGCCTCCTACTGAGTCGGACCACTAAAGCATCTATTTCAGACCATATTGTCTACACTAACTTGCAGACAGTGGTGACTGGTGGCCACTAAGCCTAGCAGGGAGGAAGGCAGGGAGACCAAAAGTAGGAGGAGCCTGAACCATTGACAAGCAGGGCCAACTAATTTGATTTTCTCCTGCTTCTCCTCCTGGCTGAGTTCTACAAGGATAACCCTGAAACTAAGGTGGAAGAAGTTGATAGTTCCACTTCCTGTACTTGTTGTAAGTAGAAAAACAGGCACCGGAGGGGGGGTGTTGGCTGAATGGGACACTGTCTCATTTGCCCAAATGAACCAGCATCCACCACAGGCAACAGGTCTTAAGGTTTTCATCCAGCCCTATCTGGATATTCCATACCCTGCAAGTGTCCGGGGGGGGGGACAAACATCCTGCCCCCCCCCCGCCCCCTGTGAGAGCCTGACATTTTGGTCACCATGATCTCATGTGATTTTGCACCGAGATCTCACTCTGAATAAATTGCTTTTTTCAGGGACGTGATCTTGTGTGGCACCACAAAACATGCAGTTTTTGTTGTTGCTGCGAGACCATGGCTCCAAAAGAGCACCTCTTTTGAGCTCATGATTTGGCTTCTTGACTGTTACTGAGGAGAGCTATGTAAATCTCTTTAAGAAGATTGAATGAAAGATCCCACTACCATCAACCTTTTTTGCTGTCCTTCAACGTGGATATTTCTCCTGTTTGTGAAAAGAAAGGTTCCATATGTCAGAAAGTATGGAAAAGCTATGAGTCAGAATTAATGCTGCCTATTTTACCTATAGAATTTCCAATCCACAGCTGCTTCAACTTGAAGCCAAAGAAGTAATATTGCCTACTCGGGAAAGGGGAGCGTATTTGTACTGAGGGCTATATTCTTCCTTGATGTGGGTGTTGGATGTGGCCCACAGTGGGTATGGTCAGCCTACACCAATGCACACTCTAACATGTACACACAGATTGCACCTATAGAGGCACACAGCTGATCTGAGAAGCAATTTGCCCATCTATTGGGAATGGGCTATCTCAAAGCTGTGTTCTTATTTTCTTTTCTTTTTGGCACTGCCATGACAACAGTGGGGCAACAACATTTGCTTGGGAGCTAGGTGAGGTTAGGTCCCCTCCGCCCCCCGATATAGATACATACCTTAAACAACCAAGCCTGAGTCAGACAGATAGTGCCTAGGCTTTAAAAAAAAAGATGAGCTTCGATAAACCAAAGAGAATTTTAAGAGACCACTTGTTTGCAGTGCCTTTAAAAATGTTGAACATATGGTCCAAACAGAAGTACAAACATGTCATGCGTGTTGTCTTTAAAAAAAACTTTTGTCAGCTCTCATTGCATTATGGAGTGCTACAGCACATTTTAACAGCACTGTTTGTATACCACTTTAAAATTAGAGACATGAACTACAGCAATCCAACGTGGCCGTTCTTACCCATATAGTTGCATATGAAATCCAGAGGAATAATTCAATTTTCAGTTCCATTTTCCCAGTCTGAAGAAAATGGAAATTTAGGGTGGAGGACATTGGCCACATCCAAATTCACATCTAACCAGGGTTCTGGATATTTTCACACATTCATTTTTGTTTTTGCTTGGCCAAACAGTGGTCATACTGTAAAAGGGGGAGCTTGTTCACATAGGAGGTATACTTCCGCACGTCCAATTGCCTGTAGTGACTGCTGCCAGTCATGTCTGGGTCATGTTAGCATAAAGGAACCCCATAATGAAGACACAACACTATAGGCCACAACCTGATTAATTCACATGTCTGATTTGCAGCACTCTTAACTCAATAAATATTAGCTTCCTTTAAGTTCAGCATGTATCTTTCAATCAAGCTGTGCAATAAGAGCAAATATCTCTTGCTGCCACATTATTCAGGGGATCCCTCCACCTGGGGCACAGCATCAAGTAAATCAACTGAACAGCGCATCCCTGCCAACACACTTTTAAGTTGTGTTGACAAAGTTCTGTCAGCATTGTAAGTCTATTGTGTGTCAAGAGTCTAAGATGGTGGGCCAGTCAGGGTCCAGGGGGGCTAACAGTTCCCACCTTTCTTCAGAGAGTAATCTGGATAAGCTTATTTATTGAATGTTAATTTTTTAGGCTCATGCAAAAAAGGCCTTCAAAATTAAAAACAACAACTATCCCCCATGAAAAATTTTTTTAGTACCAATTCATCATAATAAACACATCCTTTAATTCAATTTTTCCCCAGAATATACACATTTTTGCAAAGCAAATATACACATTCATTATATAATGAACTTTGTATTCTATTTTCACTGATATATACATATTTTTGTACACTTTAAACTAGTATATGCATTCTTTGAAGTGGGGAAAACGTGTTTTAAGGGCATTGTATGTACACAGTCCTTTTATTTACCTCTAGATAGAAATTGTATCCCCCACCCTCAGAATACGGCATTCAAGTTATTTGTTTTCTTGAAGTTATATAGGTTTATGAGTAAATGGGACTAAAGCTAGCTTTTATTTGACTCGCAATCTGGCGTTTTAATCATGAGACACAGTAACCTTTCAGTTGTTTTGCAGCAGATAATCTATCTCTATACTCCAAGAAGTGGTAAAACCTAAACAGATTACTAGACAGATAGAGAGAGCAGGTAGAAATCATCTATCATGGTGTACAGTACTTCCCTTTATTCCTCACATCCAAATCTCCACATCCAAAGATGTAGTGATTGCTTCCATTAGTCTAGGACCTAGTGTGATGCTGTAATGAATAATTCTCGACTTGATTGTGGTCTCACTCATCTATTTCTTTAGGACTCTATATTTTCTCTGTTTGATTGAGTAGCTGTTAAATGGAGAAGTGCTCTGATGGAAACATTTCTTTCCCCTTCTCAAATGCCAGCAGGTAACAAGCTATTTGTCATATGAAGTGCGCACCATCTGTAACCTTCTTGTTAGGTGCCCAAAGAAATTCAGAGTTAGCATGAATTCTTTAGTCAACAAAAGGTGCTCACTGACAAATCATTTCTCAAAGAGAGGAAAACAACTTTGTATCTTGTAGGACCTCCAGTCATTACTCAAGTGCATATTTGATTTAAAAAAATGGTACAGATTGAAAGGAGGACGGTGGGAAAATTACTCTCAGCAGCAAAGCAGATGCCGAGGTGTTGTGTAAAGCTGCAATCAGGTATTAAAAAGAACGAAACAATTTAAAATGAGTGCCCCAATCCACATATAGCAATGAGCAACAAGGTGATGTGGTGAATAAGAACCGTCGGGAGCTATAGTGCATGGCGATTTGTGTTTGTCACATTAGGCTCCTTTCACTCACATCTCCAACAGAGAAGGACTCATTTTCCTGTTAAGCTGCTCCACATAGGTATACTTTGTGCATAGAAACTACAGTCAGGTGCTCAAGGCTAATTGTATGGGCCTTTGCCACCCAATAATTGTTCTCTTCCCAGGATTTCACAGTTGGAAATAGAAACAGTCTTAACATACTTGTAATACCCCTATCTCACCCCCAAGGATGACTGTTGAAAGATTCCACTTTGGGGATTAGCAGGTTGGCGCAGTTCTTCTTTTCTTTCTGCCTGCCTCCCTGGCTTGTGTCTGCTCAGCATGCTACTGCATCTACCATAACCTGAGTGCACATTCCCATCCATACTGTAGTTGGGGTCATTCTGAATATGGTTGTCGTAAATGTCATATGAAATAGTTCGTTCTGTCCCCCTTTTGCACGATTGATTTTTAATTAATTTCAGTTAATTTTAATTTCATTAATTTGTTTTTTGAGGGAAATGCATGTACATTTTCTGAGATGGTCCATGGGCTGCATTTTAACAATTCCTGTTGTTGTTGTTGTTGTTGTTGTTGTTGTTGTTGTTGTTGTTGTTGTTTTAATGCACCATGCCTTTAGACTTGAGGATTTCCCTTTCCACCCTGCCATACTCCAAAACACAGGCTGCTTTTCTTTCGATCAGCAGGCCCTTACGGACTCCTGATAGCTCTGTGGGCGTCTCGGTTTTATTATTGTTGTTTTTACAAAGAAATTGTTTTGTTTGGTCTTCTATCATTATGTCCTAAAGGCTCCTTCTCACCATTGCAGCTGCCACAGTGCTTTCCCAGCTTCTACTCCAGACAGCTCTTTCTCTATCTGCTCCCTTCTCAGTAGCCCACATACCTGAGGCCAATTTTGTAGCTTCATCCTGTAGTTAAACCAGCTGTTTTGTAATAACATTTGTTGATTTATTTCAACAAATGGCACAGAAACCTTTTACATTATCATAACATTTGTTATACAAGAGCCCTAAAGGGTCTGCGCAAATCCATAATATGGGAGACTTCAAAAACAGGAGAAAATCAGCACAAAGTTTTCTTTGCACATAAAAGTTGGCACCAGGAGAGGAGGAAATGCTGGGGAGCAACTCTTCTTGCCCCCCGGCTCCTTTTGCAAATGGTTTCATTTCAAAAAGCTGCAGCCCTATAGGCACTTACCTGGGAATAAAAATTCCGTTGAACTCAGTGGGACTTATTTCCAAGCACACAGTGCAGTGGAAAATCTTTTGCAAGTCTCCCTTATTCAGAGAACATGCAGATTGAGAGCAGGGCAAGAAAAATCCATATAACACGACATATGCCGTTTCTGTCAAATATGCTAAGAGGACCCTCTTTAATATTATTCATATTCCAAAATGACTTTATGGTGGAATATGCAAAATAAAAAACAAAAACCAACCAACCAATCAATCAATCAATCAATCAATCTATATTTTGTAAGGTACTACTGATAAAAAAGTTCTGTTTATAAATTCAGAAGTAATTCTGAGCTGCCAGTTGGAAACTTTTCATTTCCTTACAGTTCATCAAAGGGAAACAACTAACCTTTTGAAATGGAAAAGATTGCCTGAGGCTATTTTTACATTGATCCTCCTCCTTTTTCAAGGTACAGTGTGTGTGTGTGTGTGTGTGTGTGTGAGAGAGAGAGAGAGAGAGAGAGAGAGAGAGAGAGAGAGAGAGAGAGAGATTCTCCATAAGAAGCACTGATTTCTGTGACTGGCTCTTGGTCACATGGTAACAGCAGGCTCCAGCTGTTTTCATGGTGCATCTTCTGACTGAGATACTCATTACTTTGCTGTTGGAAGATGCCGTGTTGCCATAGCCTTCTCAGCGCAGGTGGTGATGGCACAACTGCATACTTCCTACATACCAAGAATCATCACATTTTACATCCAATTGGATAATTTGTCAATGTAGTCATTAGGAATGCACAACCAACTTCCTAGTCATAGTTCCTATAGGATTTTAAGGTCTAGAGAATAAGGATAGGGAGGAATATCAGCTATTATAAATGTAACATCAGCCATTATTCATGGGATGACTGCAGCTTTCAGAAGAGGTAGCCAGCATGGATATCATTGGACTACAATCCCAGGCAGCTCAGGAATTGTATTATTTATTTAAAAAGTTACATCCTGCTTTTCACTAAGTCTCAAAGGGAACGCTGAGAGCTGGAAAGCATTCTCTTGGCTCTCCCTGACTTAAGGATAAAGCTAGCCTCACAAACAATTAACTGACTGCTGCATTTAAGAAATTCACAAGCTCAGAAAATCATGGTTCAAAAGCCACTTTCCCTTTTCATTTTGTGGTACAGGACAATAGGCAATAGGCATATACCATTCTGCTGCAGATGCACATCTGGTTCATGACCTTTCATGTGCTTTGCCATGTTGTGACTGATTATCTGAAGGACCACATTCTCCAGTATAAGTCTGCCCCAAGGGGAGATGCTTCTGACGGAGACACAAGAGAGGGTCTTCTCAGCAGCTGCACCCAGGCTCTGATGAGGTATATCTAGGTCCCTCTCCAGGGATCTTCTGCCAACAACCAAATACTTTTGTTTGTTTGTTTAGACAGGGCTGAGTTGTGTTTTCCCACTACTCAGGGATGGCAGATGTTTTAAGTTGGCTGCTATTTTTTATGTGCTCCTGCTTTTTAGCAGTGGTGAGGTCAGAGGAGATGCAGGCTGGTGAACTACAGCCTCCTGAAGACCATGGCCAACCCAGAGATCCCCCAGCCTCGCTGTCCATCTCCCCCATCTACATGCCAGGAAACATAGCCCCACTGCTGCCATCCCTCCTCCCACCTGATGCACCCTATCTTTGCTGCATTTTATTATTTTGCCACTATTGTTGATAGGAGCTTGGGATGCCTAATTGCAGAGCAGTGGAGTCATACCTAAATAAATAAAGATTTTGCACAGGAGAAACCTTTTCTCTCCCTCTTCATTCTCTTTAGGCACTCAGCTGAGCATAGCCCACTGCAGGAAGCTTGTATGCATTTCCTTTAAGTAGCTGCCACCCATTATTGCCTCATGTCATAGCACAGAAATAAGCCTACCGATTTGACTACAGGAATTGCTCAATTTTGCCGTTCTTTGTTTTTCAACGTTTCACTTCTCCTAGCAATACGCTTAAGCTCTGCACCGAACCGGAGGATTTTCCATTGATTAAATGTAATATCCAAATCCAATTCCCACATATTCGGATAAAATATTAGAGAGGTGCCGTCCAAGAAAGTGTCAAGAGCTACACCTTGATCCAAATTAAGCTTGTAATAAGAGCCTTTCCAAACAATAATCTGACTGTGCAGTAATGTGCAGTTGTAACTCAATTGTTGCAGATTTGCTTTTCAGCAGCATGCTGTTTGTATACCTATCACCAGAAATGACTCCTTGGATATTTGCCTGTATGGAAAAGTATGGGGGGGGGCGGGGAGAGAAACCATTGGAATCTGGTGTTGTCAGTGAATATGATAAATCCATTCTTGTGTGAAATTAATGTGCAAAACTAAGGCTACAATGCCTGCATGCAGTTATTGAAATCATGGGGCATTATTTCTGAAATAAGATAGAAAGGTTGGGGCTTCCTTGGAATTTTGCCTGGGACGAATTTCAGATGCCTGCGCTTCTAGCTTTACCCAAGAGATTTACTCCCTTCTGGATATACCCTGTTACTCCACTTGTTCTTTCTTTGAAGTGAGGCCGTTTTCTTTTTCTTTATGAGAACAGTAAAGTCTCCCTTCCTTACAAGCAAGGTGGGAGTACTGCAGATACAAGGGTAAGAAAGAGATGGGTTAATTGGGATTAGAAGAGGTCAGAACTTTACTAAAGAAACATGGCACACCATTAGGATTCCATAGCTAGATATAATGGCGAAAAGAACTTGACGTAGGAAAATGAGATTCAGCCCATTGGTTGGTCTAGTTCAGAATTGTCTACCCTGACTAAGGGTGGTTCTGCAGAGTTTCAGATGGAGTTTTACATGTAAAGCAGAAGCTCTACTTCTGAACTCTGTCCTTTCCTGCCCAATGTGGTAGGAAGATCCCCAAAAAGGAGTTGCTAAATTTTATTTCATCCGAATATCATAGGATGGTTGACAATATAAAATACACAATGAGAACAACAACAAAAAAGCAAACTAATAACTCCCACAAACACATTTAAAAGGCCATAGAATGTTGTTCAGCCAAAGACCTGGTTAAAGAGGAACATTTTCGCTTGGTGCCTAAAGATAAGTAATGGGCACAGCATTCCATAAGTGGGGAGACACTGCTGCAAGGCCTGTTCTCGTGTTGCCATCCTCTGGACCTCTTGTGGAAGAAGTTTCAACTGTGTCTGGGTCAATTTATATGGGGAGAGGCGGTCCTTGATGCATTGTGGTCCTGAGCCATTTAAGGTTTGTAGGCCCTTTGAATTGGACCTGGAAAATAATTGGCAGCCAGTGCAGTTAGGCCAGGATCAGTGTAATATTCTCAAACCGTCTTGCCCTGGTGAGCAACTTGGGTGCTGAATTCTGCACAGCTGAAGTTTCTGAACCATCTTCAGAGGCCTTGTGGTGGTCTCCTAGGTAGTTCTGATACTGAGGCACGTTGCAGGATATAGGCCTTTGATCAAGGGCAATTTAATACAAAACTGTTTACTGTGTCTAGAATCTCAGGGTACTTCTCAGTCCTATTACTCATCCATGTTTAAAATAGCTCTACCAGGAATTAAATTTAAGACCTTAAGCCAGCCACACAGGCCCTCTGCCACTGGCCTTTCCCAACAATATAAGCCCCACTAGTAGAATCTACATCTATACTTTGCACATGCCAGGCTAACTTCAGTATCCAAGGCAATATAGACTTCTTGTTGTCCCGAGAAGCAAATGTAAAAGATGCTCCACCTGAGCAATGTGAAATGATACAGTAAACTCTATATTATCATGATTGATAACCATACAAATGTAGTTCATCCCTGAGCATATGTGCCAGATGTTAAATATATTTTGAATAATTGCTAAGAATTTACCATATCAGGGAGCCCTTTTAAAACAACAGGGTGCATACCAGTGATTGGACCAGATTAGCTTCTGGCAACTGCAGTGAAAAGCAGTAAAGAACAGAGTATTTGTCAACAAGAGATGCAAATCTATTGCCCTCCCAAATGTGTTTCAACAATTTCTAAACAAAATATGTTCCCAGTTACACTTGCTCTATCAACCATGTCATTCTGAGCTCTAGCTTGTCCTTTTATCCTCTGGTTGTTCTTTGGTCCCAAAATCCAGCTTACATCCTGGTTTGTCCTCCCTTCCGTCTTGCTTCTCAGTTCTGCCACCTACTTTGTCCTTCAGTTGTGACTAATGCTTCTGTCCTGATTGCTTCCTAACCTCAGTCAGCTATGCATGGCCCAGCAATGACAGAGAAGGGGGGGGGAATGGCCACTTTCTCCACACTATGAGTAATTTTATAAGCCACTTTCATTCCACTCCTTTCCCTGAGGCACCTTTTCTTTCAATTAAAAAAAAAAGCTGCAAATGCTGTAAACCTTTCTCATAAAGAAGGTTCGTTCTCAGGCATTCTGAGGAAACTGTAGTCTCCATCAGGCCAAGTGTCAGGGAAAGCGTGTTCTCCTTCATGGAGAGCACGTGTTGTGGTGGGGGCCGCCAGGACACTCCAAAGTTGTGGGCGGGCTAATTGTTCGTTGGCCACTGATGCGATTGTGGCTTCCCTTGTTGTTGGGAAGAAGTTAATGTTGCCATTTGTTGATTGACAGTCAGAAATGCTAAAGCTCCTTGCACGAGGCTAGGGCTTCCTCTTTTTGCCCGTGCATCGGATTGCCCACCCCGCCCCCCTAGAATTAGGGTTGTTCACTTTCTTTGACCTTGCTATGCCTGTCATGGGGTCGTCTGCTTTTGGGGCAGGGGCCCGGTAGGAATTTTGTCCATCTGGCTGATTGGCTGGGGCCATTTGGTTTTTGCCTACTGCGTAGCAAATCGTCACAACTTGTAAGGTTGTGCTTAGGCATTGGTTTATGGTTTGGTTGGTTGAGGGGCATGGATTGACTGTGCCTGCCCCTCTAATGCTGCTGCTGCAAGGGATTCCGTTAAAGGAATTGGGGGCTAACTATTGCTTGTCCACTCTGTCAAGGGGGCTCGGGCCATAGCAATGAGCTCCTGGTTGCATTTGGGGTGAGGGCAGATTCCCTGCTCCGCGTAACCCCCAAGTGTATTCCCCCATTCTGACTTTCGCATCGTGCAGAATGTCAGTCTGTCCCCCATGGTGGGGGCAGATAGTCGCAACCAATGCCTAAGCATTTGTATTTTAATAAAGTTGTGGCCAAAATTATGCCAAAAACCTTAAACAAAAAATTCTGTGTGATGTGTGAGTTATTGGGGTGGACCTGGGGACCTCGACACGCAAATGGTATATAAAGAGAGATGAAAAGATAGATCCCACACTCTATCCTTATATTTATTTTATTTATTAAATTTATATACCACCCTTCACCCAAAGATCTCAGGGCAGTTCTACCAGGCAGGCAGGTCTATCATTTCTTCCAGGTGGCTGGGTTGGTGGCAGCGTGGGAAGAGCTCTTCTCTGGCGGGAGTGATTCTTCTCTATCTGACACGGAGAAGAATTTGAGGATCCTGGTTTTTGCCTCACCTTTACAGCAAATCTTTTGAGCCACCAGCATTTGGATTTGTACACTAGCAATTAGAAATCTCTCAGAGAGACTGTTATATAGAGTTGGGGAACCTCTTGTCACCCGGAGGACCACATTCCCTCATGGAGAAACCTCTGAGGGTTGCATGTCAGTGGTGTTAGGGAGAAAAGGCAAAAGTGGATGGAACCTTAGATGTGATAAAGTACAGGGATTTTTTTTCCAGTCAGAACTCGCTGGAACTCATTCTGGCACCTGTCAGGTGGGCATCATTGCCATTCTATCAGAATGAGGGAGGTGTTCATGGTGAGTTCCAGCACCTCTTTTTTTCTAGAAAAAATAGCACTGGCACAGTAGAGCTTTCCACACACATTTACACCATCATCTATATCCAGGGCACATTCCTGTGAGAAAAAAAGATATTCTAATGCCCCCAGTGTCCATAGTGGAAATGCAAAAGCAGCAACATGCCTGAATATGCCTTATACAAAAGGCCTAAATGTTACATAGAAGGCTGGGTGCCTTTTCGGGCCATTGGCCAAGAGAGGCAGAGTGGGAAAATGCTTGGCACTGATTGGTGCATTTCTAAGGTGGTCTAAGGTGGGGCAGGGCAGGGCTTCTGCCTTCCCTCCAGCCTCTACATTTGCAGCAGCACCCATCCTTCCTCCTTGTCTCCCAGTGTGCTTCAGGGTTGCCTCTAGGGGGCCATGTAGGAATTTTTCCCAATTAGGAGCTGTGCCCCAATTCCTTAGGCAAGGGCGAGTCATGGCTATAGTTATACAGTTAAGTTAGTTCTCATCCCATAGTCATCCCCTTCTACTGATTTGAATTTAAAGTCTAAGTAAAGGTGGCCCAGTTCAACCCCAGCTTATGTGTCTGCCTCTTTCTGTGCCTATTAGGGTGCAAAATATAACACTATATTCGGGTGGAATAAAAATTGTCCAAAATGTGTAACCATTGTGAAATACATTTATCCACCAGATATTTATATTTATCCATCAGATTCTGTTTGCCTTTAAAAAAAAAAAGTTCCTGCAAGTTATTTTTCCACTCTCTTTATTTTGTAATTAGGTATGGCATTTATTAAAATGCTTTAAAACCCCAATACAGCTTTCTTACCAATATATGCAAGGACATCCATCAGAGAACAGATGGCCTTCTAAATGTGAAACTAAACAGTTCTAGAATGATGACAATCCATTTATCTTAATGTGTACATCCTCCAGCAGATAGCTAAAGCAGCAGCAACAGATTTATACCTTGCAAACTGTTTTACATGAAAGTTTTGTGAAAAGCAAAACAAAAACAAAAAGCCTTCTTTCCTAAGATAGGAAGACAAATTGAATATGCCTCAGTGGTGGGGTCAGGCCTTTCAATAATGACAAGCAAATTGAACTAAAGCCTCTGCTAAAAGCATGTCCCACATGACAACCTTCAATGTTTGACACTGAAAGCACAGGGTGGGGGAGCAGCAAGGTTGTTCTTCATGGGATTTTCACAGCAAGAGACGTTCTCAACTTCCCCAACTGGAAATTTCCAGGATAAGTCAAACTTGTTAATGGTAACAGCAGAGTGCCTGGTTTGAAGTGCCAGCAGTTGCCCAGCATCAAGATTGAGACATGTTCCTCCAGTTTCTACAAGGACTATTTTAAACAGCCACAGCAATGGCTTCCATGTGATGTGACCCTGTACCTTTCGATAATTGGGTTGGAGCTGCAAGGAGGCCAACAACTTCAATATATTGTTTTCAGTATGTGTTTTAATTTTTCTTTTTTTTTTTTGTTCTAGCAAACCAACCCAGGCATGTGACTGAGGTATACATGGTTCTAAGATTACTGAGTAGTATTCAATGCTCCTCTTACTCAGTGCAGACCCTCTGAAGTTAATGGACATGACTAGCTTAGGTTCATTAATTTCAATTTGTCTACTCTGAGTAGGACTTGATTGACTACAACATTACACATGGGATTCACTTAACTAGCCTGTCAGCTGAAACTTTGTGCTTCTACAATGGGGCATTCCAGCCTCTCCTGCCCCTGCCCCTCCTGAAACTAGCTCTGAGGGTGAGGAGAACCTCCCCTGCCCTGAATACTGCACAGAAGAGGACAGGAGTATTGTTCTGCCTGAAATGCTAGAATGGTTGTGCAGTAGAGCACAACACTAAATTCAACCCAAGGATTTTACTTTATATATTGATTTTTTAAAAATGAACCTTGCCTTTAATGCTTGTTTTTTTATTGGTATTTTAAATGAATATTTTGGAGCAGTGGTTCTCAAACTGTACTCAATGCAGCACCAGCACTCTATGCAGGTGGTTCTATGGAATTCAAACTGTAATACAATAAAATGCAATATAAGAAATAAAATAAATAATTAAAAAGCATGCAGCATCTAGCACAAGAAATTACAATTGCTACAACAGGCATCTAGATTCCTCCTTCACTCTCAGCTAATGGCCTCCCACACTGGGCTTCAGTTAGGTGTGCAAAATGGAGGCATACTTTGTTTTATCAATACAGTGGTGCCTCGGGTTACAGACGCTACAGGTTATAGACTCTGGTAACCCAGAAATAGTACCTTGGGTTAAGAACTTTGCTTCAGGATGAGAACAGAAATCGCGCGTCGGCGGTGTGGCGGCAGCAGGAGGCCCCATTAGCTAAAGTGGTACCTCAGGTTAAGAACAGTTTCAGGTTAAGAACGGACCTCCAGAACGAATTAAGTTCTTAACCTGAGGTACCACTGTAGCTGGATTCTTCAGTTCCTTTCAGGAGCTGTATTTGTGTTTTGGTAGTCTGGGACTTTAGTCAGCTCCTGCAATGCTAGTCCCTTCCTTTCCTAAAGAAGTGTTTTCCAAACTTGGGCCTCTAGCAGTTTTTGGACTACGATTCCCATCATCTCTGACCACTGGTCCTCTTCGATAGGGATCATGGGAGCTGTAGTCAAATAACAGCTAGAGACCAAAGTTTGGGAAACACTGCTGTAGAGTTAGACCCGAGGCCTCCTCAGGGTCATCACCTGCATTTCCACATGGCTCCAGATACTTTCTATCTGATAGTTCAGGCCCCGCAGCTGGGAGGGGAAATCACATATCTTTTCTGCCTATAGGCTCTTCTCCCAAATGGCACACACCACAGGACGGGGAAACCTGTGGCCCTCAAGATGTTGCCCAACTAAAATTCCCTGTGGCCACTCCACACTACGCCACTGGCATCTGCTGAATCAGGCCAATGTGCCTCCTGGCCCAGCACCTTGTTCTCACAGTGGCCACCCAGATGGTTGTTGCAAGCCCTCAAGTGAGACCTGAGCAGAAGAACATTCTCCCCGCCTGTGGTTTCCAGCAACTGGCATTCAGAATAGTTACTTCCTGCAACCAGGGAGGCAGAGTAAAGCCATCATGGCTAACAGCCACTCTCAGCCTTTACCTCCATGAATTTGTCCAGCCCTATTGTAAAGCCATCTGAGCCAGTGTGGTGTAGTGGTTAAGAGCGGTGGACTCATAATCTGGTGAACTGGGTTCGCGTCTCCGCTCCTCCACATGCAGCTGCTGGGTGACCTTGGGCTAGTCGCACTTCTCTGAAGTCTCTCAGCCTCACTCATCTCACAGAGTGTTTGCTGTGGAGGAGGAAGGGAAAGGAGATTGTTAGCTGCTTTGAGACATCTTAAGGGGAGTGAAAGGCGGGATAGCAAGTCCAAACTCCTCCTCCTCCTCCTCCTCCTCTTCTTCTTCTTCTTCTTCTTCTTCTTCTTCTTCTTCTGAGCTTTAAAAGTTATCAATATTAGAGATACAGTTTGCAAATCGGCTGGACTGAAGAAGTGTGCGAATTTGTCATGGGCAGGAAGTAACTCAAGTGCAGTTTTTCCCCCCTGAGGTTTCTTTTCTAACATTGCCCTTTTTGGGTGGGAAATAAATAAATAAATAAATAAATGGCGCGCGCTCTCTCTCTCTCTCTCTCTCTTGGCATCCAGTAGCTGAGCTCTCTGAAGGTCACCTTCTGAGCAAGTCTCATACATTATGCATAGGACAAAAGAAAATCTGCATCTTGATATTTAGAAATCAACAGTTGTGTGAAAACATGTCTGAGCTTTGGGGGCACGTTGACTCATAAACAAGGAAGAAAATGTTGCATTTCCCATTTTTTAATAGAACAAAAAAATAATAAAAAGAAACCAATGGCTGCGTTCTCAAGGTGCAAGATGGGAGTTCACTATCCCCTTCTACACTCAGGATAGCTTGAGTTAAGAGAATATTGTCAGCTTGAAAGGAAGCAAGACATTTGAACAGGTTTGTTAAAAGAGAATGAGGGAGACAGGAAGGAGATGTACATGCATAGAATAATGCGGTTTTCCCCACCTTATTGACAAGACAGGGGTGTCTCAAACAATAATGGAAAGTGGGGAGAGCAAAACTGGAGTATTCAGAGTTGTTTTAGCCTCCCACCCAGACAGACAATTTTGCCTTCAAGTTTCAGCTACCAGCTTCTATCTCCAAACTGTGTCAAGCTGTTCCTGTGTCTGCTTCTTAACCCTTCTCCAAGTACATTTAAATCCCATGTGTTGCAGCTTTCAATCAAAGTTACACAATTCTACAGTTACAGGGTAACTGTCACTCAAAAACATCTAAGTCTTGGCATTGCTGTCTGTGGTTTACACAAGGGGCAGTAATTTTTTTAACCTATAACACTCACAAAGAACTTCTGGTTTTTGAGACAACAGCTGAACAAGTATGATTTTGAATATCTGTGTTTCTGATTCACATTTTAACCCACACCATAGTGAACTTTGCTAGGTCTTCTGTAATAGTTTGAATATAATCCTTCAACAGAGACTGACAGCTTTATCTCAAAAAAATGGATCAATTGCATCACTTCAGTGCACTTTCATTAGAATGGACATACTTATAACCTCCTTGCGACCCAGTCTCTGCTACCTAATAGTGTAATGATAATGATAATGATAATAATAATTTATTATTTATAACCCGTCCATCTGTCTGGGTTTCACCAGCCACTCTAGTGTGCAATATTTAGCACCAATTTTATAGCTGAAGGTGAAAGCAGGAAAAGGTTTTGGGTGGATGTAGATTCAGTAAAAATTGGTTTATTTTCTAGAAGAAAATAACTTTCTAGACCTCATCATTAGAAAAACTTTGAAACTGATGGTGTTTTCACAGTTCAGGACTTATCCACACTTCCTCTTGTTTTGCTATTTTCCCCAGAGGGCAACTGCTCTTTGAACACTAAAGAGCAGAGAAAAGAGCAATTTGGGTTTCCCTTGGACAGCCAGCTCTGCAGCATTTAGGCTATTGACAGCCCCTGTAAAAAGGCTCCATCATTCTCTAGAAGCCTAGGTTGGCATTCAATTAAGTTTTACTTAGAGTAGATGGATAAGTTAATCGACCTAACTTACTAATGTTCATTAATTTCCCTAGGTCTACTTTGAATAAAGTCAAATAACACTCATAAACTGTAAAATTGAATTGCCTTTGCATTCAGACAACGGGCTAAAAGTAGAGATGGTGGCAGGTGTACCTGCCCCAAAAAACTGGGGCATCCCATTTTCCCCCACAAGAGCACGGTGGCCACTAAGGGCATTGGGCTCTCACGTGATTTCGAGCTCAGATCTCACCATGAAAAAGCACTTTTTAAGGTCCATGGTCTTGCATGGTGTCCCAAAATATGCATTTTTGGGTGCTGTGCAAAAAAAAAAAAAGGTATTTTTCCTGGTCCACAATCTCACACGCCTTGTATGGGAGTACAGACCCGGAAGATGGTGTCCTGGTTTGGGGCCACATCGCATTGGAGGGGATGGAGTAAATAGCAAATGGTACTTTTAGCCTGTCCTGCTCTGCAGGATTAGAAGTTGCTTGGATCCATTTGTCAGAGCATGCATGGCCTTAGATGAGCTGAGACAACTTTATGCCAATTAGACTATTATTGAAAGTTTTTTGTCTTGTTTTCTTACTTTGGTAATGTAAGCTGGTTGAGATTGGGAGGAAAGTGCTACTTAACTCCTGTTCACAAGTGGGGGTCAGGCCCAAAGGGCTGGTTTAATGCATGTTCTCTCAGAATAGTTTGTATTTTACTGTTACTTCTAATATAGCATAATCCGGTCTCTGCATAGTCAAGAATTTTCTACTGATGCTCAGGGATCAAGCTCATAATAGCTGAGAATTTTATATGACTAACATCCCAGACTTAATTGAGTGCTGTGCAGGAGGCCTTTATCCGTGACTGTAAGCCCCATGGTAAGATTTGATAGTTCCCTCTAACTGACATAAGAAAGGGAAAATCACAGTGGAGAAATGTTACAAGAAAGAGAGTTAAATACATGGATCTCTAATCTGCGGTTGCATCAACACCATATATTTAAGGCATGTGACTTCTCCCCAAGAATCCTGGGATCTGTACTTTCTCAAGGTTTTGGGGAATTGTAGCTCTGTGCAGGGTAAACAACAGTGCCCAGGATTCCTTTATTGGCCGAGGGAGCTGGCATACAGCTTCCGGGTCATGTGGCCAGCATGACTAAGCCGCTTCTGGCGAACCAGAGCAGCGCACGGCAACGCTGTTTACCTTCCCGCCGGAGCGGTACCTATTTATCTACTTGCACTTTGATGTGCTTTCGAACTGCTAGGTTGGCAGGAGCAGGGACCGAGCAACGGGAGCTCACCCCATCACGGGGATTCGAACCGCCAACCTTCTGATCGGCAAATCCTAGGCTCTGTGGTTTAACCCACAGCGCCACCTGCGTCCCTGATATAGGGTGCTACCATAGAACAATTTATTATGGACTTGATGCTCCTCACGCAAGCAGATTTTTGAAGTCCCAGAAGATGTAATAATAATACCGGTGTCCCCTGTGGTGCTTCCGAGGCTCCATGCCCAGTTTGACTGAACCAGTCATGGCCGCCCCCAATCCATCTCTGCCAGCAACGTAGCTCTGAAGCATAACACAGCCAAGTAAAACTCAATGCTTAACAAAAAGTAACCCCTCTGTAGACTTCAGTAGTTACCAGTATTTTGCTTAAGGAAGTGACTCAGAAGTGGTCTTATAGAAGCTGAGGCTGTAAGTTACACCATAAGGGCAAGCAACACCTACTTCAGTGGTACTTGGCGTCACAAGAATGCCGAAAAAGGCCAGATGACCGAACCAATTTTAGTAAGTCAGGTTGGTACCAAGCAAAAGCTGTTTTTCATTATTTTGTTTCCCCAATAGGACTTTTTAAGCCATTACACTCGGAGCCCCCATACATCAGAAAAGATAAAATCAAAAGGCAGCATTTTAATGTAGAAATTATGTCTAAGCAGTTAAAGGAGTTTTCAAAGCTGAGGCATTGAAGCCCGCAGTACTACTAGGTCAAAGTTCAGTTGGGAATGTGGATTAGATTATTCATTTTCTCTTCTCAGCTAGCTGCAGGGCTAAGATCAGTTTCTAAATTATTTACTTGCACATTTCATGTTGAGGAACATGCGCTGCATTCTTCACCACCCCATGTGATCAGTTACTAGAATCACTATTAGGAGATTCCTTTTATTATAAATATTAACCTATATACATGTGCATGCACACGTTTGTGCGTGTGTGTTTAAGAAAAGCAATCAGCGACATTTTCACTTGATGCTATTAAGAGTTTTCAACAACTAATTACTGCAGGAATGCAAATGTAGTGAAACCCAATTAAATTAATATCAGATATCTGAATAAAGCTGTAAAACAAATACATGTACTTTGCAGCCGCCTGTGTACATTCCATGGTTGTAGTGGAACCTGTTCAAACAAATAAGTGATTGAGGCACAATACGAATCAAACAAATATATCACCCAAGTACTGAGTTGGGAAGTATAACAGTGATTAGGCTTTTCAGTGGATAAATAGGATTTGATTGGTCTACTTTGCTAGAGGACAAAATCTTCTAATTAATGCTGCAGTATTTCAAACCTGTTAGAGATTCCCTGTATATCAAAGCATTGTAAGTGGTGCCCTGTATTTCATGATGAAGAAAAATATATATTAAAGTGATGATGTAATAAGGGTTTTGTGTGTGTGTGTCTGTATGCAAAGAAACGGGGGTTGATCTTAAAGATCACTGAATGAATGATCGGGAGAGGGGGAATATATCTGACCTGATTACTTCAAAGCATATGATCAGAAAAATCTCTACTACAGATATTAGCTAGGCAGATTCCATTGATCTACAGTAAAGCTTTGTCAATGAAAGCTTCCCCACACCCTCAAATTGATTCTCCATCTTGCCTTCTCATTCTTTCGACAGCACACAGCAGGAAGCTGTGTCAACATATGGAAAACAGGATCTAGCTGTAGGCAGGGGTTTGAACCAAAAAGATACTGATTAAAGCAAAAACAGAGTGCTGCTAGAATTTGATCTTAAAATTATTGATCTTGTCAATCAGTTATGGACCCAGAATGTCTCTTTAAGTCCACAGCCACTCTAAGATTGCCACCCAAACACTCAGCAAAGAGCAGAGTAATCTACATGATAAAAAGGAGCCATTTAAGTATATAGTAGTAAAGAAATGTTCATTTTACAAAGCTCATACCTGCATGAAACAAGTGAAATTAACTGGGTATGCCTGAGGAATTTTACCTTGACGAATTCTTATATAAAATGCCCTTATCCACACCTCTCAGCAGGGGTGGACTTTGGTAATATGGTGCCCTGAGTGAGGATGAAAATTGGTACAGTTGTGTGCAGTTTTGGCTCTTTGCAGTAGGTACCCATATAAAAAATAGGGGTTGTTGTTAACCCTAAGGTTAAAAAATCAAGGACTCACCAGAGGGCCTTCTCAGCAGTCAGTAGCACCCTGGCTATGAAAGATTCTCCTCTTTGAGCTTTGGTTAGCTGCTTCTCTATTTGTTCTACCAAGCCTTGTATAATATATGTGCAGACTGAAGAATTGTAATAGTTTTTCATGGATTCTGGTTTTGAAGCTGCATTTATTTATTTGTTGTGACCTACCCTGAAATCAGGGACGCAGGTGGCGCTGTGGGTTAAACCACAGAGCCTAGGACTTGCTGATCAGAAGGTTGGTGGTTCGAATCCCCGTGATGGGGTGAGCTCCCGTTGCTTGGTCCCTGCTCCTGCCAACCTATCAGTTCAGAAGCACATCAAAGTGCAAGTAGATAAATAGGTACCGCTCCTGCGGGAAGGTAAACGGCATTTCCGTGCATTGCTCTAGTTCGCCAGAAGCAGCTTAGTCATGCTGGCCAAATGACCTGGAAACTGTACGCCGGCTCCCTCGGCCAATAAAGCGAGATGAGTGCCGCAACCCCAGAGTCGGTCATGACTGGACCTTTACCTTTACCCTGAAATCACATATGATGAGGGATAAGAATGTGTGTGTATATACATAAGGTAAAGGTAAAGGACCCCTGGATGGTTAAGTCCAGTCAAATTCGACTATGGGGTGCGACGCTCATCTCTGCTTTCAGGCTGAGGAAGCCGACGTTTGTCTGCAGACAGCTTTTCCAGGTCATGTGGCCAGCATGACTAAACCGCTTCTGCCGCACAGGACACTGTGATGAGTGCCAGGGTGCACAGAAACACCATTTACCTTCCTGTCACAGTGGTACCTATTTATCTACTTGTGCTGGTATGTTTTTGAACTGTTAGGTTGGCAGGAGCTGGGACAAAGCAATGGGAGCTCACCTTGTTGCACAGATTCGGTTAGTTTTGCTGGTTACAATGCCAATGCTTCTGTCCCGATTCTTAATGTTCATTTTATGCTGCAGGACCTGTTTGCAGGTAACATTAACAGGTAAGGAAATGTCCAGAAGAAGGAATAAAATATCGTCTGGATGCAGGCATAGATTCACCCAGTGCTTTTTTTTTCTGGGGGGACGTAGGGGACACATACCCCTAAACATTTTGTGAATCTTTGTACTTTTGTCCATTTACTATATTTATTTCCCCCGATTTGAACTATAAAATGGTGATTTTCTTGAGTCAAAATGAGAGTACCCCTAAGAATTATTTTTCTTTTAGAAAAAAAGCACTGGATTCACCCATTCCTGGGAGCTGGAGTGGCTATCATGGTTGGGAAGCTCTTCCAATGCTGGTGTTGCTGTTGCTTACCTCAGTGGCATGCCCTTTCTGTCCTGATCTGCCTTGTCCCTTGCTCTGCCCAATAAGCATCAGTGATGCTGATGTTAGAAGGGCGACTGCATGGCATTAGGCCACCATACCAGCCACTCTGATCTTAAAAGTAGTTGGTTCCCTAAAAGTACTTCCAGAATTTGCCTGCCAACCATTCTTTCATCTTAAGCAATGACTTATTTTCAGCAGTGAGGTCCACTTAATAAAAAATGAAGGTTTCCTTTTCCTGAAGTTGTGCAAAACCATGAGTCTTATGCAGTCAACTTCTGCACTGATTCATTTGTTCTCATGTGATCTTTGTTTTCTATTCTATATATTTCTATTGTATTTGCAATAGCAACACTCTTCTGCCTGTTTAAGGATAAGTGCCAACATCAAATTACATCAGTGTAGGAGGGAATTGTGTCTGCATGTGCATGTGTGTAATTTGACAAAAGGGCTTGAACTAATGCCCTTCTACTGTAACAGAAATGGCAAAAAACTAGAGTCTACATATGAGATAATATGTAAGCATTTTAAAGGGAAATTAGTATTGCACATGGGAGTTTCACAGTGAATCAGTGCTTATTTACTACAGGTGCTGTAGCCGTTGCTAATGTATTCTTTTTAAACTCCATGACCGAGGAAAGGTATGGCTGCTGGTAACTTCATTAAGTGTATTCAGAAAGGGAAATAGGTCAGTATATAGCAAGTTGCATTGACACAAGTTGCTCTTAGTAAGCCTATATAAACCTATTCCCCCCCCCACACACATATGCACATATTATGAAGACATTTCAAGCTCAAATCCACCCTTGTATTTAAAATATTAACTTATATTTGTTTTTATGTATCACGTCTCTTATCTATAACTAAACAAATGTTTGTTGAGTGTGCTTGAAACGCATTTCACAGAGCTTTTGATTTTTATCAGAAAGTACAGTTCAAATTTTTGGAAGCTGACTGCATGGCTTTGAGAACACCAGATGAGCATCCGAGAGCTATGCTTTGTTCCAGTTAGTTTATTGGTTGAGAGGAAACGTTAAAAATTGACTCAGAGCCCACTAGAATGTTGTAATGAAATGGTCCACACTGATATAGTTCAGTGGTAGATTGTGTTTGAAGGTTGGTTTTTCACTTTCGAAACAGCTTCATGAGAATTTTGTTGTTGTTGTTAGAAACCAGAAAAAAATGCCTTGGAGATTCAGAACATAAAAAGAATTCCTTTATCATGTGCATTGAGCAGAAATGGAGAGGCACATTTCGCAATGCCCTACACAAAATGTAGATTTGTTGTATCCCTTTGTAAAAGTGTGTTGGATTGTGAAGGGTGAATGTTGGCAGAAGAGGAGATGTGTGGCCATTGCCCAAGGATTCCAGATGAACATTTCCACTTCTGGATCCAGTCACATGCAGTTCACGTGGGGCAGTTTGTGGCTGAGAATGCAGATCTCCTTTCTCTTCAGCTAAGCATGCCAACTAGAGCCTGTTCATGGTGAAGGCCTTAATGAACAGTGCAACATTCACAAGAATGAATTTCCTTTTGCTCTTCAATCACCCAGACAAATCAGTTTGGCTACATGGTACCTTGATGCCATCATGATCAATATGTGATGCTAGTTTAATGGTTAGGGAAAACATGTTTCAGGTTTAAAAGTATTTGGAAAGAAGGCCCCCCCCCAAGGGTGAAAGGTCAGGAAATAGGGGCTTTCTCAAGGACCCTGTCAGCTTCCTCCTACTTCAACCCCACCAAGGGCAAATGTGTACTGAAAATGACCTCATGGAAACAGTGCAATCCACTATTTCCCCTCCTTCTAGATTATTTGAATCCAGAGAAAATTGAGGGCAGGATTAAATACACTGTAAGTGCTAATAGAAGTGGCATACACCTTCACAATCTTTTATTGCAGGGTACATTTAGGTACATATTTCCTGTTCTGTCTGGATGTTTCAAATTAAATCTCTCCCATTTGTATTGTGCTCCTCAAAGCTCCCTGCCCCCGTACCACCATTCTTCAAGTTGATATCGTCAGAGAGTGAGAGCATTAGCCAATGCTTTACAAATTTAAAATATCAAAATGGGCACTCTTGCAATGGGGAATCGAAATGAAGGCGACAGAGACAGTTTAACGGTCATCTCAATTTTGCTGCATTGAATAGTGTGCAACTAAGAAACAATTTCAGTAGTACTGATTATAGTAGGAGAGATTTAAGCATGTGCTAATTTCCCCATTGATGAAATGAATGGGGCTCAAAAGTGCTTAACTTTGGGCTGGATAACACCCAGGATTTCTATCACAGCAGTGAAATGTTAGCGAAGTCTTTTGTCTGTCTGCCACATCTTTTAACAAGGTCAGTACGATTTTCCTGGGTAAGAAACAATTGATTTGAAGATCTGGCCTAATTCCCCAGGCCACCTTGCTATTTTAAATTTCAGAAGAAGGAAATGTTTTGATTATTGTTAAATTGGAGATGTGTGGGAGCTTAGTTCCTTAACACAAGAGGAAAAGAACATAGTATATTTTCCTTTACATTTCTGTCAGTAAAATCAATCATCGAATGATTAGAAATACTTCTAGCTTTTTTATGGTGGGAAGTGGATTTTTTTGCTTACTTCTCTCAACTTTCTGTGTTAGTTATTTCTGTATTTTCCAGGATCGCCATCAGGGTGTTTTTTTTTAGAGGTTAATAGACTAGTTCACATTCTAGGATGTAAATACTCCTTCCATCACAAGCAAAGTCTCTATCAGGTGTTCATTGACTAGCTCCTGAAACACAATTTTATTTGGATTTATCATTATTAATGTTCTCCCACAAAATAATGCACTTTAAGCCATTATCTGCCACTGCCCACAGTAGCTTGCTTAACTCTTTAGGTTCAGGAATAAATAGGTATTCATCTCCTTTTAAGTGGCTATCTTAGTCCATTATTGCTATGAAAAAAGACTTTTTGGGAACTTATTTGTTGGTTCTAGCAAAGGTATTACAAAACTGTGGACTTCAAATTTTTTTTCTAATGGGTCAACAAAGTACTAGCACTACACTATTTGGTTTCAACTGATTGCCATGTTTCTCTCTCTCTCTCTCTCTCTTTTTTTTTGAAAATAATATTTATTACTTTTCCAACATTTTAAACACAACACTACAAAAAAGAACAATACAGTACAATACAAAAACACTACATAACACTGACACATTAAACTAACATAGCCAAACAAAAACAGTTTAAAACACATCAAACAATTTCAGTATCTTATCTTTCATTCACTTATTTCCACGACCTCCTCACACCTCCCTTTTTGTATTCCACTTCTGTTAGTTGTTTCAGCAATTCCTTTCCATCTTCCTCTGTTTTCTATCCTATAATTATCTTAACACATTCTAACCTTATTTTTCCTTTAATATTCTATTAATCTATTTATACTTAATTCCTTATAACATTTCTACTAAAGCCATATAACTTCATTCCAACATTCTTCTAACATTCATTAATTTTGCAGTGTTTCTGTAAATAGTCTTTAAACTTTTTCCAGTCTTCTTCCACCGACTCTTCTCCCTGGTCTCGGATTCTGCCAGTCATTTCCGCCAGTTCCATATAGTCCATCAACTTCATCTGCCATTCTTCCCTGGTGGGTAAATCTTGTGCCTTCCAATGAGTATTCTTGCTGCTGTTGTTGCATACATAAAAAAAGTTCTATCCTTCTTTAGCACCAAATGCCCGACCATGCCCAGGAGAAAGGCCTCTGGTTTCTTCAGGAAGGTATATTTGAATACCTTTTTCATTTCGTTATAAATCATCTCCCAGAATGTCTTAATCCTTGGGCATGTCCACCAAAGGTGAAAGAATGTACCTTCAGTCTCATTACATTTCCAACATTTATTGTAGGGCAAATGGTAATTTTTTTCAAGCTTGACTGGTGTCATGTACCACCTATAAATCATTTTCATTAAGTTTTCTCTTAGGGCATTACATGCCGTAAATTACTAGGTGACACTACACTATTTGGTTTCAACTGATTGCCATGTTTCTCTTTGTTTTGTCTTAGCAAACAAGGATGACAAACAGAAGACAGAATTGGGATTCAATATGACCTTAACCGATTGGAGAACTGGGCCAAAACTAACAGAATGCATTTCCGTTGGACAAATGTCAGGTTTTGCACCTGGGAAAGAATAGCCAGCTGCAAAAATATAAGATGGGTCACACCTGGCTTGCCAGTAGTACATGTGAAAAGAATCTAGGGGTCTTAGTGGACCACAAGCTTAACATGAGCCAACAGTGCGACACAGCAGTAAAAAATTAGCTGCAGCAAAGGATTGCTGAACAGGCCATAGAACTAGAAACTGGAACTTGTTCTCGCTATGGTTTGTTGATGAATCGATTCTTGGACTTGTGACAATGATGCTTACTGTACATTATTATATGTATTTTTGGCTTCTGTGAAAGGTTCACATTTCCCACTACTTGTCTGTAGATGAATATATTAGGGAGAACTCGCATCATAACTTTTATCTGCAGAAGAACTATTACAAAAGGAGCGCGGGAGCCAAGAGAGATGTGGATTACAAAAGAGTAGCTGTTTGCTATCAGTCTGGGGGGGGGGGAGTAGGATGAAAGGTTATACAGAGTGTCCAGGATGCTCACATAATTCCTGTTGGACCACAGTTTGCCTCTCTTCTTTTTTGTTAAATCCCCACAGGAAAACTTGTTTCTCACAGGAAAACTTGTTTCTCACAGGAAAACTATAGGCAATCCCTGAGCTCAGAAAGGCTCAGGTTAATTCCTGTCAGGTATCCCCTGTTATCAGTGAAGGTGGATGCCATCAGAAAGCATCAAGGGGCTCCAGCATCTTGTCCATACAGTTCCCTTTGGAGTGTGAATCATTTGAGCATACACTGTATACCAGTTGAATAGAAAAGTTCAACTGTTGTGCCACAGAGGAGAAATGAAACCACCACCAGCTTCTTTCACCCCCCCCCCAAATTATTAAGTACAGAAATCAGTCCTGAAAACATGTCACTGGGCAAATGTATACAAATCTGACATGTCTATTGCCTCAAGATATTTGGACATCTCAGCTCTGGTTCCTCATCCAAGAATAGCAGTGCTGTATTCCAACACACAGCATTGGACATTTTGTCTTAATAAAAACACGAGGAGGCAGTTGATGAGGCTTCGTTTTAGACAAATCTCAGCTTTCTAATCCATGCTACTTAATGATATTCACTTGGTTTTCTGGTTTGTTAGTGGAAATAAGAAGTGATGTTTATATTGGGTATTCAGCTGTGGGAAAGAAACCCACCTATACCCAGCCAACTACAATAATTCTGGTTGATATTAGCTGAGCTGGGCTGATGGTCAGGTGCTGGAACAGGAGTCTATCTAGAACCTTCTGTGGCAGTTGAATTACTTACCAGGGAGCCAAACCTAGGCATTATCATCATCATCATCATCATCATCATTTCTTACCCACTCCTCACCATAAGGTCTCAAGGCAGATAACAGCAATGAAAAAAATTACAATATGAAAAACGCTTTAAAAGAAATGCCAGTTAAAGAATATGGTGGGTTGTAAAAAAATCTAAGTTGTCAAAGGCCAGGATAAAGAGATATGTCTTCAACATACAACATGAACTACACAATGTTGATGCCAGATGCCCCTGTGTGGAGAATGAATTCCATGACTTAGGGCCACTGCAAAGAAGGCCCTCTCCCCGGCTGCCTACCCCCAAACTTCTGACCCCCCCCCTTTCTGGTGACCTTAACACCTGAGAGGGTCTATGTGGAATGACGGATGGATTTAGAAGTTACAGTATGTCACACATGGGCACATGCCTACTATGTTCCTGAAATGGAGAGAATATATTGCATGGACAGGCGGAGTCCCCAGATCCTGCACGGTCCCCCCGTCATGTGAATAACGACTCAAGACAACGTGCTATGGGATTAAATTGGCCACAACTTTATTAAATTTCAAATGTGGGTAGACCTTGGCTCAGGCATTGGGCGTTCTCCCTCCCCGGTCCCCAGCCGGGGACCTAGGGAGCATCAGGGTTATCCAGTGTGTGTGTGGGGGATGGGCCGGCTCTGGAGAACATATGTTCAAGCAGAGATGGCCGCCCCCGTAACGCCGCCGCCGCAGGAGGGAGCAATGACGACCTTTCGGTGTACGGCCAAAGCCTCCCTTCAGAAAACCCCTTTAACGGGGAACCCTGGTATCGCCGCCGCAAGAGGAAGATGGACAAAAGGATTCCGCCCAAGGCCTGATACCGCCAAAGTTGTGACGTTTTGCTACGGGAAAGGCGAAACCTGCCAATGCAGGGAAATTCCTTTCCAGCCCTTTAACAGCGACCTTAACGTAGCAGCGCCCGCATACCTGTGAAGAAAAGTTAACCTGCAAAACCCGTGAAGAAAAGTTAACCTGCAAAATAAGACCTTAACTGAGGGTGGGTAGGGTGGGAGAAGCTCTGGAGCCAAGTGTGGATTCCTAGGTAAGATCCTGCCTCTATTGTGTGGGCAGGTAATCCCTCTCCTACCTGGCCTGGTCTCCTTGGCAACGCTTCCCCCAGGTGGGATTGGACAACTGACTGAGGTAGGTGGAGACCTCCAGGTATCCCACCTGAGGGAAGGCAAAGCCAAGCCTATGCTGTTGGAGCCGCTCCAGATCTAGGGGCTGCGCGCGTCCACGCAAAGGGCGCCCCCCATTTCAAGCGGGGAGCAGTCATTGTTGTGATAGCAAAGCAGCATTATCATCCTGTCAAATGGTACAGAAAAGTACAGAATTGTTCTAAAAAAAAAAAATCTGTCAAGTATAAGCTTTCATTAAACATGTGCGGGTTCCTTTGTTTTTTATCTGTTCTCACACCCTGTGCTTTTTAAACCTGTCATTATGTCAAATATATTTGGGACCTTCTTTTGTGTTTTATGAAACTATTTCCTTTCGCAGATGTGCCGCAGTTTAATTTTAAATGAGATCACATGCATGTCACCCGGCAATTCTGTCTCAGGTTCAAAAGCTAAATTAAGTTGGAATCAATGTTGGACGGATAATCCAAGACTATGATCCAGCAACTGTCTCAACATTATTGCAGAACATAACTAGAAAGGAAATAAGGGATCTGTGCCAGATTATATTCTGGGCTCCCAAATATGTTTAATCTGCAAACCACACTATATGTTTTTTGTCAATATCCTCGCATAAATATTATGCTGCTAAATATTATGTCCAACCTCCTCTATCCTTTCCAGGATATAATTCTGCAGTTCATCTGTTTTAAAGCTTTTACTGTGGAAAAGAGACACAGTGATAGATTATGCTAACACTTCCATGTCTGAGCTAAATAGATTTTTTACAAGACTTCCAGAGTAGAAGTACAATATGCACACTTTTTTCATGCTAGTGAGCTTTCACATTGAATCATATCATTTCATAAAATTGCAGCCCATATGTGATGCAAAGCTGTAGTCTTACTCAGCATATTAGTTTGACCAGCTCCACAGTATGACAAAAAAGGACATATCTAAAGCTAAAGAGAGTGTCATATCAGAGCATAACATTTGTGATCTTACTTGCCATGTATATTTCAATTAAATTGGCAGCAAATGTCTTACAGGAAAATCTTTAGTGTGTTGTTGTTTTGCATACCAAAAAGAAACAAGCAGAATTGGAGAAGTGATGAGGACAGGCAACATTAATTTAATCTTAAAGAGATCCATGCAGCGCAAATAGTTGACTTTGAGTGCTGTGTAGCAGTTGGAAAAGAAAAGCTTTTGTTTTGCTTCCTGTATTCTGTCTCTGTGCGGAGTTTTTTTTAAGCCAGCTATATTGATGATCCCTAGGCACAAACTTGAAATGTTGATAATCACTTCTGTTGAAAATTAGTACAGCTGAGACACAGTCCACTGATCCAGAATCACACCCTCTGTATCTGAAGTCAGGGCTCTGTTTCTGTTGAGAGCTCGTCTCGCTCTCCAACAGATGATGGCTGCCCTCTAGTGACATAGATATTTCTTCTAGCAAAGGGAAAAAACACAGGCATGCACACATTAGCTTACCAGGGACTCTCTTGAAGATCAATAAGGAAACAAGAATGTTGATGATATCAAGAACTCATGTGCTACAGAACAGGGAACTCATAATCCTTAGAAAATGTATCAAACCGAAGAGTCAGATGTATTGTTCCATGTCACTGAAATGTTCTAAACCCATTTTCTGTTTAATTAAAAGCTTTCCCATTGTGCCAGAATTTGACAGTTCCCTTGTCATCGAAACATGTTGTGGCTGTAAGAGGAAAATAAGATTTAGGCTTCGTTCTGAAGTGGGTGTGGGTGTAAAAGCTGGAATACTGTGTGTGTGTGTGTGTGTGTGTGTGTGTGTGTGTTCCTCTTTGCGTTCTGAGGTCCCCCAAAACACCCCTACCCCAATAACTCACACATCACTCATAAATTTTTGTTTAAGGTTTTTGGCATAATTTTGGCCACAACTTTATTAAACATACAAATTGTGAGTGGTTGCTTAGGCATTGGTTATGACTATCTGCCCCCCCCCCCCCCGCCTTGGGGGACAGCACTGACTCCTGGATTCCAGCGAGAGCCAGTGTGGAGGAACAAGATCAGGGATAACTGGAGCTGCAGCACAGACCCTCAGCTTCTCCCCGCATGCTCCCAGGGGCTTACGCGGCCCAAACCCGATTCCAGAGGTTTGGACGAAAGGATGGTAAGCCCCTGAATTCCTTTAACGGAATTCCCTTTCCGCACCACCATTGGAGGGGTAGGCACTTACCCCTCCACCAACCCATTTTAACCAATGCCTAACTGCCACAGAGCCTCAGCTTACCACCAAACCACTTTATTTTACAAACTACTTTATTTTACTTATTTTTATTTTATTTTATTTTCCACGCCTTATTTACATGCTTTCTGGCCTGCTCGGTGGTAGTTTGTCTAGGCATTGGTTCCCGACTAGCTGCACCTGACCTCAGCAGGGCAGCACTGACGACTGGGCCCCACCATATCATCAGTACCAGCCCAGTGTACAATGCTGTGGCCCAAATGTGCACAGCTGCTCCTATGAAAAAAGGAAATAACAGACAAGCATCAGCACAGACATCACTGTGACACTTCCTGATATAACCCTCATCAGCGTCAGACTTCCAATGACCTGTATTCACAATCCTGTCTACTGGCAGGCCCCCAGTGTGCAGCCTTTGCAGCAGCACCTATTCGGAAGGAATGAGGCGTGTTCAGCGGTAAGCAAGCCGCAGGCCGTAATAACTGGTGCACGACGTAAGCACATTGATGCCTGGCTAACGGGAACCCATTTTCATGCACTAGGAGCGGGCCAGCCCCCAGGGGAATGAATAGCCAAATATTTCTGTTATCCATAACCGGGCAAGGGCCCTCCTCACCTGTGACGGTAAGCCTGATTGTGGCATTCCTGCCCACTAAGTCTGTTTTAGAGTTCCCAACTCTAATGACAAGCTCCAAAGCAGATAAGGAAAAGTCCTGAAGCAATAAGCCTCCAGACTCTCAGCCCCGTGCTGGCTCCAACAACCATTTCCCCAACCCTCAGTGCACCAAAATGCAATGGAATACTGAAAGGAGTCTCGCCTTGATATTTAACCAGCATACAAGTTTTAACTTGTTGCAGATACTGCATAGGTAAAAATTGACCGTCTTCCTGCCCACTGTCCTATGAGGTTGGAGCCTATTCTAACCTTCTAAGGCCCTGCACAACAAACTTTATACAAGGGTCTCTGAAAAATAAAGCTTTAGTATAACAGACATTGCAGCGGACTGAGTTCTGATAGTTTTAAGAGCATGCCCAATCTGCTGCAGGTGGACCAAATACTGCAGGATCTGCTCAGAGGATGGGGGCCAGTTCATCTGAATGGCCAAGGACTGCCAGCTTAAGGCTAAGAACATCCATCCAGGCCTTCCCATAAGAGCTAAAAGCAGAAGGGGAAATGGAAGCTGCTGCTCTCTGTAATTACTAATTGTTGTCAAAATGCCACAGGTGGTCTGGAAAAGTCTGGCAGTAGCTGAGTGTCTGGAGCCCAGGATCTGAAGCGCTCCATCTGAAAATGGGATAGAGTGTCAGCGACATCATTAGAGGATCCCGTAATCAGGAGAGCAGAAAGCACAATATTAAACCTTAAGCGGCGCAGCTGAAAAGTGTGAGCGGAGGGGCGGAGACTCTGCTGGAGCGTGAGGACTGTTTTGCCAAGACGCTCACCACTACCTGGTTATCAGACCAAAAGCAGATCCGATGGTCACTGAACTCCTCGGGCCACATGTGAACTGCTGCTACAATGGGGAAACTCAAGAAAAGTTAGGTCACATGATTGCTTCACCACACTGGGCTTGAGGCCGTGGCTTTGCACACCAGCAGCCCCTGAAATAAAAAACCAAAGGGCAAAGATCCAGCAGCATCAGCATGAACCTGAAAATCCCTGTGCAGGTTCAAGGTATCCTGCCATGGCGAACTACTATTGCATTCATTTTGGAATTGCAACCATCGCATGAGATCTGCCTATCACCTCACTTGGTAAGCATACACAAAGGTAAGGGGACCTCAGGCCGCAGGCAGCCTGGCCTAGCGGGAATGGAAGGGGTGGCCTGGGGCAACCACTCTGCATGCAAGATTAATTAAGTGACCCAGCAAGATCGGATCTGATGAAGCATCACTTGCTACAGAGGAAGTATTACAAAATAACTTCCTTCAAGGCAGACAGCTTCTCCGTAGGCAAGTAGTATGTTTTAGCAACGATATCCATCTGAATCCCTAAATAAAATGTGATTGGCTTGCCCTGTCAGGCTCAAGGCCGGTGTACATAATGATGAAGGGACCCCGGGCCATGAGACAACCTGGCCAAGCAGGAATGGAAGGAGCAGCCTGGGGCAACCATCCTGCATGCAAAATTTTACTGACCTAGCAAATGTGCTGCCGAGCCAGCTTCCTTTTCAGACACACACTCCATGCAATGCAACTACACACTCCGTGCAATGCACACACCCTCCGTTCAATGCAACTACACACTCCGTGCAATGCACACACACTTTGTGCAATGCAAAAACACACTCTGTGCAATGCAACCACACCTTCCGTACAATGCAACAACACACTTCATGCAATGCAACAACGTACTCCGTGCAATGCAACTACACACTCCGTGCAATGCACACACACCCTCCGTGCAATGCGCACACACCCTCCGTGCAATGCAAATGCAAATCTCTCACGCAACACAATGCAATGCAAATGCAGCCCGTGCAGCGCCATGCCCTGCAAAGCACAGAGCAAACTGCAATGCGGGCACGCAAAGGTGCTTTCTCCCGCTTGCATATTGCAAACGTGGCGCCCGTTACATCCCTTGCAGTGAGGGAACCACCAAAAGGCCCTCAGCGCTGGACCTAAGTGTCCAGGTAGAGCAATGGGGGAGCATGCAGCTGTCCCATACAGGGACCAATCCTGCAACCTAGGCATTACCGGCACCATGCGCTGACCAGCTGAGCTATCCAGGATGATCCCTAAAGACCCAGGACACCCTCACCCTGACCCCTGTAGAGGTTCAAGGTGATGTCTGAATCATCATCCCTGCTCCTCTTTGCCCTCCTCCTGGATCGCAGCCTCCAAAGATGCTTCCTTCTGGAAGAAGGCACCTGGGGCGCCCACAAGTCATCCTCTGCAGGAGAGGCAAGCTCTTGAGGCATCTGGAAAGCCCTGTCATAGTCTGCAAAAAACTAAACAATGTAAGGAACCGGTGAAACCAATGCTTCATGCACCACATGGGGACACTATTCAGGCCGGAAACGCTTCTAGGCCATCAAATTCTAGGGCAAAGCCCTAGGATCACCTGCTAGGCCAGGCATAAATGTTTCCAGTGAAATAGCAGAGTTGAGGTAGCCCACAGCTTGTCCAGGTACCCCTGCTTGCCCTTTAGAGGGAAGTACCCCTTCAAGAAACCCAAAGTTCTTTTATCACAAATGGGCCAAACTACCCAGCAACAGAATAGCCCAAAAAAAGCTATTGCTGTCTGGAGGGGCTGTAGAGCAGCAATAGCAGGGCAAAAAGAACCAGAACATTTACAGTATTAAAGTTTATGCGATTTAAGTAGGAAGTTACGAGATATGCACTGATTGGAAGTCCCAAAAGCTTTGGTGGGGCAAAGTGTATTGAAAGTAGCATCACGAGCAATTTAAAAAGATGTATGAAAGGGCCTGTTTTTGCTTGGATTTGTACAAAATACATAATAACCATCTGGAAGAGCAATCCAACACTGAACTGGCAGGGAAGTGGAATAGGTTGGAGGTGCCCCTCTGCTCAGCTCTCTTGGTTCACCACCAGCAATCCCATTTCTAAGAGATAAGTGCCCCAATAAAAAAATTAAACAGATCATATTTATTTATTTTATATATCTGTAACCCACCCTTCATCAGCTGATTTGAGAGTGGATTATAACATAAGCAACTACCCCAGTTAAAATGATATAGATAAAAACTGCATCCAATTAAAAACAAAGAGAGAGCAGAATAAAATGATTTTTTCATCCCCTTACTAGAAGGTTGCATTCGACTAAGTCCTACTCAAAGTAGACACGACCAAAATTAATCATATCTATCCGTTTCAATGGCTCTACTCTAGAGTATGGCTGGTATTGAGTACCACACATTGTTTCCTCCGGTATGTTTGCTAAAGTTTCACTCTGGTCTATTTAGCCAAAGTATTAAATCTCCGAGTGTTTTTCCTGCAAATCTAATAGCTCCTCTCACTTTCTGGATCATCACCTTGTCATGGTGAGTAGGCTTGCACATTCCTATGACCCTTGTGAGCGAAGCCGTCGGAAATCTCGTAGTCTCAGCAGGGTCACCCAAGGATTTAAGGTCAAAGGGGAGGAGATAGACAAAGAATGATCCAAGAAGTCCTCAGCGGCACAACAGGCAGAAGGTAACAAGCGGTCTGTTACAATGGCTGTGAAGGCAGGTGAAGGCTGCAACAGATAAGAATCTACCGGTCGTTGTGATACTCATGCCATAATAATAGAGCCTTACTGCGAAGACTGTGCGTTGGTCAGCGTGCACTGATCTACACACATAAAACAAATTCACACAGAGACATCTTCCAAAAACCCATCCCAAACCTAACCCCAAAAAAGTCTCATGGCGATTGGCAAATGGTAAAGGGGGCAGGACTGTGAAATCTGGAAGCCCCTAGTCATGAACTGACACATGGTTGGCAGATACAGATTCAGTCGTTCTGACTCAAGGAATGAGGCCATTGAGTAGCTCAACAACTGTATCCATGACTGAGTAGTCTTATTTAGGATCCACTATGCTTACCCCTAATAGGGGGAGGGGCTAGAAAAGGTGCCTTAAACATAGTCTGCCTCCCTTTTTCCCTGACTGGATTACCGTGCCCAGTGGGGTCACTACCCAGTGGTCATAAAAGAAAATCGAACTTTGGAACATGGAATATACGGATTTTGTTGGATAACACAGATAATAAGTATCCCAAACACAGGACTGTCATCATTGCAAGAGAGTTTGAACATTGATATTGCAGTGCTTCAAGAAACTTGAAGAGCAGAAGAGGGACAACTACAGGAAGAAAAAGAAGGCTACATATTCTTCTGGAAAAGTCTACCTGAACAAGAACGTCAAATACATGGAGTAGGCTTTGCTATCAAAAATGATCTTGTGAAGCTCTTGTCAGAAGTACCTACCGGCATTAATGAGTGACTTTCAACCCTTCAAATAAAACTCACCAAAAACCAACAGGCTACTATTCTAAGTGTTTATTCACCAACACTGGATACCAATGAAGACATTAAAGAAAAATTTTATATTCTCAGCTAGATGCCATCCTATCAGAGACGCCTAAGGAGGATAAAATTATCCTCCAGGGTGATTTTAATGCAAGAGTTGGGTGAGATTTGATCTGTGGTCCGGGACTATTGGGAAAGAAGGAATTAGCAACAGCAACCAGAATGGAATCTTACTTTTGAATATATGTGAAGCACACAACCTTGTTATTACCAAAAAAAACCTTTCGACAAAAAATTAAATTAAAAACATAATGGAGGCACCCTCGGTCGAACCACTGACACCTCTATGTAATTGTCCGAGCTGAAGATTGCCATGATGTGCTCCTTACCAGAGCTATGACGAGTGTTGATGACGGCTGGACAGATCACCGATTAATACGTTCCATGATGGCTATCAAGATTATACTTCAATGCAGGATCCTGATGGGATACCTGCCGGAGTCTTCAAAGTGGACGGAATTGAACTTACACAACAACTTCACAAGCTCATTGAAAAAAATCTGAGAGAGTGCATTCCAATTTACAAAAGATGTAATGGACTTTGAAGATGCTCAAACTCAGGATGAAAGGAAGAAACATGCTAAGAGGAAGGCATGTTTGGCAAACCATCACCGTGATCAACTCCCAGCCAAAAACCTATGTCCCCACTGTGAAAGGATGTGTGGATCCAGAATTGGCCTCCACAGTCACTTACGGACACACTGTTAAGACTGTGTTTGTAGAAGAGATTCTTACTTGGCTATGAGTGATGGAAGAAGAAGAAGAAGAAGAAGAAGAAGAAGAAGAAGAAGAAGAAGAAGAAGAGTAGTTCCTCTTCTGTGGTTAAAAATGACTGTGTGCACTCCATTAATATCTTCTTCCTTTACCTTTTGGATCCAAGAATGCCCTTTGTTTGGGTTCTTTCCCATGCAACAGAGTTTCAGTAGCACTGTGGCTATTGCATGAAGACTTTTAAAAAACATTAAAAGGTAAAGGTACCCCTGCCCGTACGGGCCAGTCGTGTCCGACTCTAGGGTTGTGCGCCCATCTCACTTAAGAGGCCGGGGGCCAGCGCTGTCCGGAGACACTTCCGGGTCATGTGGCCAGCGTGACAAAGCTGCTCTGGCGAGCCGGCACCAGCGCAGCACACGGAAACGCCATTTACGTTCCCGCTATAAAGCGGTACCTATTTATCTACTTGCACTTAGGGGTGCTTTCAAACTGCTAGGTGGGCAGGAGCTGGGACCAAAAGACGGGAGCTCACCCCGTCGCAGGGATTCGAACCGCAGTCCATGCGATTGGCAAGCCCTAGGCGCTGAGGTTTTACCCACAGCGCCACCCGCGTCCTTAAAAAAAAATTAGCAAAGATTTTATTCTAACAATCATCACAAACTGGCTTGTGTTTGTTTACAGTTGTAGAATGTGCTCTTCATGATTTCCCGCAATGAACGACTTTTTGAATATCCATAGGCAGCGCAGTGGAGGGAAAAGGTGACCTTTCCTCCAGACCCTAGTTAATGAAACACCTCTTGAAAGTTGACAAAAAGTTGTGTTACCTAACTGCTCAGGGTCTGCATTAAATGCAAAGGCCCCTCGTTTCTATGTATGGGGAGCGGAAATCCAGGTTTGACCTCAACCTTTTGCTGATAAATGTCTAACGTGCACAGCTTTTCTATTTCTAGAGGCTGCACATTCTTACTACCATAAATCATTCTTCATTCTTCATTCTTGCTATGACAGGATTAAGGAGGGGGAGAAATTTGGCTTGGTTAGGATTTTAATGTGAACCTACCTGATTTGCACCATCTGAGACTATATGTGAACCAAAGCAGTTTTGGAATTTGCACTTCTCTGTGATGCAGTTTGCAGCCAAATAATGTACACATATATATTAGGGGAAAGTGCACATTAAAATACATATTTTCATGAATATAGCATGTAAAATGCATTGTGTTAGAGAATACTGCTTGCAGGAGAAGTTATCTCTCAGATTAAAGCCTAAATTGGTGTGGGGGACCCTCAAGTGATGTAGCGCTACCCAAAGTTCATATTCTGAACCAAGGATTTATGAACTTAACCCATGTCACAGCTCAGTCTACCTTCTTACTTTTTCTGAAAGAATTTGCCTTGTTTCAGGTTTGCGTTTGCTATTGCTATCACAAGGTATAATCCAATTTCTGCACACAGCTGGGCTTTGACAGCATCGCAAGCTTTCAAATAGGTTCACTGTCCACCAAGATCTTATTTCTCCTTTCTGAACTTGGGGTTCCTCCCCCCTTCATAAAGCTGGATAATTTCACAGTTTTGTTTATATTCAAAGTAATTATGATCTTGTATCTTAACTTCAGTTGTGAAACAAACACAGTAACAAACAAAATGCACAATAACTATCTCAGCTTGAAACAATTAGGATTCTTAAGTAGAAAACTGGGGAATATAACTTTGATCACATGCACTTGCTGCACAATATTGCTCTGAATAACTTGTTTCGACCTTGTGGTTTTCGTGTTTTTGTTGTTGTTGGCACGATGAATGTCACTGTGGCTGTGAATGTCTTGCCCCAAAACAGAATAGGAAGTTGCAACAAGGACCATTTACATAAATGTTCTGAACCAGCTTGTTTGTGTGTGTGTGTAAAACCAGCTTGCATTAGGATATGTGCTTTCTGTTTAAAATAGCAATGCAGATGGCTGTTGAAAAAAATGGACAGATATGTGGAAAATGGGTTTATTAATGGCTACTTTTCATGATGGGGAACCTCTGTGATGAGAAGCATTTTGCTCTGCTGAATAACTGTGTGTCCAATCCATCTACTTTTCCAGTATCAACTCAGCAGGGGTTGCCATGGAACATTCCTTGCAATGCAAGGCAAATCTTGGTGCAATGGGTCAGAACATTTGCTTGTTAACCAGAAGGTTGGTGGTTTGAGCAGTGTTGCGTATGATCTGGCATGGTAGAGCTGGACAGAGATAAGGGAAGAGAACTTAAGCCTCTCATATTTTTCTTTATTTGTGTAGTGAACTGGCATGTTGCCTGCACATCGACTGGAAGGGAGAATATTTTTATTTTATTTTATGCCATATGGGTAGTCTCTGTACATTGCTATTTCTCTATCCTTTCCCCCTGGAATGCCAGCCTTGTGCACATTCTGACTTTCTCTAGATTGCACGCTAACCTCATCCATTACTTGAAGTCCTCCTATGCCCAGATAAAGTAGCAATAAACCAGTACTGGGCTACCTAAGAGCTCAATGGCACATTGAAGATACTGTTGAGTTGAAGGCTATTAAAATGGTATGAAGAACCTTACAGGGCTTTTGTTTTCATAGAATCATAGTTGGAAGGGACCCTGAGCATCATCTAGTCCAGGCCTCCACAATGCAGGAATATGCAGCTGCCCAATACAGTGATTAAACCTGCAACCTTGGCATTATCAGCACCCCACATATGGCTATGCATTCCTTTGATTATTCTATGCACAGTTGCAGTCCACTTTGCAGCACATGTAATTGAAATCACATTTGAAACATTGTTTTCAAGAGTTTCGTTTGTGTCACAGTAACCTGATGGCAATTTTCCAGCTCCTTATTCTTCCTCCTCCTCATTATTATTAGTTAGCATCATGTTGTCTGCAATCTGTGACATGACCCATTTCAGTCAAGACAGCCATTATCGTGGAGTGACTCATCAGCAGAGCTGCCTCAAATGTTCATTGGAGATTTTACTTTTGACCAAGAAGCTCTTAAGATCTTGGCTCGTTTGTCTCTCCCTTTTCTCTCTCCCCCCTCCCTCATTGACCCTGTTTATCTAGCTGGCTCGGTCCCATTATCCCGTTGCTTGGTCCCAGCACCTGCCAACCTAGCAGTTCGAAAGCACCCCCGGGTGCAAGTAGATAAATAGGGACCGCTTACTGGCGGGAAGGTAAACGGTGTTTCCGTGTGCTGCACTGGCTCGCCAGATGCAGCTTTGTCACGCTGGCCACGTGACCCGGAAGTGTCTCCGGACAGCGCTGGCCCCCAGCCTCTTAAGTGAGATGGGCGCACAACCCTAGAGTCTGTCAAGACTGGCCCATATGGCCAGGGGTACCTTTACCTTTACCTTTTATCTAGCTGGCTCAGTCATGGGAGAATATGTTGCAGACATCATCAGAGGCTTATAAGTCTTGTCCCATGCTGGAAAGGGAAGCTAAAAGCAACTGACATGCAGACTATAACTTTGAAGAGCACCCCGAGAGATGGGATATGAATATGAAATATTCTTCTGAACGAGAGCAAAGGAAAAGAAACAAATAGGAAGTGGAAAGCGGCAGCTGGGAGAAGCATAATGTAAAATCAATATGTTTGTTTTCAATAAATCAATGTGCTAATTCCGGCGGGATCCTTTGGCTGTGAAATGTAGGGGGCAAACAGAGATGACGGCAGTGGCGATTGCTCACTAGGGTCCTTCAGCTGTAGCTCCGGTGGTACTCTTGGATTGCAGTGGGATATCCAAGGATTTGAGGTCAAGCACCTTGGTTGTTCCAGTGCAGCACCACTGCAAATAGATCACTGAGGCATTGACATAGCAAAGCTTTATGTGGCATGCCACAGATTGCATAAAGACAGCACCTTGCCTTTTAAGCTGCTAGCTGTTCACTCCATTCCTGTTGTTACTCAGTACAGGCATTGCATATACTAACAGCAAAACCACTTTCCAATTGTCAGTCCTTATGTAGCCAAAACAGCACCATCCATGCACATTAGGGTAGCATTCACAGGATTGAGGGCACCCAAAGATTTGCCCTAGTACAAAAAAGAAACAAAGAGGGGAAACCCTAAGTGGAAGAAAACCCTCAAAACAACTTAGGGAGAAGTGAGAATGTTCAAGAGGCCTGAGATGCAGAATGACTCTTGGTCAGGATCAGGGATTGAAGAGTGGAATGCAGGAAGGATGGAATGGAGTACAGTGGTAACTCGGGTTACATACGCTTCAGGTTACATACGCTTCAGGTTACAGACTCCGCTAACCCAGAAATAGTACCTCAAGTTAAGAACTTTGCTTCAGGATGAGAACAAAAATTGTGCTCCGGCTGCATGGCGGCAGCAGGAGGCCCCCATTAGCTAAAGTGGTACTTCAGGTTAAGAACAGTTTCAGGTTAAGAACAAACCTCTGGAACGAATTAAGTACTTAACCCGAGGTACCACTGTATTCCGGAAAAAAGGGCATGGCTGGCTGGCTGGCTGGATTCCTGAACAGGAGAATTCCACACTGCACCATTTGTTGCAGGCCCCACTTGTGGTGAAGAAAACATTAACTCAAATGTGAACTAGCATAGACGAAATTACCTGGCCAGGATTGAGAAGATGGGAAATCTATTAAACAGAATTACTCTCTGCCATAATAGAAGTATTCTATGTATCTGTTGGGCTTAATGTGTTAAAAATTTGCTGAGATAAATAAAGCTGCTGAACCACCTTACTGCCATTTTGAATGTGCAGTTGCAATTTGAGGTGTTAATTGCATTAACAACTGCAGAGAGTTGCTGGCTTCTAATACTACTCTCAACATTCACAGAAAATGTGGGTGGGGGTGGGGGAGATTGCTACAATGGCATTGTTCCAGTTGTCTTGTTTACTGAGCTGTTCTTTTTGCTACCTGCATTCCCAAACCTTCTGCTACATATGCAAGCCCTTGTTTCATTTTGGCCCAGTTCATGGCATGCATGTCTGCTGCAACTTGCACATGTGAATGAGCACTCTCTGGAACTTCCTTCAGTGGCACTGCTTAATGTATAAGGCTAAGTCAAATGTTCTATAGGGATGGGTGGATCAGTCTATTTCTGGTCCATGCCAGTTCACATGTGTCCATTTGTAAATTGTTTGCATCCCACTTCCACATTAATCTGTGAATTGTTGGTTTCCAAATCTGAGCAAAACACACACACACAATTGAGTACATATTTATAGTAAATCTGTATTTGAATCTGTATTTTTATCTCAGTGTACATATTTCTGTCCTGTAATAGTTGTTTTCATTCATTCTGGTGCATTTTGGGCTGAGAACTGTATTGCAGAATTAAAAGAATTGCAAAATCCAAAGGAAAATTACTTACCAATCTATGTGTTGGTCTAGGAGGTGTGAACTGTGTCAATTCACTTAAGATACAGATTGACCTAAACTCTCCTCCAAACCCAATCTTGCAGTTCTCAAGCATCATGGTAGTGGGTCCAATACAAACTTAGAACACAGGCACCCCAATAATGGTCTTTATTTAAAAACAGAAAGATTCAGTGCTGTCCTTCTTTAAGCCTATTTGTTTATGCTTCTTTAAACATCCTTGTCTAAGCTCCTGGCTGCCCAATTTCTACGTACAAGAAGGCACCGCACAATGGTATATATGCATACAAGTTAGAATCATAAAATTGTATAGCTGGAGGGTACCCCAAGAGTCATCTTGCCCGACCCCCTGCCAGGCAGAATCTCAACTAAAGCATCCATGACAGATGGCCATCCAACCTCTGCTTAAAAACTCCCAATGAAGGAGAGTCCGCCACCTTCTGAGGGTGTCCATTCCACTATCAAACAGCTCTTACCATTAGAAAGTTCTTCCTGATGCTTAGTCAGAATCTCCTTTCTCGTATCTTGCATCCATTGGTTCTTGTCCTACCCTCTAGAGCTGGAGAAAACAAGATTGCTCTTTTCCCCTATTTGACAGCCCTTTAGATATTTGAAGGTTGCTATCATATCTCCTCTCACTTTCCTTTCTTCCAGGCTAAACATTACCCAACTCCCTCAACTGTTTTATCTATTGAGACCATAGGCAAATGCCTATTAGATCTTGTTCCCTGTTCCTGGGATCTCATGCCAGTTCTTACGTGTACTTTGGAAATAGCATCCATTTACTCTCTCATATTCTGAAGCCTTTAAATTTCATCCGCATAAAGGTTCCTGAGATCTCGGCACCCCTGTTGATTATTATCCTTGTCCTTCCTGCTAATAGTCTGCTGCCATAACCCACTCGTACCTCTTCCCTGTGCATACAAAAATGTCATTAAAGAATTCAAAGAAGTTCTCAGGAAGGCATGTCATATAAGGTCGCACACTTCCCTCTGTTTCTCAACCTACTAGAGTTTCCTATACAACTTTCTTCTTGGAAGGCATAGGCTAGCATATCTAATGTTCTAGCACTGTTTCTCATTGTTACCAGCAAGTCCCACATTGTCCTACATGATCTGGGCGCCCCACATAAATACAAGGAGTTACATCTGTGCAAATATCGTCAAGCAAGATGTACAACAATATAGCATTATTTTCTTTTTCTTTTGGTTATGGACTTACTGCCCATGTCAAGGACTAGATGCCCAGGGCTGGATAAAGTGTCCCCTTTTCCTCCTCCCATGCTAGGGCGCCTAGGGGCAAGAAATAAATGTGCATGCATGAACCATCCTGCTTTTAAAATCAGGCATGGTCTTTGTTACAATTCGCCCAGTGTAATAGGAGGTGTCAGCCCTGTACACACTTACCTGAGAGAAAGCCCCACTGAATGAAGGGGAAATTGCAGTTGGGAAAACATGTACTTCTTCTGATGCTATTACAGTAATCTAATATGAGTATTCTTACTGTTTTTCTTACTGGAAGCAGACCCGAAGAATGTAAGCATCACACCCTAGAATGAATGGAGTTCTGCTGCCTGATCCAATTTGCATAAACAAATGATGTTCCCTTCTTTTCCATCCTTTGTATTTCTGTATTCCCATAGCTCCCCTGCCCAAACACATACACAAACAATGAGGGACTGATGTTAAAGCCCTGGTGTGTGTTTTTTAAAAAGAAAATTACAATTGTTAAAATAATATGAATGCAATTTCAATTTCCTTCTGAATTATTTGTGGCTACTTGATGTGAGTTGTACTTATTTAGATTGGCCTCCCATACATCTGCAGTCAGAATGCAGAACACTGCAGGAAGTTGCTGCTGACTTGTACAATGAGATATATTACTGCTAACAGGGAGCCTGAAGCCTTGATTAGTTTGTTGTAAACACTACAATCATGTTTGCATGCTTCCATTCACTTTGTGGGCTGTGTATTAGATGGATGATATTCATGCTGAAAGCTGCAATTTAATTACAATAAGTCTGTTCCCTATACAATTTTGTCAGTGTCATCCTATTACATTGGTTGTGAACCATTACATGGTTCAATACAGCATGCATCATCATGTCAGACGGATAATGCCACACAATGGCTCAATTTTAGTTTTATTTTTTCCACTCTGTCTCCCAGATTGGTATTGATTGTTAATTATTATTAACTTCACAAGTTCTGGTGAACTGAAGCAAGGAGACAAAAAGAAGAGATCAAGTTATTATTATTTTTTATGATGGAAGATATGTGCACTGGGATGAATTGACATCAGGATGAATTAATTGCATGGATGTCTGGTTACTTGCAAGTTCACTAACCAACTTTGGATCAGACTTTGTACTTCAGTTTTTATTTGCAAGTGGGGGAAAAATCTATTAAGTATTCTCCAGAGGGTTATAGAAAATCCACTCGCCTTTTTACTAAGTTTGGTTTTCAAAGGACTACACAAGCAGCATGCTACACATCCATTTTCATTCTGTCTTTGGCAACTGCTTATATAACCAGATAGGATAACCATTTGCAACCCTCAAATATAAATTTTGCCTCCTACTTAAACAAGCCCCTTTCTACTGTGCAACCAGCATCATGACAGGGTTGGGACACAGGTGTGGAGCTAGGAACCAGAGGTCAGGAAGTTTCCAGGAGTTAGATCCAACAGGCCCAAGAGCAGACAGGAGTCAGAACCATTAAAACATGGAAATATTCAGACATTAAAGACAAAGCCAACCATTTAAGCCAAGGAACGAAGCCAGAACTAAAAACCACTGGAACCAGGGTGAAAATTGTTGTTCATGCAGTCTTAACCAAAAGGGGAAGTCCTCTATAGCTTTTCCTGTCTAGGAGCACCTAGTGGCTGATTTGAGTAGGCAGAGCTTGAAAATACATCATGGCCCTACAAAGAGTCTTCAGACTGCAGCTCTGGTGCTTCATCACATGGGGCAGTGGGACACAAAGCTGAGGGTTGTCCTTGTCATAAACAATTCCCTTCTTGTAAGATCTGAACTTAGTACAGTACTGTATTATAAATCTAGTATGAGTTGTTGCCTGCAAGCAGGTTGACAGAAGCCCATCTGTTACATCTACAGTATGGAACATTGGGCTCAGCTATCAGCAGCTTCTTGGATGCCCCAGTAAAGAAAGGAGAGTAGCCAACTTCTTATGAAGCTTCACAACTTCAGAATCTTGTTTTCTGGAGGCTCAACGCAGGCGCTTTAGTTCGTTTTTGATATGCAGTTATTTGAAGTTAAAACCAGTTCATCATCAGGCTTTATAACTTCACATTTTATCCCAACTGGTGGGCATTGCTCAGTTCCTACAGGTACTTTTTCCAGGCTCTGACTGTGTAAACACAGTGGTCACAGGTCCAGCTTCCATGTGGATCTACCAGTTCATACACATGTTCCTCCATGTCATCCCAGAACAGGAGTCTGCAACCTTTAAGACAAAAAGAGCCACTTGGACCCGTTTCCGAAGAAAAAACAACAACTGGGAGCCGCAAAACCATTGCGACATTTAAAACAAATATATCTCCGGAGCCACGATCTGACAGTGGGTGGGAAGGTGACGTCGGGACGGTGTGTGACTAACGCATGCACCGCCCCCATGCGACGTCACAGCCAGTACAGTGCCCACCACAGTGAGGAGTGTCGGGGCGCACAATGCGCCTCCTCCCCTTGCTAGTATCCGCCCCGGAGCCACAGCAAAGATGTAAAAGAGCCACATGCGGCTCCGGAGCCGCGGGTTGCAGACCCCTGTCCCAGAAGAACAGGGAGTTGTGTAAAGAGAAAAACAAAGAGCTCCAACCACATTCAGAGGTTCTGGTTTTAAAGATTATTGTTATGTTCTTATGTAGGCGGCCCCTTGAATGCTCTCAGCTATCTGTCTGCTTGTCAATATTGTGGAGATAAGGCTCTCAATGACTACTAGTCATGATGGCTTTGCGCGGCTTCCATAGTTGCATTAATGCTTCTTAATAACAGTTACTGGAAATATGAGAGGGAGAGTGCTCTTGTGGGGTTTCCACAGGCATCTAGTCGACGACTGTGAGGACAAGAAGCTGGACTAGATGAACCATGGGCTGGATCCAGCAGGTTTTCCTTGTTCTCTTATACACTTTTTCACTTTCAGCTGAAAGTGAAAAAGCAGGATATTTATCCTAATCCTCATTTATCCTAATTGAGCTTCGCTTACCATTGCTTTTATATACAGTTATCCTTTCCCACAGTAAAATATGTATGTAAGAAAAAGGTGGGGAAAAGAAACTTCAAAAGGCACATTTTTTTGGTATAATTGTCTCTTTTACATCTCTAGACTATTCACCTCTGTCCTTTCAGTTCTTGGCAAATCCAAAATTGAAAAGGCTCTGCTAAGTAACAATGCCTTGTTTCATTCAGGAAAGAAAAGCAGGGCTAAAAAAGAAAATGCAGGTAGTTCACATTGTGATTTATTTTTTTTAAAGGGGATCTTGATTTGAATGGGCTTCTTTACAACATGCGTGCATGTATTTGTGTGTGCAAGAGAGAGGTAGAGAGATTGGCGTGTGGTGAAACAGTTGAGGTGTCCTGATATTTATTGATTTTTAAGTGTTTGGGAAAATATGCTTTAGGCTCATTGAGGAAAATGGTGAAACCAATAAAGAAGGAGAGAAAGACAAGCAGGAGTGGAGAGAGGATACCTGTCATAGATTGTTCTTCCAGATAGGCCACCAGGCAACCTGAGCCAGATTTCCCCAGTACAACCTTCAAGGCTGTATTACATTAAAATGAAACCTTTTACCTTGTTGTCTACTAGCACAATGAAATGCAAAGCGCCTGAAGCAGCTTCATCACCCATCTTTGCAGTTCTAGCAAGCATCAACATTTCACAGGGTGGTGGCCGTATTGTAGTTATCTGCCATTTTTTTTAAAAAAAAAACTTAATAATATGTGGCCAACTGTATATTGCAAAACTTCATTATCCTCTCAAATGCCAAAAGGCTAAGCATTGTTACATTTGTTTCTAACATTTCTTTTATTGTGAGGTCCCATGGCAGGTGAAAACAATTCAACATACAATATTAAAACCAGATCAAAAGAAATTACAATCAAAAGAACAAAATGGGGGCTTAAAATATAAAGAGTTGTGTCCAGAGTATATGTACAGAAAAGTCATATGTACTGTGTTCCATGTGTTTGAGTGCCGTTTACAACCATTCTGTCAAGTTAACGAATCAATGAGAGATTTGAAAGTGGTTTGGGATCTCTAGATCTGACTGCTCACCTCAACAACAAATAGAGCTAATTTTGGGAATTGAACCTTCAGTCCCCATTACTGACTCCACAAGCCCCTAATTAGTCCCTAAATAAATCCATTCTGGTACTGTACTGAGAAATTGAAGTTGTCTTCTATGTCTCCAAAAATGTCCAGAATATTGATAGCCTTGTTTTGAGAATGACGTGTACCTCCAGGATTGGACACCTTTGCAGGATGACACCAGCTGCGTCCACCATCATCTGGCATGGAACCTGGAGGTGGGGTCTTTTCCCAGGCTGGTGCAACACCAAATTGGTCTTGCATCGGCCTGGGAATTGACTTCTGGCCTGCTAGTCATTTCGCCAGTCACTGGTGGGCTGGGTGCCTGGCTCCGCTTTTGGGGACAGACCAGACTGGACCAGCAAACTTCATTCCGGTCCACCTCTGGAGTACTTATGCCCGGCCTGCCACTACCACCTCATCCATTTCCTTGTTTTGAGAATTTGCCATTTAAGCAAGCCTACTTTAAAAGATTTTTATTACATAAAATGTGGCAGAAAGGAATTAAGATCCCAGTGTAGTTGATGAGACCAGAGTGCAAAGCAGCTTTATCACAAGAAAGAAGAAGTGTGGCTATTTTAAGCCTGCTATAAAAAGGAAGTCCAAGCCTTTCACCTGCAGCTTCATCTGAAAGTGATTGTTTCATGCCTGGAACAAGAGGCCACAGACTAATTAGTATTATATGGGAATGGGATGCACCCAACTTTCCTGATGAGAGAAAGACACCAACCTTCAAGACTGTTTACTGCTTTTCTGTTCCTTACAAAACAGTCTAGCTCTTACATCTCTGGAGATAAGCAGAACCTCCATAACACAAAGGCAATTTTCCTTCATTTGGCACTGAAAACAACACAGCTGACTAGATTTCACTGAAAACTCTGCACCACCACCTCACTGGTGATTATTTACAGTAGCCATCTAAGTTTATTTCAAAGGCGTTTCAGTCAAGGCTCTGAACAACTTTGTATTTGGTACAGAAATTGAGCAAAAACGAGTTCCATTCACTGAAAACATGCATCTGACTTTCCTCACAGAATTAATCAGAAAATTATCAACTTCCTTGCAATATTTCACCTTGAAAGAGAATTGTATGCTGCCTGCACCAAGCACTGGGAAGAAACAACAACACACTTTCTATGACATCTGAAATAGAGAACATTCACAGTGAACATTTCTCACACTGAACATTTCTTCCCACCAACAGAGGGGCTATGTCAGAAAGAGAAAGATTTATAATTTTAAAAGGCCACATTTCTCTTGTACAAGCCATGGTTTTGTGTTGTTTTGGGAAGTGAAAAGAAAGTGGTACATTGTGGGTGAGGGAAGTGAGATGTTATTTAAGTTAATACAGTGTGATTGAGTACAAGAGAAAGAACACCCTTTTACATACTACGTACCACATTCTTATCTCTCTGGTACCCTCAAACAGATTGCACTCAGCAGAAAATACACGCCGTCAATCATTCTATATCTATCCCAGCAGTTTTATTTCATACTTCACTTTCTTGCCTTTCAACGCCATGTGTGCACCGCACGTTCCTTCCGAGAGCAATACAATCCAGGGAGCAGCTGTATCTTAACAAGTAACGCTCAGTAAATCTCATTCGCACATATAAAGTCAGTTCCAAACAAAACTCATTTCACAGATGAGTTCTACTCTCTATGTTCAGGTGGGAAGGTAAAGGAACAGGCATCCCTGCTTGACCCAAGGAAGCCTGAGTCTATCTTTGCCTGCCCCTTAAAATTTTATAGGCCTATATCTACTGCTATGTCAATTACAGATCAGACGATGGTTTGTTTAATGGAGTGTGGACTGGATTTGTGGCCAAGGTTCCTCGTGTGGCTACTGGAGCTTAGCTGTTCAAACAAAACGGAGCCCCAATGTACCGTGGTGATGACATACCTCTATGGCATTTGAAGTTGGTACGTTCCAAGATCCCCACAGTTGAACAAATTATTCAGTTCCAAACTTCATTTCCTACAACAGAAGTACTGTAAAGAACCAACATCTATACTCCTAAGCACATGTAGCTGAGGACATTATCAGTCCAATTAAAAATAAATAACAAATGGTTCGATTTGGTTCTCTCTTTTTGTTTATGTATATCATTTTATTCACATAACTAACACAGGAATGCCTTAATTGAATCTTTTTCTTCACTTGTTACCATGTGTCCTTATCTACACATACTTATGAGCACACATGTGAACTCAGGTTTCAACAGCAAACCTAAAAACATGGTGCATTATGATAGGAAATGGTATTGTTGTAGCTCCTTAAAAAGATAGTTGAGGGAAGCACAGGAAATGGTAAACAGACTCAGTCTCACCTCCACCCACCTCCTCCATAATTTTGATGCAGCAAATATTAATTTTGGGCAGGGGATTCAAAGCCTTAGCTCCTTCGTGTTAAATAAAATTAAGCTACTTTAGTTTCTCTAAGCACTTTTAAGTTATTAGTCTTGATTAAAATTCCAGTAAGTCAACTCAAACATGTCGCTACAGTGAACCTTTAACCTGTTCTCACTTTTGCGACAGCTATAACAAATTAGACACTATCCTGGCATTCTACAGTCATAAAAGCTCAAGTATAGAAAGCCTTAATATTTTCCACTTTTCCACTCCGTTCTAAGGTATTTTTATATGGAAATATTAAATTTCCATATATGCTAACCTTAAATCACTTCAGTATTAATTCTAAAAACCCTGATGGTTTTAAATAAAACATTGTATGGATATAAACATTCAAGGGCATTAGGGTGTCTCTCTAACTTAGGGCACATCCGAAGGACCTGTTTATTGACCATTTATCCTGATTTGCTTGCACAAAGCTTACATAGAGATTAGACTGCTTCCAATCTTGATGAAGCATTCATTCTGACTTGTCTCCAGGGAGGTTTACCATCAATGAGCAATCATCCTGATTTGCATGTAGGATATTTGTGCATCTTCCTGTGAACCATTCATTCACTCCACACTTTTCCTCCAAACCTCAAAAAGCCTTGTTACACCCGGGCAGCAGAACTCGCTTTTATTGTGCAAACCTAAATTTCTTGTATTCACGTGATGCTACCAACCTATTGCTACTAGTAGTGGTAGCAATAGAAGTAAAAGTAGTAGCAGTCATTTATCCTCTTATTAGTAGTAGTATCACTAGTCTAGGCACTATATGGTATACTCCGTTTTCTTCTATCTTGGTCTTCAACAAAAAACTCATAGATTACACTGAATTCTTGACTACTTCAAGGTGAGAAAAAATGAAGCTTCTATCCCAAAGCAACTAATAGCTGCTATTGGTAATAGTCATACTATTATCCAAGGAACAGACTACACTGCATTTTAATAAATCTTTATTCATTTTTTAAATACATTTCATTTTTATTCTGTAATCTAGCCACAGATGTTGAAGCACTCACTGGGTGTTTCTTGCCTGAGTTTTGACTGGTATATTGTTCCAGGTAATTCTCTTCAAAGAAAAATACAAACACATATTAGAAAACCAACAAGTGACAACAAGAACACAATTTTAACGACCCTAACATATAAAATGAGGAGCGTAATCACTTTGGGCTGTAAATAAACACAGATGCAGATTAGGTAATGGAATAATAAAGTCACCGTGTTCAATATACCTCCTATTTAATTCAGTTGCAAAACTTGTCATTGATTTTAATGCAGTTGGATTGCATCCATAATTTGCAGACTTATGTTTTAACTAGCCTGACATTTGAAGATTTTCTTGTTCACTGGTGTTCTAAAATTAGTATGCCTGAAATGAACCTTAAGAACTGTTTTTTCTTCTTCTTCTCCTTTAGAGTAATAATTATACTCTGTCACTTTCTGTCTTTGCACATTTTAAGCTACACGTAGCTTTCTACGTTGACACCACATCTTACCTTTGTCTTCAGCCTTTGAAATTCCAGCAATCTTATTGCCAGTTTGGATTTCAATTAACATTGTTAAACTGGAACCAAAAATAGCTTATGGCATGTTATTCTTTTCCACTGGGAAATGAATGACCTCCATTGTCTTTTAAACATGATTTGTAGGACTAAAAACTACCTAGCTTATTTCTCATTCCAGTATAACTCAGAGAGTCTTCTGCGGTTACGAGATAGAGAGGAATAGGAAGCACACTAGCCCATACTTCCTGTCCTCTGCATTTCTTCATACTAACATAAAGAAGGCTGATCGCCGAAGAATTGATGCTTTTGAATTATGGTGCTGGAGGAGACTCTTGAGAGTCCCATGGACTGCAAGAAGATCAAACCTATCCATTCTTAAGGAAATCAGCCCTGAGTGCTCACTGGAAGGACAGATCCTGAAGCTGAGGCTCCAATACTTTGGCCACCTCATGAGAAGAGAAGACTCCCTGGAAAAGACCCTGATCTTGGGAAAGATTGAGGGCACAAGGAGAAGGGGATGACAGAGGACGAGATGGTTGGACAGTGTTCTCGAAGCTACCAGCATGAGTTTGACCAAGCTGCAGGAGGCAGTGGAAGACAGGAGTGCCTGGCGTGCTCTGGTCCTGGAGGTCATGAAGAGTCGGACACGACTAAACGACTAAACGACTAAACAACAACAACAACAACAACAACAACAACAACATAATGTTGAACTTCTCCTCTTTTGAGATGTGCAATCTCTTGATGCAAGGACAGAACAGATGTATAAATAAAAGGAAGACCAGGGAACTGGAGGCGTGAGGCACTTGGGCTTCCTGTTCTCCTCTGTGTTCCTTAAAGTCTGAAGGTGAATTGATGCCATTTTCTTTTAGCAGATTTCACGATTGATTGTGGGCTATAATCATATAGGCATACAGAAGCAAAGAGGAAGCTAACAGAGCTGTTCAGGGCTGGGCATATGGAAACTCCCTCTCATGCAGCTTTTCAGGGGTCAAGATTGCTCTGCCCTGCAATGTGTTATATCTGTGGATGCCTTTGGGTACTTGCACACTTCAATAAATGTAAAATGTAGTAGCCAAACTGCTGACTGGAGACAGCCAATTTGAACACATTTCATCAGTATTAAAATATCCTCACTGACTTCCTGTGCGTTTCTGAGAATTATTCTTCTTTGGCGATCACTCATAGCCGAGTAAGATTGTCTTCCATAAACAGTTTTAACAATGAGTCCGTAAGTGACTGTGGAGGCCAATTCTGGAACCACATGTCTTTCCACAGTGGGGACATTGGTTTCCAGGCAGGAATTGATCACGGTGTGGATTTGCCAAGATTGCCTTCCTCCTAGCACGTTTCTCTCTTTTGTCCTGAGTTTGGTAAAGGCTGTACTCCAGTTGGAGCACTCGCAGGCCAGTGTTTCCCAGTTGTCAGTGTTTATCCTACTTTTTTTTTATTTGCCTTGAGACAGTCTTTAATCCTCTTTTGTTGACCACCAGTATTACATTTTCCATTTTTAAGTTTGGAATAGAGTAGTTGCTTTGGAAGATGATAATCAGGCATCTGCACAACATGTCCAGTCCAACGAAGTTGATGTTGAAGAATCATTGCTTCAACATTGGTGATCTTTGCTTCTTTGTTTCTGAGAATACTTCACAGTCTTTAATACTGCATATGGTTTGAGGCCAGGAATAAGAAAAGGATAACTAATTGCATGTCAAGGTCCCTCAGGGCCACCCCAATAACTCACACATCACACAGAATTTTTTGTTTAAGGTTTTTGGCATAATTTTGGCCACAACTTTATTAAAATACAAAAATGTGAGTGGTTGCTTAGGCATTGGTTGCGACTATCTGCCCCCACCATGGGGGACAGACTGACATCCGCACGATGCGAAAGTCAGAATAGGGGAATACACTTGGGGGGTAGTGAGGGAGCAGGGAACCTGCCCTCAGCCCTCCCCAAATGCAACCAGGAACTCATTGCTATGGCCCGAGCCCCCTTGACAAAGTGGACAAGCAATAGTTAGCCCCCGATTCCTTTAACGGAATCCCTTGCAGCAGCAGCATTAGAGGGGTAGGCACAGCCAATCCATGCCCCTCAACCAACCAAACCATAAACCAATGCCTAACCACAACCTTACAAGTTGTGACAATTTGCTACACAGTAGGCAAAAACCAAATGGCCCCAGCCAATCAGCCAGATGGTCAAAATTCCTACCGGGCCCCTGCCCCAAGAGCAGATGACCCCATGACAGGCATAGCAAGGTCAAAGCGAACAACCCTAATTCTAGGGAAGGGGGACGGGTAATCCGATGCACGGTCGAAAAGGGGAAGCCCTAGCCTCGTGCAAGGAGTTTTAGCATTTCTGGCTGTCAATCAACAAATGGCAACATTAACTTCTTCCCAACAACAAGGGAAGCCCCAATCGCATCAGTGGCCAACGATCAGTTAGCCCACCCCCAACTTTGGAGTGTCCTGGCAGCCCCCACTGCAATACGTGCTCTCCATGAAGGAGAACACGCTTTCCCATATATGAAGCTGGCCATTGTGATCTTATTCAGTGGCTCTACTCTGCTTGTCACAGATTCAGAGGCTGGTTGCTGCTAGACACATGGGACCTTTTCATTATTGATGCCCCCAGTGTGGAAAAGAACCCCTAGAGATGTTCAACTCATACCATTTTTGGAAGGTTTTTTTATGCCAGAACAAAGCCCATTGTTACACAGAGTTGCTGCTGATGCCAGTTTGATTTTGATTAATGTAAGCCATCTTTTAAACTGTGTAAATTAAAAGGCAAGTAGTGTGTGTTTGTGTGATTTATTGACCAATTTATCAATCACCTTTTACATGTGCCTCAAAGTGATTTACAAACAAATCATAAAAAACAGTTTTCATAATTGGTTTTCAAAACAATACAGAAACATCTGTGAAGATATGTTTTAAAACAGTACAAAAGGAACTCCTAATGCAGAGCCCTTTCTATCCAGCTCGAAAAGTTCATTGAAGCAAACATATTTGCAGCTGTTTCTGGAAAGTACAATAGTAGGCAATATTTCAGTTTATTTGCTCTCTCTTTTATCATTATTTGTGTAACTTGCTTTGAATATCTACAGTTGAAAAATGAGTGAGAAATACTTCAAAATAAATAGATGGCAATCCCCCTCCACATTTCTTCAGTAGTTCTTGCTTTAGTTTCTAAAGTATGTGCTGAAAGTGAAGGTAATTCCTTGAAGGTGGGGGAGCAATGTCAGAACTGAATGCTGTGTTTCAACTTCTGTCGGCTGCTTTTTCAGGCTACTGTCCTACTTATTTCCTGTCTCTTGCATTTAGAACTGCTCTTTAAGAATCTACTAGCTTAGATAACACATATCTGAAAAACAGAGGCTGTCATTTGTCAGAAATAAAACCTTAAACACTCAGTGCTGTTCTCTCCCCCCCCCCCTTTTACTTTCCATAACTTTCATGAATTTCAAGCCCAGAATTTAGGCCTAGACACTTGTCTGTCTCTTATCATATCTAAATCTATTTGTAAGGTGCTCAGCACTTCATCCAGTGAATGAAGAGATAGCCAGCATTATTTCAGAGTAAGAGAGAGGCATTGTGGGAATGTTAAGGATTATCAAGCCTTCTGAGTGTTTGTCCCTATCTGGAAATTATTTGTTAATGAGTGGAAAGTCCAGCAACATCAATCGAACTGAATGATCTGAGATTTGCTGTATTTATCTCTCAAAAACAATAAGGCAAGTAGAAATGTGTTCAAGTGATAAGATTCATAGAGCCATTACCTCACAGAGCAGGAATTTTCTGGAAAATCTCTACAGCTACATGAACAGACTGTATTTGAGTCAGATTTAAAAGGAAACGCAGAAGCCATCCTGTAAATGTAATTATGTCCATAAAGGTCCAAATAGTTTAGGAGGCTATAATACCAAGTTCTCCCCATGAGGATAGGGTTAAAGTCAAGTGAAGTCTGAAGCAAAACTGACTTTGTACTCAGATCAGTTCACAGAAGACAATAATTCAACCTGTCAGTGCACCCCAAGTATATATATTTCAGTTGCTTAGCCTCACTGACAGGTTCTAGTCAGGGGAGATTTAGGATTGCAAATGTTAACCCTGAGTTAGCAGTGCAATGTTCAGGAAGACAGTTTGCGATCATTTATCTGATGGGCATCTCAATTGTACCATTTTTCACAGAACAAAGGGGTCATACAGAATACAACTGAGGAGCAACTGAGGGACAACTGAGTCAATTCTATAGCAAACAAGAACAGAAGGGGAAAGTCTCTTGCCAAGCAGATTATATCAGGTTATACTGCAAGTGGATTATATTAGATTTATATTGCAAATGGTTTAGGTTAGGAAATGATGGCTGGGGTCAAAAGGCCCTCACAACTAGTTCCACATGCTCAGAAAGGGATCTGGGCTGCCTTGTGCCATACGACAAACCCTTTTGAAATGTAGGAGATTTTCAAAAGCAGTTTTTGTATCATATAAGACAGCGGTTCCAAAACTTGAGCTCTTTGGATGAAAGGCAGAGAATCTATCTATCTAAATTTAATCTCCAATGTACTAGCCCAGATCTGAACTCCGCACATCCTTTGCAGTTAATGCTTATTACTTCATTGCAAACATATTGAACAGCAAACATAAAACGCACTTGCCAACAATGTCTTATTCCTTTAAGGCAGGCATAGGCAAACACGGCCCTCCAGATGTTTGGGGACTACAACTCCCATCATCCCTAGCTAACAGGACCAGTGGTCAGGGATGATGGGAATTGTAGTCCCAAAACATCTGGAGGGCCGAGTTTGGGGATGCCTGCTTTAAGGGCTCAAAACAGGAGTCCATCAAAATGTTTTCCATGTTCACTTCACCCTCACCCTCAGAGCTAGCTTTCTTTGGACGTTATGGAGTGGAGTGTTGAGAAAAGTGCTAAACCAGCCACAAATTTATCATAAGGATCCCTGGAAGTGGCCATTTTTGTTCTTGGCCCCAATGATGAGTGAGGGCAGGAAGCATTGCTCTCATCCTGGCTTCGGAAAAAGATTTACCTCATCACGCTGCACTATGTTGCAGACAATTGAAGTGAGAATGCTATCATTCTACAGACATACAGTATGGGAGGCAGGGGGAAATGGCAGCCACAAGAAAAACAAAAAAAAATGCCAATGCCAGTAGATTGGGGATTAAAATATATCATTTCCTTCTTCAGTTGCTCATTTGCTCATATTTAGTTGAGGAAGGGAGAAGCAATTTACACATGGGAATATGATGCCGTAGCCGTGTCAGCTCACATCAATGCATGGAATTATGCATGTGATATATTTATTTTTGTTATATATATTTTTTAAAAGTTTCATATCCACAACCCACCCTCACCCCTGACACCTACCAGGAACCATGTGACTTGAAAGGTTTTGGGAAGTAAAGCATCTGCTTAGCAGAGACACAAGTCTCTCATTTTCCTGTTTTGAAGTAGTCAAGTCCACAAACCTCCCATGCTCAGAATCTGCGTTTGGGTTGGATGAACCCCAGGTTCTTGGGCTGCTTATCTGGGTCTTATCTAATTTACGCGAATCTCTGGAGCCTAAAAATGGAAATATTTGGACAAGAACATATAGACACCACTAGTCTTTCCGGCAGGATTTCTGTAAACCCACTCCATCTGAGAACCAGAAACACAGATTCAAATAATGTAGGAATGCCTTTTCAGAGGTGTAGAGAGAGATTTCAGGAGGGAAGATTTTGATCTAGGCTTAAATGCCCCATTTTAAAGGAAAAACCTGCTTACATAGCTCCTTACTTAACCAGTGAGACTTAATGGGGCTCTACATTTTTCACCCCATAGCATATCTTTGCCTCGGAGCAAGCAACATAATGATTAACATGACTCATAAAAAGACTTGGAATTTCAGGAAATTAACAGGTGCTTTCCAGCAACAGCCTGACCTTTTATATTTTTCAACAGCTTTAGTGAAATGTCTTCATGGGAAATGTATTCATAACTACATCTTACATTGGTTTATATGGATGTATACATTACCCAACACTTTCTGCACTGGACCACCCACTCACACATCAAACTCTCATTCTGCATGCATGAAATCTGGCAATGCTTATAAAATGGAAACTCATAATGTTTTCATAATTAATATTGGCATTTTGTAATTTGAAAAAAAAATCAATACCATTTGAGACAGGGAAAAAAAATGGAATCTTATTGAGAAATTTGATATGTAATTAATTATAGGAATGCATGAAATTCTCCCAATCCAGTCGCCTCCTACTCAGACACAAAAGTAGAATAAATTAGATGAAAGTAATTAATGGTTCTAATAAATTCTAATAAACACTTTAATCTTATCCAAATGTGGAAAATGAGCATACTTTCATTCATTTTGCGTAGATGTAATTTATCTTTAAAATACTATTAAATCCTTTGTAAAAATAGAATTCAGCTATTGCACTGGAATTATATTTGTTTTTGATGTTCACGTCAGGATATTCAATCACAGTCTATGAATAATCAGATCTCTGTTCCGTATTGCAACTAAGTCTAACTATACATAACTGTAATAGATGCCCATTGGTTTCTCCCTGAGGCTGTGATCTGTCCTCTTTAGTACTTTTAAAAAACACAATGCACATTGATGGTTACAGAAGGTGGAAGATTTAAGTATTTATTTATTTGGGAGCTGCCTAGGGCAGTGGCATGAGCTGAAGGGCTCTTTACTAGTCATGAACAGCCTATGACAAGAAACTGAGATAGTAGATGTTGTTGAATGCATCCCAATCTCTGAGCTTCAGGAGTGCCAGTTTGGTTTTCTTGGAATGAAGGTCAGTGGAGACTGTGGTATCTTTAATATAGTATATGGTTTCATTTACACATAGAGATATATACAACCTGAACATAAGATGGGAGGGCTCATAGCATTAACAATCCAACGGGTTTTGCTTCTCCATTAAGTTTTCAGGTGAGAAGGGTGCCAAAAGACATAGCCATGCATGCACAGAGCAAGAAGCCTCTTTCTTTATATCTTCCAGTCAGCGCTAAACATGCAGCATAGCCCTGGCTATTGTTCTCCTGTTCAGAAAAATACGTTGCCTCCAGCCAGATGAAGGGGTGGGGGAAATGTCTATCACTGATCATAGCTCAGTTGTCTCCAAGGCAACATGGCCAGTTGAGGCCATTATCTTACAAAGCGACTAGTTTGACCAGTTTAGCAGATTCCATCTTGTACAGGCCCCCATTTTGCAGATACACATCTAATCACTACTAATGATTATCTAAGAAACCTCCAATGACAACTTAAGATTAGTAGGGCTCATTTGAATGGTATGGTGTCATTTTTTTCACCTATGAGGGATTTATGGAATTAGGCCTACACTTTCCATAAGCACCAACCCTGTACCTCAGGGTTTTGCACCATGTTCCCACATGGAAGAGCCATGAGAGCATATAGCTACTCCAAGCTGACAGGGAAACGGTCGGTCAGGATTGCACATCTCTGGTAAAACCCTATACATATGCCCCTTCAATTTGCTGGTTTGCTGGTTAATGTGTGGGTCCAAAGGAGCTGGAGTGGCCAGTGCATATGGTGGTGGTGGTGGTGGTATAAGAATGGGCATGGTGCAGCTTAAACCCCCTCATGTATGTGTTTGAGCCTTGTTGTATCTCCTCATTACAAAGGCATAGATCTTGTGATAAAAATCTCCTCTACAAAAATCTATAAGAAAAAAACCCCACCCCTCCCGTTCCTACACACACACACACACACACACACACACACACACTGTTGTTTCCCAGTGAAGCTTCAGGATTATTTAGTAAATGTCACCATATGCATGAAAACATTAGGTAGGTAGCCAACACTGGGCATTTTCTGGTTTTGTTTGCAAATGAAACTTTGTTACAACGTATATTGAGCAAGGATTAATTATCCCTAAATATTCATGTAAATGAGAAAAGAGGAGGTCTAGACATATTGGTACCTGCAGCAGTAAATGCAGATGAAGCTGCATGCATGATGAGAAAAATAAAAATAATCTACCACTTAGCCCTTAAGGAAACCTCAGTGTATGCCACTTCGCTTATCTAAAGACAAAGCCGTCCGAAAAGCAAGAGTTAGTTTACACATGGATGCCCTTTATTTTTATGAGATCCATTCATGGTGTTGGAACATTTGGTGATATTGGAGAATACGGGGATTAGAGTTCCTTCTGCCAACCCCCATTTCTCCATTAACTCCATTCCCATGTGCTCACATGGGAGGGCTGGGCTTATGATCCATGTGTGTTCCCCCCCCCCCATGTAGGACATTGATGGGTTCCAGATACAGAACTCCTGGATTTAAGCAAACAAAAATTGAAGAAATTTTGATCTGCATAAATACGGAAAAGGTCAAAATGTGCAGGGCAACTATTTCCCTTCTGGGGCCATAATTCACAACTTCATTTGTGATTGTTCTGAGGGATTTGATGTTCAGTCTAGTATGGTGGCTCTTCATAGATTCATAGAATTGGAAGGGATCCCCAAAGGTCATTTAGTCCAACTCCCTGCAATGCAGGAATCTCAACTAAAGTATCCATGACAGATGGCCATCCAACCTGTGCTTAAAAACCTCCAATGAAGGAGATCTCCAAACCTCCTGAGGAAGTCTGTTGTGCTGTTGAATGCTGTTCTTCATGGGCATTTCTCTTCTTCTGTACTTAACTATGTCTCCATGAATTACTTTAGTTGCTGAGAGAATGCCAGTAATATTCAAACTATGGTCACTGCTGCCTGCACGATATGTTCACAATGGGTGCAAAAAAATAATTTTCCCTGTACTCTTAATTTTTGACCACACTGAGGGTCAGAACCTCAGGCCAAAGGCACCAGATTTAGCACTGCCACACAACATGGCACCTAGTCATTGGTAAGGTTTGTTACCTGAAATAAAATGCTCCCACCACTTCACATGCTGGAAAATGGGTGGATTGTTGATTTGGCAGTTTATGTGATGGCGCCATGTAAAAGAGCGAAGTGTAACATACACCTAAATATAAAAATCCCCTGCCTTTTAGTTTCAACGTATTATGCTAGGACGCTTTTTCTTGACAGGCTGCAATTCAATGCCTACTTATCTGGGAGTTAGTAGGATCTACACCAGAATGTGTTGAGTTGCACTTTCAATCTCGCTTGGCTGCTTTGTCCAGAATAGCCTTCTCCGACCTAGGACCCTCCACATGCTGTTGGACTACAACTCCCATAATCCCTGGCCATTGACTAAACTGGCTGAGGCGGATGGAAGTTGTAGTCTGAAAGTTCTAATGGCATCAGGTCAGGGAAGCCTGGTTTATAATACGCATTCTGTTTAGCAACACATCTCTTCCACTAGCTGCCCTGCATTAATGATCCCTCATGCACACAAATAGAAGAAGACATGTTGAATGTGTGAAAACACCCTACATTGGGAAGCAAGGTCTTCCATCACTCTGTAAAGGAAGAATGAATGCAAATCTCTTTTCCAATAGGAAAAATGTGTTTTCTATTTAGCAAAAATCATATCTGCTGTGGGGGGAAAAACTGATATTTGGAAGAATGGGCAATAAAGGCACCTGCTCTAATCAGCATGTCCAGGCTTTGAATGTGAATTGATAAGCAAGCCTACAATCTCAGCCTTGCATTCTGTGAGCTCATACAGTAGTCTTCTTCTTTCCAGAAGAACAAAAGGAGCTCTCCTTTCCACCAGGCACTGTCTAATTATGTAAGGAAAAAAGTGATTAACTGATTATGATGAATAAATTAATCTCTGAGGAGTTGTATGAATTCAGACATTTCTAATTAGTATGATTTTCATGGGGCATCTCAAAACATCCTCTGTTCCTATTAGCAATGATTAACAGAACAATAAGTAATTTTTGGCAGCTCCTTGCAAAATTATTAGAATCAACCTGGGAGACCTAGATTAGGGATTCACGAGGATTTGCCGCTGATTGATGATGAGGGAATGACAAGTACCAAAGGCCTCCCCAATGAAGGCACCCATGTCTAATGATGTTAATAAGTAGCAGTGCAACTGGTACATTTGCCATCCTGTCAACTACCCTTCTGCTAAATCCAGTGTCTTCATTCAGTTCAATTCATAGTGCAATAGGTACCATGTATCAGATTAGCAGGATATACTTCTGGCAATGTTGCAACCAAGTCATTTCACTGAATAACCCAGTCATTTCTAACTTGTTCTTCAGTGCTAGCAAACTTGGATATGAATCATGTATCATGAATCAAATAATGTAGGGACTTGGAAAAAAAATTCCATCACACTAGACACATGCGCGCGCACACACACACACACACACCAGAGCTCCATCACATGTTGTTCTGGAGCAGGGGTCAGCAAGCTTTTTTGGGGGTGGGCTGGTTCACAGCACCACAAACCTCTTGGTGGGCCAGAGTGCATGTGTGCGCATGCATGCGCATACAGCAGAGGGGCTTCTCTCGGGGCTTGCGCTCGGCCAGCTCAGCCCAGCCCCCTTCCTCCTCTCAAACATGCACAGCTGCCGTTCATCCATTGGCCAGGGCCTCAAACCTTTGCAGGCGTCTGGCCGGTGATTTGCTGCACCAGGAGGAGGGAGGAGGGAGGTGGTTCCGCCGCAGTGATGGAGAGGGGTGGGAAAATATTGACGGCGGTGGGGAAGGTGCTTGCTCCACACACAAAAACCACGGAATCCCCACGCCAATCCACAGAACCAGCCATGGGCCGGTTCTGGGAGGCTCATGGGCTGGAACTGGCCCATGGGCCTTAGGTTGCCGACCTCTGTTCTGGAGGGTCCTTCATCTTTCGGAAGCATCTTTTTAGGATACAGGGGGCTATAGTAATGAGGGAGCCAACAAGTCTCATTGTGCAAATCAAGTATTACTTATTTATTTAATAAAATTTATACACCTCTTGATTGTTAAAAAAAACCCCACACACCTCAACGAATTTTACATGAAGGTCCATTTCTGGAAGAAGTCTTTCAGAGTCTGTTTCTTGGTGAAATCCCAATGTGCTGGCTCTTGCTTGCATGTGGGTCTGTGCACAATCATGGCACTCAGTTGTGCAGGTGTCCCAGACATACACATTCCCTACCTGACAGTAGGCCCTTGTGCTTTTGCCTCAGACAACCAATGATCAACATGGTCAAAGGAAAATACATAATGTCAGGGTTGGAGCAAAAAGTGTACCTCTGCTGCTCTAGAATAAACACAGTAACATATTGCATTAGCAGCATACGAGTAGTGCCAGATTGTGTGCAATTTATATTAATTTGCATTTGTATCCTGTTTCTCTGAGCTTAGCACTGATGCTTGAAAAAAACATGTAAAAGGCTAGTGACATAGTATCCATTGGGAAGTTCTTCTAAACAAGTGCCATCAAAATAAATGGAAACTATGCAAGATAAAGCACCAAATTTTTAAACCCACCTTCCCAAGCTGCTTATTTGGAGAAAGAAGTCTAAACTTTTAAGAGGGTCGTGCATATGTCATTGCATGCAGAATATGTCAATTGCTCCTGTAGGTTCCACATGTGCAATGGGAAATGAGCATTTATTGCTTCATAGCAGGGTAAGGTAAAGGTAAAGGAACCCTGAACGGTTAAGTACAGTGAAAGACAACTATGGTGTGTAGCGCTCACTTGTGGCCAGCATGACTAAACCGCTTCTGGTGCAATGGGACACCAGGACGAGTGCCAGAGTGCATAGAAACACCGTTTACCTTCCTGCCGCAGTGGTACCTAATTATCAAATTGCACTAGTATGCTTTTGAACTGCCAGGTTGGCAGAAGCTGGGACAGAGTAACGGGAGCTCACTCTGCCGCACAGATTCGAACTGCCGACCTTCCGATCAGCAAGCCCAAGAGGCTCAGTGGTTTAGACCACAGCGCCACCCACACCCCTCATCGCAGGGTACACCCCTTTGTACATGGAAGCTTCTCTGACCCCAAGGCTGCCGAGTTTCTGTGGCTAATTACACAGTTATGAAGTTTAGAATCAACATTTGAACCAAGTTATACAAATTCCATTCGTGTTTTTTTTAATTTTTTTTTGGGGGGGTTGTTTGTTGTTGCATTGAAAAAAGCATCGCTTCCAACCTCCAACTGTTTTAAATACCTATTATGCTGTCCTGTCTGACACCACCACCTTCTATTACTTCAAAGACAAAGAGCATTTGTTAACATTCGTTCATTCTAGCTTTTTTATATATAGTTGCAGAAAGTTTTGGGGTTCTTTTTTGAGAAACTATAAGCATGTTAGGTTAACCCATTTCCTTTCAATGTGAGATGAGAGCAGGAACATTTCCATCAGTGAGCATTGCTCTCAGGAATATAGTGTTCACTATTTAAACTATATTACACACTTGTAAATTGATGCAATGAAGGTCATGTCACTTTCCTGTTGCGCTATCATGCCAGAATATGCAAAGTTATTCAAGGGGGGAAAATTGCAATGTCTTCAATGCCAGCAAGGAGTTGCCTTGTCAATGCTATTCTGGACATGACTAAAAAGGAATGGCTGAATTGCATTTTTAGCTAGGTTTATTGAAAATAGACATTTTAATGGATGTTGAACTCTGCAGACCTCAAGACTTTATCTTTCTTTAGCTTTTAAACACCACCCTATAATTCAGCACTATCAGCCGCCACCTCTTTCATTTTATCATCCACAGGTGAATACATTTGTTGAAAACATGATTTTCAGGTGTTTTATGCAAGTTGGAACTGTCAGAAAGCACAAAGGAAGAGGGGAGTGTATGACAGTTGTTCAAGGAAAGGGCATTTGTAATAGTGATTTATACCATGCTGCTAAGTAACAAAGGAGACCTACCTAAAGGGCAAATCATGTAGTCACTAGGAAAATGTTTCTGAATTTATGATGTTGTACCTAAGTGGTGTTATCTAAAAGTGGGCTCTTGCTCTTATGTTTATCTCAATGGCATGGCTGTCTTAGCGGCATGTCTGTTTGAACCCATACCTGGGGAAATATGAGAAATCAAGAACCATGTGGAAGGAGAACCCTCTTGGCAGAGTCAGCCAAGTCTTCTGATGGTTGTGGTCCTGACCATGTAATCAGACTCCAGAGGGTGAAGCCATGGATTCAGAGTGGGAGAGGCAATTGCCCTCTGCTGATGTACATCCTAGAGTAACAGCAGACCATTGTGCAAGTGCCTCTCTGGCCAGGGAAAGTTGTGTTGCTCTACTCTTACTCCATCTGAGAATCCTTAGTGAAACACCACTATCTCCCACTCTTAAGAAAAAGCAGAAGCACTTTGAATGGAGAGACTGCTGTCATGGAAGGTGGAGATTTAGCTCTCATTTAAGACTGAGGATGATGGTCATTGAAACAGCACCTTCCAGAGCTGCTCTAGGTGCCATTGAAGCCTTGTTACCATACTGCTGTTGCTCAAAACAGATCAGTTGTCACTTGCTGGGGAGGGGGGAGAGAGTTTCCATATGGACTAATAGTCTGGGCTTTTCGCATCAGTTCTGCTGTAGCTCCGAGGCATATTGAAACCCAGCCTAAGGCACGATTCGACAACTCTCATGCAAATACCCAGCTCTGATTAAAATGTGGTAAGTTCTGATACGAAGCAAGTTCTCATAACATTTGCATTTTAAAAAGCGCTCTTAGATGTGTCACAGGACTTCCCTTTCTTGCTCTTAATTAATATTTTGGAAGAGCGTGGTAGGATATTATATCAACTGCTGACCGTCTGACGACACAATAGTGGTTATGCTGTTTGGAGTGGCTTTCAAAGTTGCTAAACTCCAAAAAGGATTTGTATCTGATAAAGGAAATATGCGTAAGGTAGGATATTATAGTGTTATATGTAATTGGTTTGTATCCCACTTCCTTTCAAGGCACTTTACTATCTGGTGACGCTTTCCATTTGGCATATAGAAACCAAGTGGACTGGCAGCTGACACTTTCTTCAACAATGGTGTCAAGAAAGAGTTCTCCACAACACCTGAGAGCAGCAAGGTGTTAAGCACAAGACAGGTCAACATGGTGTTTACAACTCTTGCCATCCAACAGAGGGAAATGGCTAGGTAGGTTGCCAGCAGTGTCACTTCAACATCCCCTGCCTGAAGTAGCCATCTTGCCCTGCCTTATGTTTGGGTGAGCCCTGCTTTAATACAACATAAGGCAGTATATATGGGTGCCCAGATGGAACCTTAAGCTGACCCCAACCCAGACTTGCTGAAAGGTTGGTACATCATGTAAACTACTTAGAAGCCAAATCATCATCATCACCACCACCCTCAGAACCTGTTCTGGGATGACTCAGAGCCATTCTGAGCTCCTCAGAGGAAGCGTAGAGTGTTATAAAATGAAAACAAACACCTCTGGATTAAGTTACATTTGGTGGAAGTATTCCATTTTTATCTAAAAAAGATTAATGTTAGATCATTGCTACTTTGTTTGCCCTAGCTAAAGGCATTCATATTTACTGAGATTATTCTGCATAGCCTATTGTATATTTTTTAAACATGATTTACTCACTGCTATAGCAGAACATTTAAGAGGAGAAAACAGGATATGATCCCCCACAGGTAACCATTGACGTGTTTGTCACTTGACACTAATCTGGAGAGAGGCATTACAAAAGGAGAGTTGACAGATGTACATGTGAGAGCCACGGAAGAACCAGGAGACCTCATTGTTATCGGCACTGCATAATACAATGCAGAATGAATTAATTATGATGATTGCTTAAAATGTACCTTTTTGTGTAATAGCACTAATTATCAGCAACCCTTTACAATGAGTGGGTAATCATTTCTAATTCCTCCAGCATTCATTGTGGTAACATTAATCACGATGAACTCATTTGGTTTTAATGTGAATATAATATGTGATACCACAGGAATTCTATTGTAATCTAGCAGTAAATAATGCTCACTTACTGCTTGAATGTTAGCAAGAATTCCTTTGTTAGACGGTGAATGCTGGTTGGTATGCATCCTCCCATAGCGTTTGCTTGTTTGCTCAAACGTTTGTTGGAAACGTTTGACGCAGCACAGCCTGCCACTCGTAGCTCGGAGGAGAATTGTGCTTGAGGCCATCTGGAAATTCCATTGCCATTTTGGACCAAGCTGAATGGACAACATTGGCGTGCTGGCATTGACTTGGAGAAGTGGCTTTGGGTTCCTTTAAATTAACATGGAATAAAAGGAGGTCTGAAGACATAGCAATTATGACACACTTGTATAGTTATTGTGTTAATTACTATACTGCAGAGTTGCCTTTATGCCTTTATTGGAGAAGGGCCATAGCATCTGCTCCGCTGCATGCAGGAGGTCCAATTCCAAGCATCTACAGTAGAGTTGAGAGAAACCCCTTTCTGAAATCCCGGTGAGCTGCTACCAGTGATTGCAGATAATGCTAAGCTAGGTGGACCAATGGTTTGGCTCAGTATAAGGCAAATTCTTCTATTCCTATGAGATTGCCAAGTCAGAATCTGTCCTGACTATAACAACCATATTTACAGGGCAAACAGATTGAATATTTTAAAACTTGTGAAATGAGCATGGGCAGGTATGGTATGGATGCATTTTCCTTCTCAAGAATCTTGGCCAGGAGCTTCCTTGTATTTAATCTACTAATTAAGATAAAAGACTTCACCTTCTCATGACATTCGAAAACCACATTCTCTTGTTACTAATAGGCAACACAGATCACCACACACACATTCACATTATTAATGTTAAGTCAGAGACAAAGGGTGATCAGGTGCCCTCTCTTAATCTTGCCTACAATAATGTAATACTTCTTGCTTTTTTTGCACTGTTTCCCCTTCTCCCATAAAATGTCTGTTTGTTTTGCCACCCCAAAAAATCCTTGCCATGACTAACTGCCTCTTCCGTGGAGAGTAGAGGTCCTTGCCATGTGCGTGAGAGAGGAAGGAGAGAATGATAAGCTCCTCCTGTCTTTTCCTTCATCCTTCTTCCCATTGGTCCTCTAGTTGCCTTCCTGTCCCCTCCCTTTTCTCACTCATCTTCCCACCCTTTTTCCTCAGCTTGTTTTCTTCCATACATCTACCCCTTCTTATTCCCTTCATTCCCATCCCTTCTGTCACATCTTTTCTTAGTATAGTTACTCCTTTTGTGTTTCTCCATTTCTTGCTTTCCCCTCTTTCCACCCCTCTTCTATCCCACTTTTCTCTTTGTGTTCACACTGTTTCTCATCTCCCCCCAACTAGCTAATTCAGGTGGGAATAGTCTTTGGTCTCCCGCATCTTGCTGAACTACTTGTTGGGGCTGATAGAAGTTGTGGTTCAGCAATATCTGGATGACCAATGCTTCCCCACTCTTGAGCAATGCCATGGCAGCACTTACTCTCATCACCTCCATATACATGTCTGTTCATAGGATGTGCCTCAAAGGAAGACCCACATACACAAAGGAAGGCCCATGTACACAACTCTCTTCCAAAAAAAGGCTTGGCTTTAATAACATGTCTTTCTGCAGCATGTGCATGCATATTACAAATAGGAGAAGGAAAATGTTCAGAATAGTTTTTGTGAAACTTATTTCCTCCGATTCATATGGAAGAGATCCTTGTCCCCTTTCATGTTTGTGGGCCTTTTTTATTCACTAACAGATCATTTTTTCTTGAGGTATCAGGTGTGGGTTTGCTTGTGTTTAATCTCCCCCTTTAGCTATCTTACACCGTCTCTTACACAGTTTCGAACTGTATCAGTAAGCAGCCACAAGAAATGTTCAGTTACTGAATTTGGATCACAAGAAGGTTATAAGCACTATCAGCATAAATACAGCATACTCGATGGAGCAGTCAGGGATCATGGTTATCTTGTGGGTTATGTATCTGATAATGTAGTCAGAATTGGCTACTTTCTGACACTGGTAAGGGCAAGTTAAGTTTATTTAGAACAGGTGTGGGGGAACCACTGACCCTCCAGATGTCACTGAACTGCAACTTCTGAAAGCCTATTCTTGGCGATGCTTCCTAACCAGATCAACACTTTCAGCAACCCCTGAAGAATGACCAAAAGGGAGGCACCATTTGATGCTTTAAAAAAAATGTTCACAGATCAGTGCTATTTTTTTTATATAAGGTAAGTGTTAGAGCTGCAAAGGTTTTCTGTTCGTATCTGACAAGCAAGGATGCATTGTTAGTGTGCGAGTATAATCATTGCCCAGGGGTTCCACCCTATACAAAACCCTTGCTTGCACACTTGTTCATAGATGGCAAGACACTGTTAGGAAGAAAGAGATGGACCAGTGCAGGGTGCATTTTTCACTCATTAAAGTCAATGAGGAAACCCCCAATTGATTCACCAGAATTAGGATTGTGCTATAGCTAAGATTCTCCAATGGCTCTGCTGATACAAGCTTCATTAATTTAATGTTCACATGCTGTGTGAGTCCTGAGGGTGTCCTTTAAACATTAAATGGTTTATTTCTAGGCAACATCTTTTGGGAAATACAATATCCTCAAATATCATTTTAATCTGAACCCTGTGAATTCCATAGTAAGAAAATGCTTGATTTTCAATTGCCTTTGTATTTGGTGCATGCCTTACCTTGGTGCAGTGATTGAATGCCTTCTCTGTTTTGTAAAAAATAATTTTAAAAAATTCAACAAATGTAAGTTGCAATATTTAAATTAAAAAAATCATTTAGTACACAGGGAATAAAAACAAAACACACACGTACCAACAGTTATATTTTGTTTATCCTTGAGTTTCTTCCTGTCATTCTTGATTCAATTCTGGTTCAACAATATATGAGCTTTGCAACAGAGATTGTGAATGCAAAAGAGTTAACAGTGAATGCTTTTCTTTAGTAAGTGAGTCCACTGTTTCCTATAGATGCTACAAAAACCCAAGCAAACCTTAAGTTCCTTATAGGTTATAGTTACAGCTTGACATGCTTGCATCTAATTGTGCTGCTGATCAGAGTAGAATGAACTCACTGATACTAAGAAATAAGAGAAGCCAGGGCAAAAGAAAGTCCTGCGTTCACAAAGGAAACCCCACTCCCATAAATTTCATGAAACCAATTGGCTGAAACACATAGCTTAAATATTTCTCCATCTTCTAAACTTTCAAACCAAGTAATGTCATGTTGATGAGCTGAAGGAGAAACATAACTCTTAAATCAGGGTTGGTCATTGTGGTGCCCTCCTAATGTTTTGTACTACACCCCCTCTCAGCCCCAGACAGCATGGTCAATGTATTAAGAACAATGGTAGTTGTAGTCCACAAAATTTGGATGCAACCATGTTGGCCATCTGTGAGCTAGATAACTAATTTTTGGAGCTTTGGGAAAAGTCCCATCAAAATGACAAACTTATTCTGCCAGACTCCGGGGTTTCAAGATGCTTCTCCAGATGGACTATCTTGTAAGCCACCTTGATAGGATTTATCACAATAAATGAAATATAAATAATTTTCATAAATAATAATAAAATAAATAAACATTAAGACACTATGCAGTTCACTGTCTTCCATTTCCTACTTTAGCAGCTGAGGCATATTTTAAAAGGTTGTAGGTCAGCATTGTCCTTTTTTTCTAGAACTAGCATGGTCCTAGCTGTTAAATCAGAGGAACAGAAGCAATTTAATATTTTTAAAAAAGAAAAGAAACACAAAGAAAAGTTGCAGCAATGAGCAATAATAGAGGAAATCACTCCGACTATGATCTTCAGATTAAGAATTGAGGGTATTACAAGCATGATCCTATTTTCATTTGCAAAATGTTGATATACAAATTACCAAATGGCAGGCAGATATTAATGGCAATTTATTTATCTATTTTATAGGTCTAAACTTTGCAGTGGGTAACAGCAACAAAAAGGCACAGATTGTCCATGATATACTGGATTTATTTAAAAGTAAAGCTATGAATGAGTGCTCAATAAATCTCGTTTCTTTTCTGCTTCCCAAATGAAGTTGTTTGGAAAACAGCTGTTTGGGGGGGGAGGGCAGCAGGGGAACACATCTTTTGCAGACTGGTCTAATCCATTCCATCAATTTAGCCCCTTGTAAAGTCACACACAATTATTCTGGAAACAAAGCGAGTACTGTGTCAGATTGCAGGCTATGAAATAAAAAGTGGGTTAATGAAAATACAGGCTAGGAAAAGGAAATAAGATTAGAGGTGACATATTGTTTTCAGCCAAGAGGACTTCTCTGGGTTGTAGCTAGGGGAGGGGGAGGGAAATCTCCAGCTATTCTGCTTTAGCCATCATATCAAGTCTCCATTTGTTGTGGAATTCAGAAATAATTGTGACCTTAGGGCTGCACACAGCAGCATGAATTAGATGTGGGTAGTCATGAGCACTGTTTTCGCCAGCTACCTGCAGCTAGTGTAGCTCTTTGCCCAAAAGGAAGCTTGGAGTTAAACAAATTCTCTTCAGGCACTTTGGCTTTTAAGTAGAATAAAACTCATCCTTCAATTATTATTTTTTAAGGGACCCGGTACTATTATAGCCACCGGTAAATGACTGGTATTAGCACTCCATTATTTGAAACAGAACTGGCCCCAACTTTGCTCGTGTCCATGTATAAATCATACTTTCCTTAATTGTCACAGCCTGCAGCCAAATTAGGACCACAGATTACAAGCGTGTTTGCTGAAGATATGAAGCCCTTGAAGTCTTTCGTGAAGACATGCCATTGAGTGGAGAGTATGAGATAAACGGAAAATATTTAGACACGCCGACAATGGGGAGACTTGACTGATTACTAGGGAAGCACAAATACAGGCATATTTTTGGGACTGTGCCCAAAGAAAGCTTTCAGGAGTAGTATATTAAACTGCTCTCTCTCTCTCTCTCTCTCTCTCTCTCTCTCTCTCTCTCTCACACACACACACACACAGAGGTACACTAGCACAAAAAATCTACTTAAAGCAGCTTTTACCACCCTGCTGCCCTCCAGCTGTTTGGGACTGCAACTACCAGCACATGCTTTGTGGCCATACTAATTACTGGTGAACACGTTTGTACACCACAAATGGTGCCCAAGTTACATTTGGTGTTGTTGTTGTTTCAACAGAAACAAAATTTTGCATCACAGCTCTGAAACTTCATCATATTATTATTTTATTAAGAGCATCAGTGGCTTGGATCCTAACCAGTGCTTTTCCCCCAAGAAAAATAGGTGCCAGAACTCACCATGAAGTTGTTACATTAAGTCACCGGGCTACTTGAGGCAGCCCTGAATGGATGCCGGTTTGACAATATCACGGCTAAAACTTATGGCAAGCTGTCTCCCTATCCTAGCTTGTTTGAGGGTTGCTCCTGGTTCTGATACAGGTCAATTAAATGCACGCTGCATCCCTCATTCTCTTAGATACAGGTAGATGGCTAGGGCAGCTCAGAAAGGCCCTTGCACAAATGTGTGCACATGCAACGGTAAAGGCTTGGCTGGAAAACTTAAAGAACCCCGTCATAACACTGGAGACAGATTGAAGAAAAGTAAATATGAATTGGCCCTGCCCTGTAGCTTGACCAATGGTGGATAGGAGCAACTAGGAGCTAAATGGAGTGTTAGGTCTTTAAAAAAAAGTGTAGACTCGAAAACCCAACCAGCTTCCATTTTGATTTGAAATATTCATTTTGGGCTTCTCAGAAGTATGTAAAAACAGGAAGCAGGTGGGGAAAATTCTGGCCCACAATGGCGTCCACCTGAGAAGTACCAGAACTGTACTCTGACATGCTCCATCTGAAAACACACACAATTAATCCTATCTAATCTTCTGCTGGTGGAATTGTTCCCTCAGCACAGTTCTGGCCATGGAATACTGCCCCTGGTGAAATGAGGTCTTTCCATGCCCCAACCAATCAGCTCTGGGAGATTGGGGGACCATCTAGAATAGGATGAGAAGCAACGCAGTGGGGTTAAGGGGGAAACTGGCAAAAAATGCCTATCTCCTTTCTGTTGGAGGATCTTCCACTGGATCGCAGTTCCTCCATGAATGGAATGAATAGTTCTATTTCCAAGCACCTAGTTAGAAGCCAAGCAATTATGTTTGTGTTTCATGCTTACTAAACTATCACCGGGAATGTCATAGAATCCTCTGCAATTGATTTTTGAAATGTTTCTGCATTTTTAAAATGATCTAACTATTTTATTTATTTAAAGTGTGAATTTACCCATCCTCAAGATTTTGTGTAGGTAAAAATACCTTTGAAAGAATTTATATCAAATAACAATTCAGATACATAAAACATAGCAGGTATTTATGCCTCCTACAGCATAACCTTTAGCAACAAGAAACTAGCACATACAAAAGAGATCTTAACAATAATTTCAAAAGATATTCATTCTCGGGCTTTGGAAGGTCTTCCAGAGAAAGATGTGCCAAGTTTATGATGTAGTTATTAAAGACTCTTTTTGTGTGTTGTTCAGAAGTTAGATCAAAGACACTTGATTTCATCTTTTGCAGTAGCTCTAATGTGCCAGTATCTGGATTAGGGCCAGCCTGGATTTTATTACTGTTGAGACTCTCTACAAATTGGACTTGGTCAGGCAGGTATGAAAGGTGCTGGAAGGCTTAACTTTGCATTTTCTTTTCTACTGGAATTGTTTCAATGAGACTTGCTTCACTTTACACTGGCCATCTTTCTGTGTCTTTCATGTTTACCCAAAGAACACGCTACTGGTGCACAGATGGAAATTTTAAAGACAGTATTCAAGGATGGGCTGAGCAACTAATTTTGTTCCATTTCAGTCTTACTGGCATGTCTCTGTAGCACGTCTTTACTGTAAAAGAAACACTTTTCAGTGCTTTTTAGTGCATTCTCCAGTAAAATAAGTATACCACATGCAACATTCATGTAAAATATAAAATATATAAAATATGTAAAAATACAAATATACTTGTAGTATTTGCACACAGAACACGAATTGCAAAATTCAGAAAAATGTGTAATCCAATTGTGACTTGTGTTCCAATCTGCAAGAAAGTTCAAAAGTTTCAGACCAGGTCGCTCAATTGCAAAAATCCAAACAAGCAGAATTCTCCTTGAAAGTTGATGTATTGCGGGGTGTGAAAAGACTGAACAGAAGGGAGCCTTCTCTCTCTCTTTGGAATTTGGGTTCAGCCTATGAAGTACACTTTCAGTAGCCTCAGAACTGAAAAAAGACAATATATTTCTTAGCACAATCCAGTTAACTTTATGGATAGCCATCATATAAAAATGACAGTGATGCTCACCTGGGAAATATGGAAACTAATAATGCTTGTGTCAAAGGATGGCCATCCGAGAGCTCTGGATTATTCTTGGATTATAATCTGAGTTGGGGAAGAATATACTGCTAATCCCTTCCATTTACCCAGCCCTTTGATCCCCATATTCCCTTTACTTAATATCGTATTTACTTGGCCTGATGGACTGGAGTCACAGTAGTGCCCTGGCCACCAAAATGGAAGCGTAGAGGTCTTCTCCTCCCTGGAGCACAGTATTTTGACAGGAGGGCCCAAGATCCTGATAACCTGCAGGAAACCCTAGCCACCACCTGGTGGCCTCCTCCTTCTCCCCATGGCTCTTCTTTTTCTTCATTATAAAATAGAATATCTGTGATTCACACAGACCCTGAGAGAAACATCCAAGTCTGCATATCCAGTATCAAAATCCTCAGTCCATTGCTTGATTATTATAATAGCAACAACAATAACAGCTTCTTTGAGTGTTTACAAAGAAAACTGTATTGCAAAATTTTCGTCATTCACCTTGCTTTATAATGTGTTGAGAATGTCTGCCACAAGCAACAATACACTGTAAGAAAGGGGACATTAAACATCAACTATCAATTGATGTGCCTGTTTTCCCCCATCACTGAATTTATTGTTGTTGCCTATCACATTCCGTTCCATGTGTAAGTTGGAAGATGCTTAGAGCATCTACTGAGATGTTGACTTTTTCCCTTCCCCCAAAAACCGTCATATTGGCAAGGGAAGAATCATTCCTGAGATTTCTTTATGATTTTTATTCCTTCAAGAAAAAGAGACAGCTATACGTCGAGTCACAATGATTGTCGAAGGCTTTCAAAAAGTAAAAGGCTGTTCAGTGAGTAACTTTCATGTTTTCAACTTGGCAAGTGCTGCAGTCAAAGGGAGACCTTATCCATTTTCTTCAGAGCTCTATCATTAGCTCTTCATCCCTGGTGACATTTTGACATGTCATCGTTTCTGTGATCTGAAGTATGTATCCATTGATTTTTCAATCATTCTCTATTAAAGCCAACAAAAGAGATTTAATGATCCTATTCAATCAATCCCAGAAAAATAGCCACCAGTTTCAATCCCATTAAAGATCCATACTTTTTGTTGTTGTTTGCTTTCTCTTGAATTCCTAGTAGATTAAAATAATAGATGCTTCTTTGGAAATGGCAAAAGAGGTGTTGAGCTTTATAAGCCAGAGGCAGTACTTTCGACTAAGAGAATGTTAGTGTATAAAGCCATAAGAATTCATGATGGATATGGCTACGAGAGTCATGGCTTCAGTCACTATCCCTTCCAAAAGTTCAAATGAAATTAAGCACACAATATTATATCATAGCATATGTCTGTATTATACTATTCCTAAAAATGAAAGGCCTGGAATCTTCATCCCTCTCCCATCAGCAGACTCCATATTTTTAGATTCTGACATTCATAGAGCTGCTGTTTCCTAATGATCTCACATTCTTATTCTTAAGATGGCTCCCCTTGTTTGGTGCTCTAGCCTGCAGTACAATACTTTCTGTGATTTTGGAGATACCAACAAAGGTTGGCACATTTCAACCTGTTCTGACTCCTTACTGTGCAAATGTATCTCCCTGAAAATGTTAGGTTATAGGCATCTTCCAGTCTTCCCATTCTTATAGCTTCCAAGATATACAGTAATGAGTCCACTAGCTCAGATTTCATTATATTTATTTATTTGCATTCACAGAAAAATAACAAGGTGCTGTAGATCATGAAAAAAATGGTGCTACAATAATAGCATCAATATAAATGTATTTCTATCCTACAATTATATGCCAATTTCAGTAGCAGTATAAACATATATAGCAAGAGACAGATAGTGAAATATTATTTGCTGAACAAGTTATATATATCTCATGCCTGCTCAATTAAGAAAGCTACCACAACTGTAAAAATTGAACATTTTAATTAATAATATTGATGGAACATTTGTAAACAGAAAGGGAATTTGGAAAAAAAATGTTTTTTGCACTCTTTTGCAATGCAGATTAGATGAACAACACAGGGCCATGAAGACTGTGAAAATGGAGGTGAGAATGTCTTTAATTTGAAAGCAGTGGTTTCAAAATTAAAGAAGCTGCCCCAAAAGACGGTAACAATAATGTAGTGAGCGGCAGATACTGGGGGTGCTTTTGGATAGGATTTCTATTCAAGGCTTTAAATTATGTGTGTGCACATGCACATATCTCCCACCTTAATGGAGGCATTTTAGCGTTTGACATGTGCCCTATAGGTGAGATTCAAAGCATGCAAAAAGGTCCACTGCCTTTTTGGACTGTGAAAGCTAAAAGCATTTATTCCGGCACTGCCTTGTTGACTCTAATTGGGGCCTGCTTGCAGTAAGAACAACGGGGGGGGGGGGAATCTGTCCTGTTGTTGACAGCACAAGGGGAAAAAACAAAACCAAAAAACATTAGCCAGTTTTTCTTCCAGGAACCATATTATTCCCTATTTTATGCAGTTGTCTGTATCTCTCTCTTCATTCTAGTTGGATGCTAATTCATTGATATTATTCCTGAAGCAAATATTATTTTGTATTCTTTGTAATGGACCCTCACATGCGCAATATTTCTGCATATTTCATACGATCTGTTCTGTTAAAATAATCATTAGCCTGCAGTGCAATGATAATAATTAGAGCTGTGTAAATCCCTGCTAATTCAGCCCTGTGTGTTCTGTGGCACATTTTTTTTAATTCATTATTTTGCCCAAGCTTTGCATCCTGTAGGTTGGATTATGGGTTTTTGTTGTTTTTGCAGCGGTGAAAACTGTCCCCCTAAGCTTTGTTTTGATAGGGTTTGGAACCGAAAGTCCTCAAAATAAGAGTCAGCTGAAAGCAGCAAGGTTTGCTTACTTACTCCTGGAAACCATAAATCTTCTCACTTGGTGCCTGGCCTTGTATCACTTGAAACTCAGCCAAACCTCACAGAAATATTCATGAAGGCAGCCAGCCTTCTCTGAATTACATGTTCATAAAACAGCCTGGAAGAAGGTGAATTCACCTGCTACCAACAACACTATAACGTGAGGCACATCTTACCTTCTTTTTCTTCTTCTTCTATTTAAAAAGGACTGTTGTGGAATTTTAAGACATATTTATAGTGTTATAAGTTTTCATAGGCCAGGCACATTTCATCAGATGCATGAAATGTCTATAGGGGAACATGGGAAGCTGCCTTTACGAAGTTAGACCCTTAGTCCATCTTACTCAGTACTGTGTAGTATACAGTGACTGGCAGTACTTCTCCTGGGTTTCTGACAGGGGTGTAGGGAGGCAGCAGCGATTCCCGTCCCATAATGTGCTCATATCAACCAGCAGTCTTTTAATTCTCCTGCAGTTCGGCTTCTGCTAAAACCTATGTACCTTGTTTGTCATGTCATCTGCCAGAGCCAAAACTAATGGCATTAATAACACAGTTCATTTCCATATGTTTAAATGGAAGAGACACATCAAAAATCATGCAGAAAATAATATAATCATTTACATAATGTTTGTGGACTAAATAAACCTTGGCAAAAACTGCTCATATTTGCTTGCCTGGTTTCCTGACCACCTATGAACATGCAAATTGTGGCCATTTTTTGCTCCTGTTTCTGTTTTTGACAGAACCTGAGACCATCTGCAGATGCTATGCCTCTTCAATATGATTAATATAATATAATATAATATGGAGAATTGTTAATTTTTGTTCAAGCTACATAAGACACTGTAATTGCTTCATGTTGTTTTCTCTTCTCATACCTTTAATGTAGTCCTAATAGTCACTTTGCAATTTTGCACTTCATTTTTGCACCTCGTTAAAGCTATCACCCATGGCGCTGGTGCATTTGTAAATATATTCTTCACATAGGAAACAGTTTTCCCAAGCATAGGAAGCTGCAAGAAGCATTTGAGCTTCATCAAACGTCGACTGCAAGACCCTCATAGCCATTGGTTGTCATCAGCTGCACATGCTAATGTGTTTATCTCAAAAGGGGGAGAAAAGAAAGGGGGTAAAAGCTGCATCCTTCCAAGATTAAGCATCTCTGCTGACTGAGTAGCCAGTCCTGTCTGAAGGAAGAACAAAAGATCCCCCTGAACTAGCATGACATTAAGATGACAGTCCTTATCTACCATTGTTAGCTAAAACATGGGGGAAAGTGTCGCTTTGAGAATTCCAGAAGGTACCGGATGTGCCACAGCTCAATTGTTTGCAAAGGCCAAATTGAAACAAGCTATAGTTTTTGGACTACTTAGTTATACACCAGTGACCAGAGAATTGCAGACATGTCTCCTAGCGCACCCTATCTTCTGAAGCGTATCCTCTAGACTATTATGTAGCATTTGAACAATGACTGTTTCCCACCCCTAAAATAAAGGGGAAGTCTGAATGCACTGCATATTTCAAGCTAATATTGTTCCTTTGGCCATTTAAAGAATAATGGTTGAAATATAAAGGAGCTCATTCATTTCATTTAGGCAAGAGGTGTTAGTAGGATTTTCCAAGCCACAAGGCAATGTATATCTCTCATTTGCTGATATATATATATAAAAATAAACCTGTTATGTCTCGGCACTTGTAAACTTTATGGACACGGTTTCAAATCTCAGTGGCTATTTAAGATGGACCCTGTAATCCACATAGGCATCTTTTATTCTAAAGCAGTATTAACGTGTGTGTGTGTGTTTTTTAAAAAAAGTGGTCATGATTCTTGCAACGTTTAGTATTTTGTAGTCTGGTTGGCTCCAATCATATTTCTCCAGGGCAAAGTGTTAGATGGCTGCAGCTGTACTCAATTAAAAAAAAGGAAAGGGAAAGTGGGGGAAATGGATGCATGAAATGCTCTACACTGAGCAGAAGGAAAATGATGGTTGTAACAATGAAGCTTTTTCCAGTCAAGGCTTTAAAACTTATAAATGGTACAGTAACACATGGCATGTAGAGGCAAGAAATGTTTGCCACAATCCAATGTATCTACACTTTTGGCTGTAAACCTTTTGACTCGGATATAATGAACTTGCAATAAAATACACGGGGAAGTTCAAGGTCTGTTTGCAGCAATAAAATTCATCAAGGAAACTGGATGGTTGTAATCTTCAAGACAAAACCAGCAAAACTCTGACACAGTCACACTTTTGAGTTAATAATTTGGACGAGAGACGTGAGCGGAAGCAATTCCCTAAAGCTAGGCAGTAGGAACAATTGCAGCGGTGTTGGACTGAATAAGGCTTTGATATATGAGGAAGATACAGCTGTGACATTTTATATTGTCATAAAGTCAAGTGGCTCTCTATGCTGCACAACTCAGAGTGGCTTCAGTTGACTCACTTTCCATGTTGACGTGGCTGTTTGCAGTTATTCTAAGACAAGAAATTCAGTTCTCTGAATACAGAAGATGGAGGGTGGCTAATAAATATACTAATAACATGCCTGGCATTATGGTCTGTCTATTGCATGGCTGCTTCTTTGATTGATTCTGAATATTTATTATAAATTCTTAAGAGCTGAAGACCCCATTTTGGTTTGTACATGAGTTTTTTAAAAGCCTCCCCACCCCATCCCCCGCTTTGTGCTATGTTCTAGCCCAGTATACACTCCAAACACCTCATAAGTAGAACGCTTGAACCAGTTCTCAGAAAGGTCTGTAAAACTGCAGACTAAACCACAGATCTAAATTCCAAATGAAGGACTAGTATGATGGAACAAATGTGGGGGCTTCACTGTAAAATCTGACATAATGGGAAAGCTTCCAGAAGGAAATAACAAAGAAATCAACAGAAATTCTAGTTAAGAAAAGCACATCTAGATCAAGGGGGAAATGTGTGGCTTTTTTGTTTTTTGTTTGCTGAATGGGCAGATTGAAACCCAGAGCAGAATGGATCAAGTTAAGTATTTGCAGGGAGAAATTGACTGTCATATGAAAATACAATACTATCAGAAACAAAGGATGCAAAGAGATGGAACACAAGGCATATAGGTGGGTGTGTATGTGTATATGGGTATGATTAAGAGACAAGTAGGAAGGAAAAGAACCAAAGAATATGAACAGATTAAAGATATGAGGCAGATAATGTAAGACGGCAGGAGCTATTGATTTCAAAGGAGGAACAAACTTAAAAGAGGAAACCACAGAGTGCAAAGAGTAGGGAACACAGCCAAGGTCAATGGAAGAAGGAAGGGGAAACAAGGATGCAGAAACCACTGAAGAGAGGGAGAAGAAGGAAGTAGGGAGAGATGGAAACAAAGCAAGTAAAGTTATTGGTAATGCATTGAGGAAAACTAATGTTGAGGATTAAGGAAAACTGTTAAGAAACTGGCCCAGGACAGGCACATAGTCGCATACTACTGGGACCAACAATGGCAATGAAAGTGATAGCTGGAAGAAGAACCATGTTTCCAAAATTAATATTGTTTGGATCTGGCAAAATATTTTATTCCCCTCAATAGATTTGGTACCTCAAGGCTTCTCCTGCAGCAAATGAATAACAACTGAGCATTTTTTGTGGAATGAATGAATGAATGAATGAATGAATGAATGAATTGATCATCTGGAAAGACTCTCTGACATTGTCCATATGACAAAAAGCAGCAGACAACAAATTAGACAAATTCCTTTCCTCTAAGTCCCTGTTATACACCAGAGACACAAAAGAGTGCCTGGCTAGCGTTTGGTTCAATGAGAATGTAATGTCACTTGATTTTACTTAAGAAGTTTAGTTTGAAAGCTTTTCAAAATGAAATGATCCTTACATGTGATAAATCTGAAATGAATGTGAAACGAAACTCAAAAACTGTCCACTTCATTTGTACCCTAAACACAAAGACTACTCCTTGACTACTATTATGATTATTAATGAAATCTTCTAACTGGCACTGACACCTTTCTTGTAATATACTCTGTGTTCTCTAATGATTAATATTGCTAAGGATATCATAATATGGCTCTTTTTTAAAAAAAATCAGTTATATTATCAACTAATTATATTGCATATTAGGGTTGCGGTTTTAATTTTATAAATGCTTATGATTGGATTTGTCAAGGAATTTCTTTCATCCTCCTCATACCTTTTCCTTTTGATCTGTATCCAGCTTATATCAAACATTCCTATCTCTTCCTTTCACTGAATTCCTGGTATGATGTTTCAAGCCCCTAACATCTGTCTCAGTGTTTTTAAACATAAGACAGGTCAGTTAGGGGCCATTAAATTCATTGTACCTATCAATTTTCCTGAAATTAAAACATCCTGCCATGGTTGGGGGGGGGATTATGCTCTGAAGCAGCGACTTGACAAAACTTTTGCAAATATTTAGCTTGAATTGGGGTAAGTAAATCTCACATCATGGACAGCCTTGTATACATTACTAAGTATAGTCCTTCTAGCATGTAAGTACAATGTTTCATAGTTGATCAAGCTCCATTCTCATGATCTTCTCCATGAAGTCAACCTCCATGTCAGCTGCCTACCTACAACTCAGAAGTGGAAAACCTGTGTTCTTCTAGTTGTTGTTGGACTACAATTTCCACCATCCCTGACTGTAAATCATGTTGGCTGGGGCTGATGGGAACTGGAGTCCAACGAATTCTGGAAGACCGCAGAACCAGGGAACCAGGCAGAGGGCCTTCTCGGTAGTGGCACCCGCCCTGTGGAACGCCCTCCCACCAGATGTCAAAGGAAAAAACAACTACCAGACTTTTAGGAGACACCTGAAGGCAGCCCTTTTTAAGGAAGATTTTAATGTTTGATGTATTACGGTATTTTAATATTTTGTTGGAAGCCGCCCAGAGTGGCTGGGGGAAGCCCAGCCATATAGGTGGGATTTAAATAATAAATTATTATTATTGTTGTTGTTGTTGTTACCCCTGCAATAGAGATTCTTCATGCCACAACGGCAACTTAGAACTGGCACACAGAAAGCTGAATCACACCATGCTCTGTATTAATATTAGCTTGAAACGAGAGCATTCAGAGACTCTTAACACTATTAATATCATTTGAGAATGTTTGTATACCTCCTTATGCCCTTGGAGAACAGCATATTTCAAAACAATCAATTAACAATGCAATAATCAAAAATAGCACTGGAAAAAGTTCCAAATATAGTCCCTCATTTAGGTTCAGTTCACACAAACAAGCAGTACAAGGGTCATGAGAGAACGGCATGAGGAGGCTGTGGCTGATCTCTGTTTGGAGGAGTCACTACAGCGCACTGGGATGGAGAGGGTGAGGGCTGCAGTGGCAAGGTCAGTGCAGAGAAAACACACCAGCAGGACTAATCCAGTGCTCTGTCTAACCTCACCACCCAACTCTCTATCCTGGTATGCCAAGTGGCTCAGCTGGATGTAAGTCAAGTGAGGAGCTCAGCCTACCACACAACCTGCACACACCCAATAGAGAAACTTGAACCTGCATTGATTCTGTAGCCTAACTATGCACTTGAGGTGAAGACGACACCCAAGCTGCAACTTTTCTAGGTTTCCTAGGTACCTTTGTTAGCAGGAAGCAAGTTCCACTGAACTTAGAAAGCAGATGTTGTCGAAAACCCTCTGAAGTTGAGCTAAAATTGAAATAATCCCTGCTGCTTTTCATGTATTGGTAAACCCAACACCTGACTTTGTTTAATAGTTTTGTTTATCTTGGCATGGTGGGTGGGTAGGAAGAGGTGGGTGGGGAGTGACAAGGCGGTAATTTAACACCTGAAGAAATACTGTTAGGAGTGAAATATTTGTAAGGCAGCTGCCAAAAGCATAGCTTCCTGTGTTGGAGGAGGTTTCCCTAGTAGCTGAAAGTATCAAGCATCTTGATAGCTAGAGCTTTGAAAATATCTAATTACACTTACGTAAAACTTTTTTGATTTCCCCTTCCTCCCATAAAGATAATTAAAATATGAATCATGGCGACCGCTGCTGACAATCTGTGTTAATAAAGTAATTATTAGCATGTTCAAATTCAATATGTTTGCATTCTCTCAATATAAACTTAGAAACATTCAAAAATGTTGTTTCTGTACACTCCCACCCATACAGTTAAGTGGCTTTCCACATCCACACCCTTTGCTATACACGCCAGATATTTACTACTGGTAAATGTTAAGGTAAAGGGACCCCTGGCCGTTAGGTCCAGTCGTGGCCGACTCTGGGGTTGTGGTGCTCATCTCGCTTTATTGGCCAAGGGAGACAGTGTACAGCTTCTGGGTCATGTGGCCAGCATGACTAAGACGCTTCTGGCGAACCAGAGCGGTGCACGGAAACACCGTTTACCTTCCTGCCAGAGCAGTACCTGTTTATCTACTTGCACTTTGACGTGCTTTCGAACTGCTAGGTGGGCAGGATCAGAGACCAAGCAATGGGAGCTCACCCCATAGCAGGGATTTGAACCGCCGACCTTCTGATTGGCAAACCCTAGGCTCTATGGTTTAAACCACATCGCCACCTGCGTCCCTTACTACTGGTACTATCACTTAATATGCTTTTACCTATGTAGAGTTTACTCCTGACCCATAGCAGTTCATCATTAAATAACTGATTAAAGGTTCAGCTGCTGTTCAGGCCAGAAACAGGAAATGGAGATAATTTTGGGGAGAAAATAGTTGGATAACATGCCCTTTTCAAAGGAAACGTCCTACTCCCTTGCAGAATACACATGTATATACTACAGCTGTGCCATTCTTCTCACCATGAAATCAAAGCAAGAAGAAAAGCAGTGGTGTATTCATTCTCACAGAAGTGACCAAACAGTGCAGAAGTAATAACATTGCTGCAGCTTGTAATTACCTGGCTCAGAATATGAATTTGCCTCGACTGTGTAAGACTAGAACATATTATGAATTGAGCAACATTTTCCTCAGCAGTTTTGTAAATGCCTGTGGCAAGTTCTTTAATAAATTCCTTACTCTCACACTGTTAAATTACACGAACTGTGAAGCCGGTTGTTTTGTACGCACATGCGCAAAAGGTCTCTAATATGCAACCCTTACTTTTGCTGACGCTCTTATTGATTGCTTGAAGAGATGGCCAGTGGGTGGCAGCCAACATGAGTCATATTCCAAGCAGAGGCACCAAAATCAATATGTTGTATCCAACACCTTCCCTTCCTCTCCTCCCCATGCAGTTCTCAACACCCCCCAAATCCTCCAGATTACCCAACCCTCTGGAGCAGACATTCGAGGATGTGCAGGGAGTTGTTGGGGGAAAGAGAGGAAGGGAGGTTTTGTTGTGTGAGCGGAAGCCAGTTCTACATGCACAATGAGAGTGATGGAACAGTCCAATGGACGTCATTCCATTGATTTCAATAGGCTAAGTATGACTAACAACGGAGATCACTCCATATCCCCCCTATTTTTATCAATGTTATTTTTATTTTTTAATTAATTTAAAATATAGGAACAATTGCAGTTCCCCATCTTTTCCTTCATGACAACCCCAAACACTTTAATCAATGTTATTAATGATTTCTTCCAAGCATTTTTGAGCCATTAATGTCCTGCATCCGGATCTATGGATTCTTCCCCGTCCCCGCCGTCCCCGTTCTTAGGTGTGTCACTTTTTTAAAAAAGTGACATGCATGGATTCCCAAGCAGCCCTCAGCCATGCCTGGTGTGGTGAGTTACAGTTCCCATGAGACAATAAAATAGAGCACATGAAAGCACCACCACGGGAGTGGTACTATCTACATACATCGGTAAACATGACAAGCACTGAAAGATCTCTTTAACATGGATGATTTTTTCATCTGAATGCTTCCTGGGAAAACTCATAAGATCACGTCACCTACTATATACCCAACCAATCACTTTATGCTGCAGGAGTGGGCCTCCTTCACATACCATCTGACCAGAAACTTCATTCCATATAAAGTTGGAATCTGCCTTTAGTGTGGTGGCACCTGTCCTTTGGAATAAAAATATAAACACTCTCCCATTACATAACAGCTAAGTAACATTCCTATAGAGTTTTTTTGGCACATATGGAAGACTTTCTCCCCCCCCCTCGAGTATTTTAAGTAGAAACTCTTATTGCAGCCTGCATCTGTAATGGATTTAATATAGTTTTTATTGTTGGTGTTTTATTGTTAATAAGCAATAACTAACTAACTAACTGGGGATGCGGATGGTGCTGTGGGTTAAACCACAGAGCCTAGGACTTGCTGATCAGAAGGTTGGCGGTTCGAATCCCCGTAATGAGGTGAGCTCCCGTTGTTTGGTCCCTGCTCCTGCCAACCTAGCAGTTTGAAAGCACGTCAAGGTGCAAATAGATAAATAGGTACGGCTCCGGCGAGAAGGTAAATGGTGTTTCCGTGTGCTGCTCTGGTTCGCCAGAAGCGGCTTAGTCATGCTGGCCACATGATCCGGAAGATGTACGCCAGCTCCCTCGGCCAATAAAGTGAGATAAGCGCCGCAACCCCAGAGTTGGCTACGACTGGACCTAATGGTCAGGGGTCCCTTTACCTTTTAACTAAGTAAGTAAGTAAGTAAGTAAGTAAGTAACATAATTACTGAGCCAAGTCTGATTTCAGCCAAAGGAGAACTTTCCCATCACTATCAGAATGTGCAAGGTAATGTGGGACTAAATTCTGCTGGGTTGTGAGTAGATTTGGATTCATTAGTTTAAAGCAGATTTATTCTTCTGGTTTGGTTTTTATTCAGCTTCCAAGCACCAAATAATTAATCACCCTTTGACTTCTTTGAAATAGAGGATCCACTAGGACCCACGAGTTTTGTTTCATCTCCTCAACCTACTGGACAAAAAGAGATGTAGCAGAACATCCTATTCATTTCTCTACACTAGAGAAGAAAGTATTATTATTTTTTGGATAAACTTTCTCAAACCCTTCCCTCTCCCCAGCCTGCTGCTGTTATTTTTGATGACTTTTAATTTAATGTTTTCCCCAAGAGGAAGCAAATAGTTTCAAATGGTCTCACAAGTATGACCTTTTTTTAAAAAAAGTATTTTTTATTTTCTGTGTACTGCTGCCCATTCCAGTCAACTGTATTAGAATTCACTGCGCTCTATGGTAGTCACTGAAGTACCTAAGCAGAGAAATGCACAAACTGTGTGAGGAAAAGTGAGCTCCCTTAACTGAGTTGCAAAAACCTTCAACAACACCCTAAAAATAAAAATAAAAAGGTTTAGGTTTTGTATTTCTGCCAGGTAGCTTATCTCCCCCCCCGCCCCGCCTTTTTTCTTTCTTTCTTGTCTCTTGTTCTTCAGAGTTCAGTGAACTCTAGTCACTGAGATCCTTTACAGAAACAGGCAAAGGAAACAATAGTCCCTTGGGTAGCAGACTTTTAGCTAACAATACTTTTTAAAATGTCATCAGTATTGTGGCTATGCTGGTATGCTCGTCAACCTTGGGCTGACACTGAAGAATATCCTACGTGGAAGTCAATCCTCTGTAGGTAACTGAGCAAAGCTTGTGCATCGTTGGCCCTGAAGAATATTCACATGGCAAAACGCATGTGCTGCATACATGCAGTTTTACATATAAATATAACTCCTTTGTAGGAAAAGTGATAATCTGTCAGTGTTGTAGAACCTATTGTACATGGAGACTATCCCATTAGAAAATATCTCTGCCATCAGGACCGGACAGCAGTTGCTGTTCAAAGAAGGCATTATCGGTTTAGATTAGTACCATGATGACCATATGCCATCAGATAATACCCAAATAAATTGTATCAAGGAGGAGAGAAATTTCTTCAGCCTCCCCAGGTGCAACATATCACAAGGTAACTCATTTCATGTTTTGTTTTTTCCCCAGATCAGGAAGTGGGGGCAGCCGAGGAGGTTGCAGAGGATTTGAAATATATTTACATGAAAGAAAAGCACCTCTACCCCCCTTGGCTAGCTTATAATGATAAGGTAAGCTCAAAACTCCACACCGATCAAAATTCTTAAGGGCTTCTGAAACAAGAGAATGATACAGAAAAATGGAAACCTTGTTCACAGAGAAAGAAAACATTTAAAGAAACTGGAGAACAGATCATGGCACAACAGTTGACGAGATCTGAATTAATATAAGGCAGTTTCCTTTACCTTGATGAACCACACACAGGATACATGAAATTTCATACACACCAGCAAATTCTGTTGTGTGGGAAATCTGTCTGTTGTGAAAGGGGCTATTTCATACCAGATGGATTTCTAAAGAGAGGTCCATTTGAAGAAAGTTGTCTATCATTCTCCCAATGGAGCCCAGGGCAGAAAACAGCAAGAGATAAAACAATAAAACACCCCTAAAACTTTTTGTTTAAAACAACCGCAATAGAGGTGCAGACTGGAAAAGATCTCAACTGAAAATGTTTGGTCTTCAGTAGGTGCTTGTCTAATATTCAAGGAGCACAGGAAGACTTAGAGAAGTGCAGGTTGCACTAATGAGTCACACTGCCTTTGTTCAGGCACGCTGTCATCTGACAGGTACAAGATTTTGAGCAACATTTGGTTCCACAGTGCAGATGCACCCAGAGGCTACTTTCACCTGGTAACACCAATGTGCTTGAAATAAGGAGAGCATCTTCCAGCAAAAGCACCTTTTAACAAGAATCAAAAGCAACATAGAGAAGCTGACTAAATTACACTCATTATTTAATCACAGGGACATAGTTGAAATACAAAGCCAAAATGAGACCTAATGGTTTCTTCTTGAAATTGGAATTTCTATCAAGGCAGAAATCCTTCATTATACTAACTATCAGAGGTTTCTCTATCAAGTATTTTTTTGTGTCATTTACTCAGCTAACGAAAATATGCTTTAAGTATAGCATCTGACTATCATCAATGTGTTTTTTTCCCCTTTATGCAGTTTTCTAGCTGATCTGTCTAAACCCCTCCAAGGTTGAGACTAGTCCAAGGTGACTTTAGCATCTCAGCATACATTATCGTACTTAGGGCCCATAGTTACCTTCATGCACATCAATGCTGTAGATAAATCGCCCTATGTAGATAGTCCCTGAAACAATTACTTTACTTTTGAATAAAGCAATTGAATGCTGTTTAGTATATAAAAAAGTTACAAATGTGGAGATGGCATTTGATATGCAGGTGGGCATCCATATTTCCATACGAATTACACTGTAAATCAGAATCACTTAAATACTAATTAAGTTGTCTCTTCAAGGTTATTTTATTACAGTGTGCTTGCCTTCTCCGCACCCCCACCCCTTTTGCACCAGAGTAAAATGTTATCTGATCTGTCAGATTCAAAAATTAAACCATAAGGGATACCTATTAGCACAACATTGCTGGCAGATTTATCTTGACAAAGCCACAATGAAATTTTAAAAAGTGTGTCTAGCAGATTGACTCTAGGATGCCTGATCAATGCCCTCTGGTGGCTACTGCAGTATGAATAATGGGTAGCTATGTATAATTTAGAAGGGTATAAATATAAATCCACCCCTGCGTCTATATATAACTTTTAGCACGTAATCCAGCTTCATTAAAATCAATGCAATTTTTGCTATTCCTTCTGCTGGGGTTTTTGACTGGCCTTCCAAAATGCACATTTCTAATAATTGTCCTAGCTACAGCAGTAAAGCAAGGCTCTTCCTTTTAATATAATGCATAATTGTTTCATCTCATAGAAAAGCCAACTTTCCTGCCTTGTGTATAAGGGCTAGAATTAGGCTAGTATCTCCCCCCAGATAGAGCTATGACTTCTCTGTCCCATGTAGATTATTTTAACTAATGACCTATCAAGGTCCTTTACACGCATCTGCAGAAGAGCTGTATGCCAAACCTGAAAGCAAAAGCTTGCTATACTGTCTCTTCTTAGCATTACTATTAGCTGTTCTGGGGGTCCTTCTGGGTGGAAGAGAAGCGTCTGAATTTATGTGTAAACAGATAAGGGGGTAGACAAATATTATTATTTTGATAAAACAATGGCATCATAGAATCAAAAGAGGAGAACGTCCATTCACACCTCCCTCGCGAATCCTCCATCCAGGCAAGCAAGGAGAATTTTCAGAGCTCAAGGACACATTCCTGCAAGGCAAAAACATTCAAGGAGGGTGTGGAGCAAAGCCAGTGAAGGGTGTGTGGCAGGGAAGGGGTGTGGCCTGGGGAGAGTCAAAGGGATAGGCATGGAAGGATGAATTTGGCCTCTCGGGCCGATGGTTCCCCATCACTGCTATAGCCTTTTAGGCTTGGACCGCCTCGGGTGTCACCACTGAGGGGGGTGCCAAAATGCTGGGCGGCACTCACCACGGGGCCTGCATTGCACCCGAGCCACGCATCTCTCCTCGGAGAGACATGGTGGCTTGGGTGCACGCATGCTCTGCACTGCCCAAATGGTCTGCCCACTGCCTCTCCCCAGCTGTTGGCTGATTGAGTGGGAGGAGGCAGGCAGACTCCATGGAGGCCCTGCCAAGCATCCTGCTCTGGCTGGCCCCACCCACATGGGCAGCTGGCCCCACCCCTGGGTGCAGGGCACGCGCGCCACACCTGGCGCCCGATCAGCTTGCTCTGCCGCTGTTGATGACTTTATGATTTACTTATTTATTTATCAGTATCTGTGTACTACACATCCTCTTAGATTTCTGTCCTCTTAGCCCTTTAATTTGGACCTGGGTCATCTCTTTGCACAGATTGGAGAAGTGGTTTTGAGAACAGGCTCCCAAATGCTTCCTATCAGACCGGCACATAAGTGCTTCTAATGTTCCATCTTGCTGTAGCCTAGTGTCTTGGTTTGCTTCTAGAAAGCTCCGGGCTCCATGTGGCTGAAGAATTTTAAGTAGTCTCAAGAGATTAGTAGCAAACATTTTCAAAATTAGAAACAGCTCATGGCATTTCTTAATATTTGGTCTACAACCAACCTATTTTCATTTCTAAATGCATATCTGTGCAATAATAGCAGTAATTTATTTTCTTTTGAAAGACAGGGTGGAGTAAGGGGCAGCTATTGCTTTAAAGAGCCTAAAGTGCTATTTTAAATGGTCAAGAGATATTCAGCTCATGATTCTCCAAGTGACCTCATTTGAATTAATACTTCTCCGTTACATATCAAGGCAGCTAGCAGTATGTGGTATCAGTAGGTAACATAAAACGTCTGCCAAACTTGGTCAATAATTGCCTAGCTTTTCCCCAGCCATAATTAACATCATTCACAGGGTATATCTATCTAGATTTCCTGAAGGTTAATTGGGTTTAGATCACTGAAATATAATTTATATCAGATAGATTTCATTTGTACAAATTGCACATTAGGTTTTTTCCTATATAAAAAAAAGTTTGTATGGAGTGTTCTTAATTAAGGAAGTAAAATTCAACTAGAAAGCAGGGCTTATCTGCATTTTCCAAATGGAACTTGAAAAGGTATTGTCCAGATAACCTCTAGAGATGTTCACAGAAGTCAGTATAAATACTGAGAGCTATGATGGCCATGGTAGGTCACGTTTTTGCCATGAAACAGCTGCATAATATATCAGGTATAAGGCTTTCAGTAATTTGGAAAGAGGACTTCTCTGCTGCTCATTTTAATTTTAATACAGGAACCCAGTGCTGTTTTTCTAGAAAAAGAGGTGTTTGAACTCACCATCCTTCCTCGTTCTCTTAGAATGGCAATGGCGTCCACCTGAGAGATGCCGGAACTGAGTTCCGGCAAGTTCCAGCTGCAGGGGGGAAAACTGTACTAAGTTACTGTATTAAGCCTCTGGTGCCACTATGCTGATTAGTGGAAGCTGGCCCATTAGAACAAATGGCTCCACCAACATTAGCCGACTCTCACCTGCCTGTCTTCTTAATCAAGCCAAGAGAAGTTTGCTGACTGCTAGTTATATACAGAACCGGAGCCCAGTTCGCATCCTGAACAGAACGTAAGATGCAACAGCGCATCTGCGTGTTCCGCATTTTGCCGCTTCCGTGCATGCACATGACATCATTTTTGACCGTCTGCGCATATACGAGCAGTGAAACCCGGAAGTAATGCGCTCCGTTACTTCCGGGTCACCACAGAGCGCAACCCAAAAATACTTATCCTGAAGCGTATTTATCCCGAGGTATGACTGTACAGCAGGTCACCTGAAGATCTTCTTTCCCTCCTGGGTCTAAGGGCCACTCATTTTCTCCAGATATCATGTATGCAGGTGTGCAGCCATTTAAAGTGATCTGTATCTCAGTGTAATAGATATATTCTTTGAAATGTACGTTGCCATGTAAAGCTTCGTAAGGCATCCCGGTTAGGGACCAAGGCATCACTTTTTCTAAGTGCTCCAATCAACAGCATGTCACTGTTGTTTGTGTCTCACTGCAATGTTTCCTTGCCAATGCCTTCTTGTGCTGACAAATGAATGACTTGTTTCTCGCTTGTGCTATCTATGGTGGAGCGCAGCAATTTTGGCAACAGCAATTTTGTCATGTATGATGTCACTCTCCAGTGAAGTATGGATGATGCCCACTGAAGTGTGAACCCCAGTTGCCCATTGGGGGCTTCTCAAACAATAGATGTTTTCCATGCAATGCTTAGCCTGGTCAGAGGTAGAATGCTTATTGTAAGAGAGAATGCATTCCAAATATGTATTTACATGGACAATTCAATATGAATTACCATGCGAGTTTAATAATAAAAAAGTAGAAAGAAGACAGAATGGGCTTATGAAAAAACATTTCCAAATAAACCAAAAACAGATGTATCCATCCATCCACACTCTGCATTGAGTACCAGTCAGGAAGCACCTTAGCAAGGATTGGGTCTCAGCAACTGCATGACCTTCCCAACATCCAGTGGCTGCCATGTATCAAGTTAATCTATCTAAAGGAGCTGCATTAAAGCAGAAATATGGGTGTGTCTGAGTGAGTCTACGGCACTATAAAACCACCCATCCTGCCAATAAAAGCGCTTGCCGAAAGAGGTTAATAGCAATTATAAACTCACAGCTCATTATATCCTGCTCAGACTAATGCAGATACAACATGATTTAAGATTGGAAACTGTGGCTAAAGGAATTAGCCTGCTCTGCATGAAACTGGGTTTATTTAATCAATGTTGCTTCCACTAGAAAAATGGATTAGTTTTTCTTTAAGACAGAGTTAAAAGTTTTGCAGCTAATTTATTTTAATAAGCATTCAGTCACTGACTGCTGCAGAAAAAAGGCTAAACTGTAATGAAGCACCAGGAAAGAAAGCATGACTTAATTATTTTTCAGGGTGGGTAATGAATAAATTAGGCACACTGCAGGCTTGCCAATTGTACAGAATTTATTACTTTTGCTTTAAGAAGCATATCATGACAAAGTCAATTTTTCTTCCTGATTGCAAGAGATGGGGAAATGTCTACTTATGAAAGACATCCACTTTGTCAATGTGTTTCCAATGTTTGTATCTCAAAGAAGGCTTGTTTTTCTATCATCTTCATGCTTTTCCCCATAATTACATGACAGTTATTCAGATTACGATTTGCTTCCGATCAACCCTTCCAGTTATGCAAGCTACCAGCTAAATACTACAGATAGGCTGACTGATCAGAAGTGTTCCTTCTTTGATATGTAACCACTAACCATCCGGTCCAAGATTCACTGAATGCAGGGAGAATGGCTATTTATGTACATGAGATTCCACCACACCAATAGGAGAAGAAATCCATTGGTTCGTCGTTCTTGCATGTAACTCAAGCCAACATAGAATACTAGTTTGTGTGGAAAGCAAAATATTGTATGTGGGTAATAAAGGGCCCTCTATTTTACGTTTGATTTTATAATTATAATATTTTTTTTATAAAAAAATGGGAATTAATATTTTATTGAGAAGGGTTCAATTATAAAGAAACAAAGCGATACAAAGAAAAAGTGTAAAAGAAAAACGTACAAAATGTATAGAAAAAATCAATATACAAGTATATACCATATATGAATATTTTTCGTATATTTTACTTTTGATTGTGTATTACCTATGCAATGTGAAAACCTGAGCAGTTTAGCTGAGTTACTTGCCTCTGATCCCAGCAACATATGAATATTCATTTCTTTACATCAATTGATATCTCTGTCTAGTCCTAAAGATATCAATATCTGCCTATGTCTGATCTCTCTGCCTGCTTCACGAAACTTAATTGCGTGGAAAATACTCACTTGAATAACTTTGGGACATGAGAGCATGTCACATGATTAACAGTAATTTTTATGTAAACCCCCAGAGAAGATTTGAGGAAGGTGGGGTAGGAGAAGAGGTCCTATTGGGCAAGCATAAATCCTTGCACTGATGGGATGGGCTAACTGAACATCATCCAGGAGCTTTGCAGCAAGAGGGACAGACTTTCATGTGGTCTGAGAGACTTGAATCAATTTAAAAATGGCCAATGAGAGCACTGTGTTTAGGATGTGTGACTAAAAAGGAAACAATTCCACATTTTCCTTGGTATATAATGCAGTGGCGTAACGTGGGTTGTCAGCACCCGGGGCAAGGCAAGTAATTTGCGCCCCCTAACCCGTGGATTTGCACCCCCTAACCCTAACCCCCAGATGTTGTGCCCGGTGCGCCACTGATATAATGTATATACCCATTAATATCCCCCCACCCTCCACCTTTTGGTCCTTTATCAAACTGTCTCATGGTTTTCTTTTCTTGTCTTCACCTCTCTCTTTTTTTGGACCAGTCACTTAATACTATTACTATTACTGTTGTTATTGTTGGTTTCTTGTGTGTCCTTCACCTTAAGGTCCCAGGGTAGGTTACAACAATTTTAAAAAGTAATACGAAAGCAGTTTAAAAAAACAAATTGCAGTCACAGGAGTAGGATGGTTCAATTTGTGAGTGTGAGTGTGTGTGTGTGTGTGTGTGTGTGTGTGCATTTGCCCAAGCTTCTGTGCCACAGCAGAGTCCATCTCTCAGAGTCCCTTTGCCCCAAACGTACCCCCCGCAAACCCACACAACAAGCAGCATATGATTTCGATCACTTCCAGAACAGAGTCTTGTCACATATATCGTCCTTAACTGGACTGAGGTTTTGCTTGGTACTTACATCAGGACCTTTTCAGAACTCAGTGAATATGTTCCCCTTTCTTTTCACATTTTATCTCTTCAAGTTATCTCTGGTCAGACCTCACCTGGAGTACTGTGTCCAGTTCTGGGCACCACAGTTCAAGAAGGACACTGACAAACTGGAACGTGTCCAGAGGAGGGCAACCAAAATGGTCAAAGGCCTGGAAACGATGCCTTATAAGGAATGGCTAAGGGAGCTGGTGTTTAGCCTGGAGAAGAGGAGGTTAAGGGGTGATATGATAGCCATGTTCAAATATATAAAAGGATGTCATATAGAGGAGGGAGAAAGGTTGTTTTCTGCTGCTCCAGAGAAGCGGACATGGAGCAATGGATCCAAACTACAAGAAAGAAGATTCCACCTAAACATTAGGAAGAACTTCCTAACAGTAAGAGCTGTTCGACAGTGGAATTTGCTGCCAAGGAGTGTGGTGGAGTCTCCTTTTTTGGAGGTCTTATGCAGAGGCTTGACAACCATATGTCAGGAGTGCTCTGATGGTGTTTCCTGCTTGGCAGGGGGTTGGACTCGATGGCCCTTGTGGTCTATTCCAACTCTATGATTCTATGATTCTAAGTTTTTTGCTTTGTTTCCCCCTTTGCTGGGTTTTAGTGCTGATTTTATTGTTCTTATTGATCTTACGCTGCCCCGTGATGGCTTTACGGTGGCTTTATGCTGATCTTTGTGCTAGCGCTGTATTGACCGCCTTTTAGTTTCGATTTTATTTGCATGTTCATTGATTTTTAAATTTGCCAATTGCCAAAAGAACATGGCAAATCAGGCAGTATATTAGTACCATAAATATATATACAGATACAGCCTTTAATACAGAGGACATCAAACTGGGACCGAGTGCCCAGCCACCCGCCACTAATACAAATATTATAATTTTATATAACTCCTGGACTTGTTCCTAGTAGTGAAAATAACACCTACTTTAAATTAAGCTGAATAGAGATTGTTGGGTTTGTTTCTTTTTAAAATATTCCTCTCTTTCCTCGGTTATGGAAAATTTGCAGCTTTTAAAAAGAAAAGCAGCTATTAGACTAAAAAAAGCAAAAGATCATTATAAACATCCGCAATATATATTACAAGACTTGCTCTGTTTTGTAGTCAAAGCTCCTTGGTGGCTAAGGGTCAGGGATAAAGGATAAGGAGAGAGGTGGAAACAGATAGTACTGTCTCCTTTTACAGTCCCCAGGGCAACATCTAGCTTTTGGGGGTTGTTCATCAGCTGTAGAGAACACTAAGTGCTTATCTCTATAGAACGGGATCATTCTCGGCTCGTTTCAGAGGAGAAAACTAAAATCGTTATGACTTATTCCATCACATCTGACACTGTCAGTGAAAAGAAGAAAATGGAAACACACAAACACACATTTGGAAAGGTCAAGTGAACTTCCTGTCAGGGATATTTGCCCAAATAGCCTTTCCAGCTGGTGTTATTTTTAACCCTCTCTTTTTTAAAAGACATAGATATCACTGTTGTATTCAAATATTATGTTCTCAAAATGATGTAGTTAAATAGCCAGAGTGCCGTAGCTTAAAAAATTGATTGGAATTCACATCAGTGTGGGGAGGTCAGCCACCCATCCCCCCCCCAGCACCTTTGAATATTTTCTGCTAGCATCCTCTGGTCTCCACCAGCTGTTGTGCTTCTTTGCCTCTGCTTTGGACCAAGAGCATAAAGTTGCTCTGTCCTTAATCCCCATAACATGTCCCTCAAAAAAAGAAGAAAGACTATTTATGGGTGGTTAAAAAAAAAGTGGCCACAGCAAGACACATGGGCCCTAGCTGCTGGGGCTGGTAGATGGAGGCAAGGACCACAACCACATTCACTAAGCATGTCAAGAATGAAGTAGGTAGGGATGGAATTTTCTGAAAACATCAGGCTTATCAATTCCTTGATCTTGATGAGAAGCACGTCATTAATCTACTAGCTCCACTAAAAATGGAGCAATTCTCAAATATTATATACATTATTGTGCACATTATTATACATATATAATATTATTATGTTCATATTGTGGTTCGAGGACCCGACCCCCGTGTAGTGAAATAAAAACACCAAGAGACTCGATATATGGTTAATGGGCAAGAAAAGGCCACAACTTTTATTGGTTACAGCAATGTAAAAGGTATTGGCTTAGGCATTGGATCGAAGCAAGTGGGTTATTCACCAGTAGATGGAGCCTGTCGATGCTAATCCGACTATAGGCTCACCCCTGTTGTCACCGAGGGTCGTGCCAAGGCCTCCCGCCAAGCAGGCATCGGACGGAATACACGACCCCCAGATTCCTTTAACGGAATACCCCTAAAGAATTGAAGGCATAGGCGATGGCCAGACCTAGCACTTCGACACACCACAACACATTATTCCAATGCCTAACCTACCCACCAATACCACAAAAGTTGTGACGATTGCTACGAGGTAGGCGAAAAAACCAATTAGCCTAGTGCCAAATGGAAAAACTCCTACCAGGCCCCCCAGTCAACCGGGGCGACCAACCTAAAGTCCATAGCAAGGCCAAGAACCTGAGCCCTAACTAAAGGGAGTGGAGGGTGGGTGACTTCACGAAGAGGCGACGACGGGGAAATGAGGCCGGGGAAAGGCTGGCGCTGCAGCAAAAGGCTGCTGAACACGCCCCCTAAGCGGCACCTGGTTGGGTGCCCACCGAGGGGGCGTGAGCACCAGCCAGGTGAGCTGGAGGCAGGGGGCTACGCCCCCTGCTAGGCGGAGCTCGGGCTCCCGACCACAACCCCTCCCCTCTCTTTCAGGGAGGAGAGTCTTTGTGGTTCGAGGACCCGACCCCCGTGTAGTGAAATAAAAACACCAAGAGACTCGATATATGGTTAATGGGCAAGAAAAGGCCACAACTTTTATTGGTTACAGCAATGTAAAAGGTATTGGCTTAGGCATTGGATCGAAGCAAGTGGGTTATTCACCAGTAGATGGAGCCTGTCGATGCTAATCCGACTATAGGCTCACCCCTGTTGTCACCGAGGGTCGTGCCAAGGCCTCCCGCCAAGCAGGCATCGGACGGAATACACGACCCCCAGATTCCTTTAACGGAATACCCCTAAAGAATTGAAGGCATAGGCGATGGCCAGACCTAGCACTTCGACACACCACAACACATTATTCCAATGCCTAACCGCCACTCGAGCCAAAGGCTCGCCGCCAATACCCTCACTGCTGCAACCAATCCCAAATGCTTTTGCTGACACTAGCTAGCCAGATGTCGCTCCCCAAGTCCGATGAATGCACACCGTCGTTCCGGTATAGAGCTTGCTCGCTAATCCGGATACGATCATGCCGGATGACACGGCCACACATAAAGCACACCCAACGGGCTACCGCCCGATTTACGAGTTTCCTGGTTCTTGCCGGATGACACGGCCACACATAAAGCACACCCAACGATCATGCCGGATGACACGGCCACACATAAAGCACACCCAGTGGGCTACCGCCCGATTTACGAGTTTCCTGGTTCTTGCCGGATGACACGGCCACACATAAAGCACACCCAACGATCATGCCGGATGACACGGCCACACATAAAGCACACCCAACGGGCTACCGCCCGATTTACGAGTTTCCTGGTTCTTTCAATGGCCAAACAACTTTGCGCACCACGCCACTCGATTCTTTTCAGGAAGGAAGACCAGAACACCGTCGTTCTGGGGCACAAGGCTGCCAATGCATTCAAGTCTCTTTTTATGCTTCCCAACAAGTCCGCACACTTTCTGTTGGTTAGGTCATTCTCTCCCAACTGTATCACCATGGCGTCGGGAGGGCCAAAGTTGGCAACTTTCTCCCACAGCAAAGGCATCAGCTCCTCCCATCGCATGCCTCTTCTCGCAAACCAGGAAACTCGGACATCATTTGGGAGGCCAAGGTTAGGTGTTAGGCCGCAGCTTGCTGCACGTACGCGGGCCCAATGAACGATACTGTGGCCGCAGATCCACTCATTTCTTCTGAGCAAGGCTAGGGGTAAAGACAAAAAAGACGGCAGGTAAGTGGGGCCCAACAACTGGACGCATACTAGCGAATGTAAGACTTATAGGCATTGGATCTCCACCGGCCCATTTCTTTGATCCTATCCGCCGGTAGACCTAAATGCGCCGCCGTGGTTGCGGCACCTATCCTAAAGGAGTGCGCAGCGTACTCCTGGGCAGGTAGTCCGCAGGCCTCGATCGCCTTGCGCAGTACTCTGGTGAATTGGCATCTCGACATGGGCGACCCATCCTCGTGAATCAAAAACGGACCAGGGCCAGGTGGCCTAAGGTCGAGATACCGTCTAGTGTCCTTTACCGGACATAGGCCCTGCTGAGTTGACGCTGAAAGTTTGACTAGGACGCCCTAGCCCGCCTGATCTGTTTTGGGCTGTCGTATGAGCACTGACACGGAAGAGCTAGACAGCTGCACATCCTCACACAGGAGTCCGCGGTTTGGACCCCGTGCGCTAACTTCAAACACAACCTCCCCGACTCTTAATGCGCCGAAGAAGGCGATAGCGTATGCTGCAGAAAAGAGACGTGCTTCGAACCTGGACCAGCAAATTAACCTTAGCTTTATGCGAATTTGACACAACAACCCGTAGGATATCGGCTTACGGCCTTCGTCCCTGGGAGGCTGTAACCTGCTCCAACCCTCGATAGCCCCACGTATCATGAAGTCGTTACACGGGTCATGACCAAATGTAGCCTTTGAAAAGAAACTGATGGCTGCTACATGGATCTTTAATGTTTTGGGGGCACGTCCCAGGTCGTCGAGATGCGAAAGGTACTGTAAAACGTCGTCTGTGTTGGGAGACACGTTATATGAGAGCCCGGATAACCTAAACCTGAAACCCATGAAATCACTCCAGGCCTTCTTGTAGGACCTGAGGGTGGAAGGTGCCACGGACGCTAATACTCCCTGAATCACTTTGCGTCTCCAACGTTCCACAGGTACTCCGGAAAGGGTTCGGGCAACTGTTGTGCTCCAGGTGCAAGCGACCGGAAGCGAGGAATCTGAAATCGAGACAAGGCATCGGCTATATCATTATTGGCTCCGGGTACAAATTTGGCTGAGAATATTATATTGTACTCAAGGCAACGGAGGACAAAGGCCCGCAAAAGGGAGGAAACCCTCTCGGACCGAGATGACTGCCTGGCGAGAATGTTCACCACCGCCAGGTTGTCGGTCCTGAAGCACACGCGATGGTCACGGAACTCCTCCGTCCAAATGTGAACAGCCACCACTATAGGAAAGAACTCGAGAAAGGTGAGATCCCGTGTGATGGCCTGGCCTAACCAAGCCGTCGGCCAGCGCTGAGCACACCAACGCCCCTTGAAGTACAGGCCGAAGCCAATGGATCCGGCCGCGTCTGATTGTACCTGAAAGTCTGAAGACAAGTTCAACACGTCCTGCCATAGAGACACCCCATTGTAATTTGCTAAGAAGGCCAACCACACCTCGAGATCTAACTTGACCGACCTGGGGAGGCGAACCCGGTGAGGCGGGTGCCTAAGGCCGACAGACAATCTATTAAGGCGGGCACAGAAGGGGCGTCCGGGGGACACCACTCTGCACGCAAAATTAAAGTGGCCTAATAAAGACTGAATCTGCCTAAGGGTAATCTTTTAAGCCTAAGAGTGTCCTGAATTAATTCCCTAAGGGCTTCACGGCCACCACTATAGGAAAGAACTCAAGAAAGGTGAGATCCCGCGTGATGGCATGACCTAGCCAGGCCGTCGGCCAACGCTGAAGGGAAGTCAACTCTCTGTGCTGAATCTGAAGGGGGCTGGCACACAGACTAGTTGAATGTGGATGCTCATTATGCACTGTATCATAGTGTAGTACAGTGATTATAAAATATCTGCTTGAGTATACGTTTTCATCATGTGTAAAACTCATAAAGAATAAACAAATAGTTCTATATTGTGATCAAGTAACTCCTAGAACGAAATTGCAAGTTTTAGCTTCAGAAAACCAGTTGCTTCTAGCCAACATCCTGTTGCCAATGTAGCTAAATTTTAGCTCTTTTGATTGTTAGCTGATAACACGATTGTTAGTATGACAAGAGATTGGTGGGATGCTCTCCTACAGATTTCCCAAAACTGTTGTACTACAGACACAGCCAGGACATTCCAGACACAGCCAGGACATTCCAGAACACTTCTATCTGGCACTGTAAATGTCAGGTTTGAGTTTCACTCAAGCTAGAAAGAACTGCTACATATGCAACATGTTCTAGAAGATTGCCAAAGGTGAGCTCTTGGCCAAAGTGTTATCCACTTCAGTGAAGTGTTATTTCTCACCAAACTAGCAATTTGTTTACTAACTATACATGTTCCCTAATATAGTTAAAGCATTGAAATTATGCGATTTCAACTGTTGGGCTTAAAGGCTTACTAGATTATAGGACTAAGGACTAAATCATTATTGTACTTCCTTGCAATTTTGCCCACAGCTGCCCTGCTAATTGGGAGAACAGGAAATGGATCTGGAACACTTCAAAGCAGTACCATTGCTCCCATGTGTCTTCCTGTTTGAGCTGTCATTTTGTTAAAGCTGTGGTCTTGCTCTTGTAGTTGATCTGGGAGAAAAAGGCAGGTTACCCGGGAAAAATAAATAAATAAATAAATAAATAAATAAATAAATAAATAAATAAATAATTCCTGTATGAGGTGTTATGGAATGATACATTTTGTAGCTACCCGTTGGGTGAGGCGAGCGTCCTTCCCCTTACTGACTTCTGATTAGGAGAGTCCTTCGTGGTTAAGGAGCCACTACTGGGATTCTGCAACCCTCTGAGAAACCCTTCCAAAGATAGGATGCTGCACTTCCGTCCAGATGGATAGACAAGAGGTTGAAGAGAGGAGAAAGCTGGATTGGAGAAAATGCTAGACCCAGAAGGACTTTATCGATGGTTCCCTGCTGTGGGGGCTCGTCTGGAACTAGAGCGGTGGAACCCCTGACCTCCCCAAAAGGGCCGCTTCCCTTTGTAACACGCTGTGGCTGGGTGAACCCCCTCACATCTCTCACACTCGTGCGGGTACTTACAAGACTGCCTTTGACATTGCCCTTTATTGAATTACCAGCACACCTTACGTTTTAAATCCTTTCTAAGGCCCAGCTTTCCAGTGCAATACACCTCTGAAGGCTTCTTCTCGACATACGGGCTGACTGCCAGATGCTAATAGCGGCGGCCTCCCCAGAAAGGGCGTAAGCCATTTTGACTCATCATCACTGGCTGATGAGGTGCCTGATTCTGGAAGCTGGACCCTGGGCTGCTTATTCTGCAAAGAACTAGAAGAACTGGAAGCAACCGGGTTATTGATACGGGCCGGCAGTCTCCATGCAGGCGCCCTGGTGCAGTTCTCAAAGTCGGCGAGCAAGCCTGAGACCTAGTTTGCACAGCCGCCCTTCCTGTCTGAGGGCTTGGGCCTGCACCTGGGTAGTTTAAAGGCTGGCCACTGGTTTGCGAAACAAGGAAGTAAGAAACGCAAGGCAAATAGAACTAAGGAATAGCTAAGAGAAAGCGCTGTTCATAGTCAACAATGAATGATCCGAGGGCATTAAGGAACTGCGAAATGGGTTTGGGTTTATTATTATGATGGTTGACAGCTGCAGTGTGTGCTGGTACTGCACCCGTGCGCTTCCATTTGGGTGCCATGAGCCGCTCTGTGCACTAGTAAAATGCGCCTACTTTTTATTTCGTCACTTATTATTATTATTATTATTATTATTATTATTATTATTATTTTGTATAATTTTTTTTATTTATATTTTTAATATGAATTATTATTATTATTATTTTATTTTTTATTATTTATATTTATAATTATTTATTTATTGTTATTATTTATTATTATTATATATATATATATATATATATATATATATATATATATATATATTCAAATTTATTTTATTACTTTATTTTATTATTGTTGTTATTTTTTAATTAGTATTAATATCACCACTCAATTAATAACTTAACTGCAAGTAAATGCTAGTATACAATTATTGTGCGTCAATAAAGTTCGAGCACTTTTGAGGGATTAATTATTAATCGATAGTATCTCAATTAATAGCCAATGGATTTATAGCTATGAGTAGGAATTACTATTATCAGTTGCTCTGCGTAACTGCTGACAAAATGAACAAGCTATACGTCACTTAACTGCACCGCTTGTATTTATTTATATTTATTAAACTATTTGAATTTCAAATTGATTAACACAAGAACAACAGCCTGCTGCTGATGGTGTAGCTCCAATTAGTGATAAAATTAAATGTAGAATCGAAACTGGTTGTTATCAATGTAGACCTAATTAATCCAATTCAATGAAGCTGGAGGTAAACAATTAATGAGGGGTTATGAAACAATAACACTCTACTGGCACTCAATGTTTCCAGGTATCAATGTTTCCAGGTATCAATAGTTTCCTTAGAATCAATTGCCAGACAGTATAAACCCCCAGCCACACAATACAGTATTAAACAGGCAGCAGCAGAGGCTTGGCAATAAGCAGGCAAGGTTAAGGTCAAGGCACTTGTCCCTTAAGACCCTCAAACCAAAGGGCAGGCAGAGATACAATAAATACTGTTATATGAATGGACCAGCTGCCAAGCCTGGTAGCCGCCTAAGCCCACTATAGACAAAACACAGAAATAAAGTGAACAGCTGCAATAAGTTGGCAATAGGAAGGCAAAGAACTTGCCCCTCTAGCCCCCAAACAAAAGGCAGTCAAAGACACAATAACAGATCTATCTAGCTAACTAGGGACAAAGAAATACCCTGGGGGTGCAGCTAGGAGAGGGCTCAGGGACAAAAGCTCTTAACTGCTGATCGTTAACTACTATCCTCCTGCCCCCAGGCAGCAACCGCTTCTGTGGCAACAGAATGAGACACTTGCAATAAGATTCAGCAGAGGAAGTGAGCAGAATAAAATAAATGAATAAGGAAGGGGCAGGGAATGCCCACTAGGGGAGTAAGACTAAAATGATTTTAAAATGAAATAAGCCCCAAGGGGCAAAACAGCCTGTTTGTACGCAAAAACCCACAACCACGTGCAATTTAAATAAGCAGGTAGAGCCGGTGATTTTTAAGGCAACTTTGTCTGAATGAACGCTGTCCCTTACACATGAGAAGGCTGTGGGACAAAGCCCTTTGCTATCGCTTTTTTACCCACTTTGTTTTTGCCCTTAAGCAGTAACAAGAAATAAAGCCACTCTCCTTCTAGGCGAGGGGAGGGGGAAATGAGAACCCGGGGCCAGGTTGTTTTTTAACAATTAATGTCTAAAGAAATACTAAGGTGAGGGGGAATGGGGGGGGATTACTGAACAAAAGAGACTGCAAAAACAACTCACTCAGCCGGATAGTGGGCAAAGGAGAATGACAAATAATAGGGACAGCAGAAAAGCACGTGGTGGCTTGAACACACTGAGCCGGATAGCTGATAGGAGTACCAGTAAACAAAGGACACACCAGGAAGGGTTTAAGGTAAAGCAATAAGCAGCGAAATGGGACAATAGCAAAATTGTGGCAATGGCAGTCTGAAAGAAGTTTTTAAATGGAGCTACCACCCCCCTATTATTATTTTGGAGCTGCCACCCCCTATTATTATTTTAAACAATCCACTGGTGAAGAAGTCCTCACAGGAATACACAGTGATATGGCAATTTTTTAAATGCAACAGCAAATCCAAACAGAAGCAGCAGCTTAAAAAGCCCAAACCCGGCCAGAAAGCCAAACCAGGTAAAGGAACAATTGCTGGAAACTCTCACAGAACCCACACCAGCAGCTCCCAGATTTCCACAGACACAGAGTGACTGATATAAAGTTGGAAAAGCGCTTTAAAGCGCAGCACAGACACACAGCGAAAAGGCTTCCTGATCAGAGAAGAGATATTTGGTGAAAAGTAAGGGGGAATTAAAGGTGAAGAGTAAGGGGCGGAGGTAATGTAGAGGTACAACGTGAAGATAAAGGGGGTAAAGTAAAGATAGACGTAAAAGCAAAGGGAGAATTAAAGGGCAAGACTTCCCTTTCTCAGAGGTCCTCTTCCAAGTTAGCTCCACGTGGCTGCTGACTCGCTGCAGGACGACGAGGACTTCACGAAGAGGCGACCACGGGGAAATGAGGCCGGGGAAAGGCTGGCGCTGCAGCAAAAGGCTGCTGAACACGCCCCCTAAGCGGCACCTGGTTGGGTGCCCACCGAGGGGGCGTGAGCACCAGCCAGGTGAGCTGGAGGCAGGGGGCTACGCCCCCTGCTAGGCGGAGCTCGGGCTCCCGACCACAACCCCTCCCCTCTCTTTCAGGGAGGAGAGTCTTTATATTTAAATGCAATTCAGGTCCCCCAAAGTGACTTCCACATAAGCAGATACATTAAGCAAGGCATATAATTGTATAAGAATGCTTATATGTTGATGAATACCAAACTATGTTGCAGAAATATAGTACTGCATGGGAGTTGGCACATTTATGTGTTATTTGTAAAATATATGTATTTTTTGGTAGAATTTTGGCACAATGCACATGTGGCTCATGCATAAGCTTGCATTTAATGCAAGAAGCAGCCCAATGCAGGCAAAGGTTGATTAGATTGTAATCTCCAAAATTATTTTAAAATTGATTTATGCATTAATATTTATTTAATATCACTTTCACCACACACACACACACACACACACATGCACACGGACACACATATATGCACACACAGACATAGCAAAGGCAGTGTCCTGGGCCACCGCTCCCAGAATATTGTACTCAGGAAGGGCTCTCTTCAATTCCTCAGACCAAGTTGGAGATGAAAAAGAGTAATAGGAGTGAGATGGCGGTAAGTCACACTGTGAAAGTTGGAGTTAGCAAGAACACAATCTTCACAGCATTGCAGCTCATCACTTCATCCCCAGTAGGTCTTGTCCCAAGGATCAGTTGCTGAGACTGAAAACTCCTGATAGCCAGTTAGTCTGTTCCTCTCCGGGGTTTTCCCCAAGCAATTAGAGACTGCACTTGCATATAACCAACCTCTCCCCCATCTTTTGCATGCCTCTTCTGGTTCTGGGAAACAGAGAGGAGGGGAGTTTGTTGCAGCAGGGCAGGAACATTCTTCACCAGCCTGCCTCTTGGGCTCTCTCATCTCTGCCTCTTGGGCTCCCTCATCCCACTTTCCTGCTCCAGCTTCTGTCTCTGATTCTGAACTTCTCTCTGCCACAGACTCTCCCAGCTCATGAAGCTCGGTTACCTCTTCAGCTTCTGACACCTCCTCTTCTCCATCTTCTCTCTCTCTTCCCCCTGACCACTCAGCTTAGTCCCACCACCACTCCTCAGGCTCTGACTGTCAGGCATCCAAGTTCCCAGCTTGATAACACAGTAAGTGTAGGTAATTTAAAGTGAGGATTTGTTGCAAAAACAAACAGATAGCTCCGGACAGCTCTAATGCAGCCACCAGCATTATCAGTCAAGATGACCCTTCTGAAGAGTCCTTCCGGGTTTTACAGAATATATTGAATTGTCGCCCCTTGCGTTCCTTGTTTTGCTTCCAGTCTAACAGCCCTCCCATTCAATGACTTCTTGGAGAGATTGGACTAGCTCCAACCTCTTCCTGCCCTGATGTACTCTCTCTGTGTATGTTCCCGCCTGATTGAACTTCCTGAGAGCTTTGGCTGTGTTCCAGCCCGCTCTCAGGCGTTCCCTTGGCCCCCGGCATTCCAAGGGATGGGGAAGTTTCGCCGTAAACCCTCTCTGTTCTGAAGCAGGCTGTAACGTTCTACTAGGAGCTGGCTCATTCCTGACAGTGACACTTCTTCCATTTGTGGTTCCCCAGCTGGTTCATCCCACCATTCCTCAGCATCCAACCAGTCCATGGCAGAGAGGCACACCACGGCTGAATTGGCAGTGTCAAAATAGTCAAAACAAGAGGGAGAGGGGAGAGAAAGGAGGGGTAGTTGCACTGCACCTGCCACCATATAATGTGCTGGCCCTTGCTTTCCTTCACTGTGAAAGGATCTGAGAAGTCCTCCCTCATATGGGATTATCGATATTGGAGTTTAATAAATAAATTAAAAATTAGAATAATGGCGGTGATGGGAATAATAAATAAATATAATAATAAATAATTTAACAATATAAGCCAAAAGTAATAAATAAAGCAAAACTTACTGTAAATGTTATATGTGATGTTTAAATAAATACTTATGTATTTGCTCAATTAAGAAAACAGATTCACTGAGATCATTTAAGTGGTTAGCAGATACACACATGTTCCTTGTAAAAACCTACCATAGAGCGCGCGCACACACACACACACACACACACGAATACTAAGTATTTTGGGAATTGCCCTCTAGATTGATGGGCTTGCTCCGTGCTTGTTGATAGTATCTTGGCTCACAGCCAATGAGGTGAAGAGAATAAAATCTTGGAATGGAACTTTTGCTATATAGACCAACATTTTGTACATCAGTCTGTGTATTTTACACCCCAAAAAACTGAACAAAGGTGAATAAAATATGCAATACATGGAGGAAAGAAAACAACTCCTTATCTTAACATATAGGAGAGAATCCCAAATGTGATAAAGTGCATATGTACACAAATGTACTCGCTTACATAAAAAAAGACAAAATGAACTCATTTCCTTGCATTGTTGAGGATTTAACCCTTAATGGTTCAATGGTGCCCCATCCTGGCTTACAGTGCTGGCTCCACCCATCACTGACATTTGAATCCCACCGTGAAATGCAGCCCTTCACCTTTAAAAGAACAACAAGAAAAGGTTTCCAACCTGTTTTAGAACAATGCAATTGTGTCGTGTTCTGTACATCTATCGGGGGTTCTCTCTCAAGGAAAATACCTTTTTACTCTCACTGTATTCTTTCTCTTTCACCCTGTTGATGCATTTCATCAGGAGACTTGAAATAAATACTGTGAACTCACAGAATCAATTAATTCTTTAAAAATAAATAAATAAAAACGAGTCTTCCACAGCAAGGCATGCTCTGTCAACAAGCCTGATCTATTAATTGTTGATTAATAGGTTAAATTTACACAATAATGGCATTTTTAAAAAATGCTCTCTTGCAGCTAGTGCACCTTTTATGCGGGCAAAGCACATGCATCAAAAGGGAAAATAAATAAAACCCACACGTTATTATTTGTCGTAAGCGTTTGCTCGGTTCTGCAAAGCAATGTCAGCTGCCGTGGCGCAGGCCTGTTTCTTTCCTTCTTTTGCTACAAGGAGAGAATAAGAACAGGCAAATGGGCAGTGACAGCTGACTAATGTAGTGTCTGATTGCTTTTCCACATGTCAGTGATAAAATCCATAATGTTCCTTTAGCCTCCATGAGGGGAAATATAATCCAGGCTTGTAAGGCCTGATGCATTCAACAGCAGTGAGATTATGCTTGGCAAGTGTATTATAATGAACCAACAGATGACATCTAGTTTATAGAAGCATAACCACAAGGCTTGGGAGTTAAATGCTCCTCAGATAGCATACAAGAAGAGGAAAGGCGTCTTTGGTGTGGGGTTGTATAATACAGAAGGAAGAACTGGAACTGCATGTCTGTGCAAATAATAATAATAATAATAATAATAACAAAACAATAATTCTATTATTCCATTATTAGTAATAATACATCCAAATTAGAAATTGTGGCTGCCACACACACTTTGCATAGTATCAGGGCATGTCACAGTGGATGGCTAGAAGCATTTTGCTAAAGAACTTGACATTGTATACTTAAGCTATACATGCATCGCCAGCGGATAAATGCCTTGGCTAAGGGCCAATTTTCACTTTACATTTCGTATCCAGATACAGACACCCAAATGTGAAAGGCAGCTACACACACATCATATCCATAAAGAGTAGTGCACTAAATCAACACACTATCTTAGCAAAATATAGTGATCAGGAAAGCCCTGGGTAATATAATCATGGCTGTTCTTCTCGCTCGATGTGCTACTCTTTTTGGGTATGCACAGCTGGGCCTAACATCAGACCCTCCCTATTTTCCAGATTTACAGAAGCAGCCCCAGTTTCTGATCAGATCCCAGAAAATGTTCCACTTTTCCTTAGGACATCCCTATTTTCATCAGAGAAATGTTGAATGGTATGGAGTTTTGCAACTCCTGAGCCTTTAGAAGACATCTGAAAGCTGCTCTGTATAGTGAAGTTTGTTAATGTATATATGTTAGAAGCCACTCAGAGTGGCTGGGGCAACACAATCAGATGGGTAGGGTATAAATAATAAAATTACTACTACTACCAGTGGCAGAGCTTCATGTTCCGGCACCAGGGGTTGGAGAGCAGGCAGGGGTGGGGCTGGTGCGCATCCTGGGGGTGGGGCGTGCCACCCACAGAGGCGTGGCACACGTTCTGGCCGCGGGGCACGCGGCCTGCAGGTGCCTGTGGCCCAGCGCAGGCAGGGAGGCAGCCGCAATGGCACCCTACCAGGATCGTGCTGCTGGGGGCGATGTGCTCCCCCACACTCCTCTTCCTCTGCCAGTGACAACTACTACTATGGAATAGGACATCCCAGTTTTCATTGGAGAAATGTTGGAAGGTGGAGAAGGTGAGGGAAGTCCTGTTGTGCAAGTAGATATTCCTGCACAGATGGAACAGTTACATACTACCGCAGTGGATGCACAGAAACCTATCCTACCACAGATATATTATTTTATGAAATAATAATTGTACAATTGTTGAAATGATTTTGCTGCGTTTGGTTTCCTGAGTCTGTAATCCTTTGCATGCTACTTCAGTGACTTTTAGTTGTAAAGCGCATATGCCGAAAATAAATGAAACTTCACCTGTTTGATATCTGCCTGTCATGGAGGTACATGAACCGGGCACACAGCAGGAGAGAGGAAACAGCTTTAAATTGTGGCAATAACACAGCTTGTGTTCATGTTTCAACATCTCCCACCCTTCCCCCCGTGGTGTCCATTTCTATTTAAAAAGCCATCTTTTTCCAAGGTGAAATAAATATGGTCTCAACAAAAGCTGACTTTTACAAAAGGTCTCTGCCTGGAAATGACATTTGATTTAACCACATTAGTCAAGTACCTATTTGTCTTCTTTTACTGTGCCACATGGAATCATCCAAACTTGAAAGCTTCTGTTCAATACATCTCGGCATCACCTTTCCATTGTGAAGCCTCGTGGGCTATCCTTGACCACACAGAAATTCATAGGAGCTTAGTTGTCATGCTATGGGGCCCAGTCTATTCACTGCTTACTAGCAGAAGGTTGGCAGTGTCATGGTTTTCGAATCCAGCAATCTTAATGCAAACTCCAGATTTCATAATTTTTGTGATGCTAACTAAATAAATCAAGAATGCATGGAAAGACCTCATCTTTGGAACTATGGCTGTGGAACTCACACCTGTCCTATCATGGATGAACTAGGGTCCTAAAGTGTGAACTACCTTTGAATGACAAGACACTAGGGATGTGAGAATTTGCAAATTTCAGTTTCTCATTTCCCCACTCTTACGTTCAGCTCTCCACATTTCCACAGGAGTCAGATTCCCTCCCCCCCCCCACAAGTCCTCCTGAAAATTCCTCAGCATTTTAGTGCATAGCTCTCCTGTCATTCACACTTTGGAATGCCATTTTGCCCAATGTACACAGTTTTGCACATAATGCAATGCATTTTTGAGTGCTTATGCCTTCTTGTGCATGTTACTTGGCTGCAGAACAGCATTGCAAAATTCAGAGATGTGCAAGTTTTGAAGGATGCATATGTTTCGGTTCTTGGATAGTTTTGGAAAGGGCAAATTAGGTAGGTTCACCTCTAAATGCAAACAGAATTCAATTTCTCCCCCATATCTAGCAGGGAATAACCTTTAAGAAGAATTAACTAAGAGCATGAAACTCTTAATCTCAGGGTTGTGGTTCGAGCCCCATGTTGGGTGAAAGATTCCTGCACTACAAGGGATTAGACTAGAAGGCACGTCCAACTCCCTGGAGACTGCGATCTGTACTCCCAGTATAATAAAACTGGAAGTGATCTACCTGTTGTGATTGCCCAGAGTTGTTGAGCTCCCCCCCCCTTCCTTCCTTCCTTCCTTCCTTCCTTCCTTCCTTTCTTTCTTTCTTTCTTTCTTTCTTTCTTTTGCCCAATCAATCAAGATCACGCAATTGACCAGTAGATCACGATTGACCGGTTGGACATGCATGGACTAGATGATCCTCATTGTCCCTTACAGATCTGTATTTCTATGTGATTCTGCACATGTTTCGATGGTTTGTTGATGTCACTATTTTAGGTAGGCTTGCAAGTATTCTTTCAAAAAGTATTATTTCAAATATTCTTTCAGATGCTGTTAATCAATCATTCCAATTAATTGATTAAAGTGGTCTCCCTGAGTCAAAATTATGACCCTGATACACCAGCGTCCACCATTCACTCCCTATGGCTCCTTTATTTATTTTATTCAACCACAACTGTCCATCAAACAGCAGGCGGGCTGGCTGGCTGTTTATTAGATACACAGCCAATACCCATGCCAAGCCTGTTTAATCTGTAACCAATAATGTTGTGACCGAATTTGAATCTAATCTATGTCTTCTTTTGTTCATTCTTTGGCTACGCATTACACTACAGCCTCTTCACAACATTGAAAGTGAATTGCAGAACCACATTTTCACCACTTTCTGCAATTAGCCATTTATCTTGAGCAGAGGATGAGTAATTTGCGTTGAATATTTACTAGGCTGTTTTGGTTGTATTTAATTACATTTTACTTAGGGTACACTCATTGAAATTAATGATCCTAAGTAATGTCAATTCATTTCTAATAACAACAAAAATAAGAACAATTTATTTGTACCCTTCCCATCTGACTGGGTTGCCACTCTGAGCACCTTCCAATAAAATGTAAAGATACAACGAAACTGGCAAACCCATTGGATAAGACGCTTTGTTTTAAAACCTTATTTTATATATATTTTTCTGGCTGTTCCTATTTTAGTACCATTCCTTTACCACTTTGCTGACAGCTGTTTCGTTGTTTTTGGATGAGGCAGATGAATATACCCACCAATCAGAATGGAATGACATCACAATACCAGTTGGGTCCACAGTCAGATTGGCTATGTGCTCATGCCAGAGAGAACAAATGAAGACAATGGATAGGCAAGACAAGGGTAGGCAATGTAAACAGATAAGGAAACATGTTCACAAATAATGCTGAAAAACTGCCCTAAACGTTCATGATTGTGTAGCCATTCCTGAGTTTTGAGTATACCAATTATCTCTATGTATTGACCACTTGTAAAATCACTTGCATTGCACAATGAGGAATGTTTTCTCCTGCATTCATTCCAGAACAATAAGAAATAAATAACACATGCTGAATAGGCATTCATTTCAGGCGCATCCTAAAAGAGAGGCAGAGGGGGAAGTGTCTGCTTGGAAATGTAACCTCTCTTTGACATGAGAATAATCTAGCAGCATCCACTAAATTTTCAACCATTACTGGCAAATAAGGATAGCTTTTAAATCCATAAGATTCCATCTTCCCCTCACAAATCAAGTCCCATGGAAGTTAATTGTTGATGTAAAATAAGCAGAAGCTCCCAGCGGCTTTTCCCATTTACCTCATTAAGCTCTGTGTTGACTGCAGAGTCATTAAGAAAATCTGTATCTGATACCAGTTTTCCTCAGGTGCAGGTAATTGCAGGCGTTTTTAGATGAACTCTCTCTCTCTTCCCCTTTATTTCTCATTCTATCATTGCACCTGTGCTGTGTGAACAGCCAGGGAAAGCTCTGTGTTTTATTTTGCTTTAAATGCAACACATTTTATATGCTTCAAGTATCACTTAAGAATTCGCTCAAAGTTAAGCATCTGTTTGTATGTAGCAGTTGACAGAAACCTGTGATTTGGGGCCAAATGCTTCTTTTCACAATTGAAGGTAGGAATTTTATGTATGAGGTAATTTTATTGGTTTATTTAGTAGGGGTGCGCATCTGCTCTGCATATACACCAAATATGAAGGCAAAGTGGGGTGGTTGGGGAGAAGCTTTCACATTTCTGAGTCACAGCACAGGTGTGTTGTGGTGGATTTGGAAGTTCCCAGCTTTCTGAGTCCCCCAAAACATAAAGGCACTGCCTCCCACTTTCCCTGCCCCTGAGAAATGGAACCAAGTTGACTGGAGAAATGCGCAGAGCTTGAGATGGGAGGGATGAAGAGAAGAAAGCAGAGTTGGAATGCTGTGGTGATCTTTCATTTTGATGGATAGATCTAGCTTTCAATCACAGTGAATTACCGTATTTTTATGTATATAAGATTCCCCCATGTATAAGATGCCCCCTATTTTGGGGGACTCCAAATTAAGAAAACACCTCTCAGCACTACCCGTGTATAAGACAAGTACAAATTTTAAGCCAAATTTTTTGGTTAAAAAAGAACCTAGTTTTATACACGGAAAAATACAGTACTTTCCAAGGCCACACCAGTTGTAGTGATTTGGGGGAGGGATGCTGAAGTAAATAAGTAAAGTTTGTCTCCATGTGGGTCATGTTTCTCCTCCAAAAATGCACAAGCAGTAGAATTAGGCTATTGTTGTGGCCTGCTTATTTACCAATTGAATGAATGAAATGAATTATTAGATGTTTTCCCTAACAGATAATTAATATATAGCTTCCTCTTTTTTTTCTTCATGGGGGTTTCTCCCAAACAGGGGGGGCAGTGGGGGGGAGTCACATTGTCAGGTTTTATAGCAAAGGTAAAACATCTGTTATTATAGACCCAGGACCTATTTGAGAAAACAAAATGGATAGATCTGCTCATTCCTCGCACGGGAGGTGAAAACCCACCCAAAGATCAGGAAAGGAAAATGGATGCTTGGAGTTCAGGATGTAGGGAAGCTCACTTACAATCACTTTATCAAATAATAAGTATTTTACCTACTCAAAAAGTATTGCAATTTTCACAGTAACGTTGCATAGTTCACATAAATCCATTGAAGGCCAAAGATCCAGTGAAGGAGGGAGGTGGAATCATGAAGAACCTTATTATACACTATAGAGCAGAAGATGTGCTACTGAATACTTTGGCTGTAGCCTGTGCATTTGTTTGGGATGAATGTTAAAACACAGTACAGTGGTACCTCAGGTTAGAGACGCTTCAGGTTACAGACGCTTTAGGTTACAGACTCCGCTAACCCAGAAATAGTACCTCGTGTTAAGAACTTTGCTTCAGGATGAGGACAGAAATTGCACGACGGCGGCGCAGCGACAACAGGAGGCCCCATTAGCTAAAGTGGTGTCTCAGGTTAAGAACAGTTTCAGGTTAAGAACAGACCTCCAGAATGAATTAAGTTCTTAACCCGAGGTACCACTGTAAATAAACAATTTTGACATTCATCACAAAGTGAGCAGTACAGAAACCTGGCTTGTCACTTATGCATTTGTACTCCATGTCTGTTTTCTCTATAATGTTTTAATTTGTCCTAGCATAGGTTCTCATGGGAAAGGCTGGACTGGATGAATCCCAAACCGGAATTAAGATGGCCGGAAGAAATATCAACAACCTCAGATATGCAGATGACACAACTTTGATGGCAGAAAGTGAGGAAGAATTAAAGAACCTCTTAATGAGGGTAAAAGAGGAGAGTGCAAAATATGGTCTGAAGCTCAACATCAAAAAAACTAAGATCATGGCCACTGGGCCCATCACCTCCTGGCAAATAGAAGGGGAAGAAATGGAGGCAGTGAGAGATTTTACTTTCTTGGGCTCCATGATCACTGCAGATGGTGACAGCAGTCATGAAATTAAAAGATGCCTGCTTTTTGGGAGAAAAGCGATGACAACAGCATCTTAAAAAGCAGAGACATCATCTTGCCGACAAAGGTCTGTATAGTTAAGGCTATGGTTTTCCCAGCAGTGATGTATGGAAGTGAGAGCTGGACCATAAAGAAAGCTGATTGCCAAAGAATTGACACTTTTGAATTATGGTGCTGGAGGAGACTCTTGAGAGTCCCATGGACTGCAAGAAGATCAAACCTAGGCATTCTTAAGGAAATCAGCCCTGAGTGCTCACTGGAAGGACAGATCGTGAAGCTGAGGCTCCAATACTTTGGCCACCTCATGAGAAGAGAAGACTCCCTGGAAAAGACCCTGATGTTGGGAAAGATTGAAGACACAAGAAGAAGGGGATGACAGAGGACAAGATGGTTGGATGGTGTTCTCGAAGCTACCAGCATGAGTTTGACCAAACTGTGGGAGGCAGTGGAAGACAGAAGTGCCTGGCGTGCTCTGGTCCATGGGGTCATGAAGAGTCGGACACAACTAAACAACAAGAAGCATAGGTTCAGATGAAATTACAGGCAAAGGTAGTGGAGAGAGAGCACCCAGTCTTCAAGTCAGGCACATTCTAGCCAAAGTTTTGAATAATATGATAGGCCTTCTTTCTTCACAGAACCCTCCAATCACAGTGGCAAGGGAAGATGTGGAGGAGTATAAAAGAAAGGAGCAAAAACAGTTGCTTTATCCCATGTTTGTGATTTTGTTCTCTCCCTGAAGAAAGAATATTTGCAGGCCTTCATGCTTTGTGTTGGTGCAGAAAGAGAGTTCTGCATCACCTCTTACCACTTTGCTCAGCAATTTAATCCTAGTTGACTGTGCTCACCTGAGTTAGTCTAGAGGATTGCATTTTATAACACCAGTTGATTTGAAAAATGGTTTCTGCCACCCCGTCCATCACCATGCTAGTGTGAAGTTTGGGTTCCCTTGTCAGATGTGGTCCCTCGGGGTAGCAGAATGTTTCAAAATGCCTGCCAACAGAATGGAAAACACCAAATTACAAGTAGCAGAGCAGCTCAGACCTAGAGCAACAGGAGCTATATTCTGAAATCCAGCATGTTCTCCTGCCATATTGAATGCTTCCGTTGTAATGTTTTTGAAGTGTCTCTTGGTTGTGGCATAATGACTGCATCTCACAAGAGGGCTGTCCAATCTCAAAGTATTACTAGTTTTAGTTACATGACTTTGAAGAAACAAAAGCCCCATTTAAAATGTGCAAGATCAACAGGGACAGAACATTAACAATCTGAAAGAACTAGCAGCCAGTAGATTTTCTATAGCCGTCTCTCTGTGGTTTTACCTACTTCTGCAAATAGATATAACTTTTAGCATAATACATCACATTGAAATGCTCCCTTTACCTGCTGATCAGAATGCATAAAATTCATGAGGTAGTAATTTTGTATTTTTCCTTAAGTATTGCTTTTATGCCAAAAGCAGAGGAGAATATTATCACAGTTTTTTCTACATATTTCCCTGGTGCTCCACAGTGTTCTCTCCTTCCAGTGTTTTCTCCATATGAAGAGCCTTAATCTGACTGTTTGATACAATTGTACTCTTTGATACAAATTATTATTGTGCAATGTGGGCATATATTTGAACATAACTTAATGGATTTTGAAGTTGCTTCTGACATTGAAGCGCAACACTTTATGATGGAATAAGGAAACTTTTTCTTTTTCTTTTTTGGTTTAACTTTCCAAGTTTACCAGAATCTTAATGACAGCCTGATTGCCTCTCCTTACATTGTGATTATTGTCCTTTAGAGCAAAAGTTGTATCGCAAGAAGGGTGCCTTACTCTTGCATATTTTTGATTTAGGATCATTCATGCTTCCTCAGTTTGCAAGTATTGGGTTGGGAGTGATATGAGAAGATATGAAAGGTTAGTACGGATGTGAAAACTGTGACTTCACACATGCATGTTATTACTTGTCACAGTCAAGTGAAAGGAATGGATGTGTGATTCAGCTACTCTGAGATCAAAACAAATGAACCAAACAATTGGTTTTCTTATGAATGTGGGCAGGCTACACCTTTTTAAAGGCACAATATTGACTTAAAGCTTGGGATGGAAGTGTGATTTCCAACCTGGAGAATTCCTGGTAAATTCAGAATGGAGAATGTAATCAACTCTGAGAAGCTCTGGCTAAGGGGAAAGACTAAAAATCTCTCTGTGTCTGTCTGTTTCTCTTATTCTCATTCTCTGTAACACTAGAAGTGTTTCTTGAAGCAGAGATACAGGACTCAGCTACATTAGTAAAGAAAACCCGTTTTATATACAATGTAATACTGTGACACCAGATGGCACTGTGGAGCCCTGTCTTTCACCATAATAAAGTTTACCATGCGTTTTCCTGAAGCGCTTTTTGATGCACCTGGATCCAGCCACAGTTGTGAACTGTAGTTTGGAAGATGCATTTGGGAGTGTTGCCATACTTCTCCAGGGATCTAATGAGGGCAGAGGATTTGCTACTTGTAGGAGTGCTTAAGCTGTTTTACCTCACCTATATGTTACCTTATTTATAAATAAATAAAATAGTACACAATTAATGTCATATGTTGCCAATGATCTCATCAAAGGAAGCCAAATAATTGAAAGTACTGCCTTGGAATTTCTTACCACTTAAGTGGGGATTGCACAACAGAGTCTTGCCTTTTTCCTGTTTTCCACATTACCCATTTCAAAAGGACTTTGCTGCTGCGGAAATATAACCAGGGCTGTGTATAGTCTTTTCAATTATTTTGCCTGTATCTTCATATTACAAATACCTGACTTCAGATGCCGATAAAAATAATCTGCAAAAGTGGAACATCAGTTATAAAAGATGAGGGTGTCTGCGTGTGGAGGCAAGTCTTAGCAAATTCACATTCAGCCGAGTTGATTGACATCTCTAATTTAAACATCTAAAGTAACAAGTCTGGGAAGGACTTCTGCCCAAGACTCTGGGGAGCCATTTCCAGTTAGAATATAAAGTGTAGGATAAGATGCCTGAGTCAGAATGAAAGCAAGCAATGCCGTTTCTTATGCCAAGTAGCTGTCCTGCTTTGTTGGTTAGGGCTTTTTATTTAAATCATGACAATGAACTCATTAAATGCTAGTAGGTTTCTCTAGTTTCTCTGCAAATTATAGAATTCTTTTGCTTTTTCCCCTTAAAAAAACAAGGACCTTGAAGGCTGATTTGTATTTCCCGTTGCATATCTGAGTATGGAGGGGAAATGCACAAAGCAGAACATATGTAAATGAAAACAGCTTGGAAGTTATTGATCAGGCCCTGCTTCTAGATGCTCAGGCGGCAACGGTGACCAGAATGCATTTCCTGTAAGAGACAAAGAAAGCTGCAAACATCCATGTGTTAGTAACCTCCAGACTCTCAGTACTTTTAACAAACTACAGCTCTCAGGATTCTTTAGGGGAAGCAGTGACAGTTTAAAGTGGGGTGATACTGCATGCAATGTGTGGTGCAGATAGGACCTGCGATAGGACCAGTTTGGCTCAATGCCTGGACCTTAAAGTCCATCACCCTGTCTCCTTCCTGAGATCCTGCAAGGCAAGGCCACTTAAGAGCAGGTTAGGCCTTGTGAGATGCAGGAAAAGTCTTCCATCATCACTGTGGTGGCTGCCGTGCCCCTAAAATTGGTCCCTGCCATGCGGGAGCACACAGACCCATGACTTCACCACATAAGAAGTCCCCTGATACACAGAGCTGAAAATCTCTCTGAATTATTTATTTCTAAGAGTTCATGGTGGTTCAAATAAATAAATATGCAGTATTGCATATTGTGGCTCTCTGTTGCCTATAGTATGCCTTCACAGATAGGTGTCACTGTGAAAATGAGGAGCATCTAACATCACCTGATATTGGAAGGTCCATGGGAGGGGGCAGGAAGAGAGAGAAGATCAGTAGTTCATAGTTTCCTTGTATCTATTTATTAGCCTTCTGATACATATGCCTCTGTTTGGTAGTTAAGCCTGATGTGGAAAAAGAAAGGAAAAAGCTCCGAGGAAAGGGACATTGATATGAATGCCTAATCTAGGTACAGGATAGCCCAGAGAGTTTCCAAAAAATGAAAAGTAGATAGGCTCTCGTGTGTGTGTGTGTGTGTGTGTGTGTATCCATCTCAGGGATTCAACGTTTATGTCTCTTGTTTTGGAATGCTGATGAGTCCACGTTTGGATGAGCTTTTTCATTTCCCAACCCATTTTCAACCCTAGTTCAAAACTTCTCAAAGCAAAATGTTTCTCTTTTCCAGTCTGTGAACAGTGGCACTTTGAAGTACACATGCAAGTAAAATCTCATGGTCTGAAGTATTTAGTATGTTCCAGGTTTTTCATCTTTATTACAGTTTTCCCAAATGTTGATGATACTTTCATTTTCCATATTAGAGCAGGTGCCCAGTATAATTATTCATTTATGCATAGGTTTTATGTGTTACTGTTAATATTAAATGCCCATCAAGTTATTTATATAACCAAAATATACTAGCATATTCATTCTTTCAAAACCATGTCATCTGTTTCTGGTTAAAAATCTAAGACTTACAGTAATTATGTATAAATTAACCATTCAGGCTATTTAAAAAGGCTCTGTAAATAGGTACACATTCATTTTATTTTCCCCAAGCCAGTGTTATGGAAAAAAGAGACAAAGATTTATGCATGGAACAAAATCTAGGAAATGTTGTTTGCAACAGGACCTCATTGTAGTTCAACTGAATTTTATTGATTTCAACTGGATTTAAAGCCCCATTATAACTACAAATACCCCAAAGTAAGTTCTGATGATTTGACAGTAAGTTTTCTTAGGGAATTGTCATGCTAGTCAAGGCTAGCTTTTGCTGGATTGGGTCCACCTGTTCAATGTCACATCAATGCCATCCCTACTTCTTCAGTTCTGAAGCACAGGCTATGTCCCACTCCTTTTGATTTCTTTCAAGATGAACTGGAAAGGATTAAACAAACGTGTGTATTGTCTTCAAGAGTTCTGCAATGGTTTCTGTGAAGATTGGCAAAATTGCCCATGCCTACAATGATAAAATACCATACTTATTTGATCAAAATAATTATAGGAAAACATGACATTCAAAGCTGATTTTTTTTTCAAGTGCTACTTCAAAAAGAAAAAAAAGAAGTACTAAAGACCAATCAATACAATTTCTGACATCTTCAGGTCACCACTTCAAAACTGAGATAATTGAGTATTTGAAGGATCACAAATCATATATTGATCTGAGGAATTTAGGCGCTGCACTTAAAAGAATGCACTCACACCGTGAACACGGTGCACTGACGCCATAGTTGCCTCTTTCTCTGATGCTCAGCAATTTTAGGCATGTTTTAATAGCTAAAGAAAAGTACAGTCAGTGGCATCAATAATAGCGTGAAAGAATGAAATTACATAAAAACTCTTTTTGTTCTGTAAACACAGGAGGGGAAAAAATATAAGCCTGATGCTGTGCTATCTGTTGAATTAAAGGGGAGAGGAGAAGGCAGACTTAGGATATAATTCTAAGAAAGTTAGGCAGACCTGAAGGCCCTGCTACATTCCCCCTGTTGGACTGGCTTTCAAATGGACACCAAGGCCTTAAAAAAAACCAAACTGCTTTTCTGTATGTGGTGCTCAGTGCTGTTATAGTAGCGGCTATTTTATTGCAATTATGTTTTGATATTTTAGTTTTATATAGTGGTTTTATGGTTATTGAATATTATGGTTTTGACGTAAGCCTCTGTGAAAAACATTTGTTCTGAAAGGGGTTGTATGTTTGATATAAGTCAATAAATCAATAAATCCTCTCATCAGTTATCTGTACATTTCAATTTCATAGTAGCATTACTTATTAAGTTTCTTATTCATCCCAATAGTCATTGCAGAATCTGTTTCTGTAAATCTGTTTCTGCTAGGTTTGACATGGTTGAATCTTGGGGAAAAGAAGGTTTGCTTTCACGAGAAATTCTCACATGGTCTTACATTACTACTGTTTGTAACAGGCATAAGCAAACTCCAGCCCTCCAGATGTTTGGGACTACAGTTCCCATCATCCCTAGCTAACAGGACCAGTGGTCAGATATGATGGAAATTGTAGTCCCAAACATCTGGAGGGCCAGAGTTTGCCTATGCCTGGTTTATAAGCTGGTTATTGTAAGTTTATTGTAGATGTGGTAGATGGGGGGTAGAGGGAATCTAAAGTAGCTATAGGCTACTGGAATTTTTAGGCAGTGCTTTAGAATGGTAGGAGACATTACCAGGATAGTGATGGTCTTCCATCAGCATTAAGTGCTGGAATGCCATCTGAAAGTGGGCTGGGGCTTGGACAGGCATAGCAAAAAAAAACCCCACAGAATAGGAAAGGCTGTATCCCCTGTGTGCATGAAAATTGGGCTGGTGCTCTTTTGTTGCAGAAAAAAGACAAAAATCAGGGGACTAAACAAAGGCTCAGAAGGGAGCCTGCTTTCTATTGCACAGTGCAGAATAAAAGTGAGCAAATTGATAGATTTCAGTAAGTTAAGAATATGTACCTCTCTGCTACAAGCCTGTGACTACTCACCTGGGAGAAAGCCCCACTGCAAAGGACTTTTACATCACTTTTTCCCTCTGTGAAATGTACATGTGGGTCACTAGATTATTTTAATAAATTGACTCATTTTAACAAACATATTGGGGGTGAGAGAGACAGTTTTGTTTAACTCGTACTAAATTTATTTTAGCTGTATGGTTAGCTTTCAACACGTATTCTAAGAATTCCTTTTAAAACAAGCAGTTATGAGGAACTATCACACAACGTACTCAAATCACAAATATACAAAGTCGAACAATATCTTGCTGATCTTGTTCTGGGGGGACTGGAGAAGCTAACTCAAAGAGTTTGCATGTAGTTTCCAGCAGCAACCTTAGAAAACAAGGTAAGAGTGCAGAAGGTTATCAGCTGGAAATATTTAGCTCATTAATTTTGGAAACATTCTTGGATAGAGAAACCGAAACTTCAAAAAAATGCTAATTAAAAATGTGGTTTACCTACCATACCAATAAATTTTCTACTATACTACCTGGGAAAATTAAGCTTAACTACTAAATTAATTGAACTTTCTCCTACAAATCAGTTCTACAAAGGGAATGGTGTGAATCTGGCATAAATGGAGAGAAAGGTTGTGTTCAGGTGTTTGCCTCAACACATGGGTGTCCTCAAGTTATTGTGCATGGTGTCACCCCAGCCCCAATCAGCCTCCCCAGAAACTTCCCTAGTGGGGAAGGTCTGCATGAGGCTTGAGCACAAGCTGAATACTTAGCATGAATGGCAATCCTGTTTCATCAGAATTCCTGATAACATCAAGTGCTCTGCTTGCATTTTTTTTTTTAAATAATATTTTATTGTTTTTTCCAGATAGAGATTATTCAACAAGTTATACAGAAAACTTATGCATTTACAGAAAGGAGAAGAAAAAAGAAAAAAAGAAAGAAAAGAAATTGGTTATTTCCAAGCTTGTTCCAGTCCATTATCGAACTTCCCCACGTCTCCCCTGCATTGCATTCTTAACAAATAAAATTTCAACAAATTATATCCTTGTTTCATACGTTTCTTTCTTTTACCTTAAAGCTTACTTTTTAGTTTAAATTACTTATTGTCATATTACTTTAATCAGCCAATATACTTATCTTTCCACCCTTTAAACATTTATTCCTTTCATTAATTCATTATTTATTTTCATTGTCCTTCACTCTCATTGCTGGAGCTGTTTTTTCCCAGTCGTGCGAAATCTTATAATTCATATAATTTGTAAAACTTTTGCAAATAGTCCTTAAATTTTTTCCACTCCTCCTCCGTTGCTTCTTCTCCCAAGTCTCGGATCCTGGCAGTCATCTCAGCCAATTCCATGTAGTCCATCAGCTGCGTTTGCCATTCTTCCAGTGTGGGCAAGTCTTGAGTCTTCCAGTATTTTGCTATAAGAATCCTTGCTGCTGTAGTTGCGTACATAAAAAACGTTCTATCCTTCTTTGACACCTTTTGGCCGACGATGCCCAAGAGGAAGGCCTCTGGTTTCTTAGGGAAGGTGTACTTAAACACCTTTTTTAGCTCATTATAGATCATTTCCCAGAAGGCCTTCACCCTAGGGCATGTCCACCACAGGTGAAAGAATGTCCCTTCGGCCTCTTTACACTTCCAACATCTATTGTCAGACAAATGGTATATCTTTGCTAGTTTGACTGGGGTCATGTACCACCTGTATATCATTTTCATAATGTTTTCTTTCAGGGCATTGCATGCCGTAAATTTCATACCGGTGGTCCATAACCTTTCCCAGTCTTCAAACATGATGTTGTGCCCAATATCTTGAGCCCACTTTATCATGGCCGATTTAACTGTCTCATCCTGAGTATTCCATTTAAGCAGCAAGTTATACATTCTAGACAATAACTTAGTCCTAGGTTCTAACAATTCTGTCTCTAGTTTCGATTTTTCCACCTGAAAGCCTGTATTTTTTTTATCCGTCCTAAATACCTCTTGAATTTGGGCATAATGAAACCAATCTTGCACCTTGTCTTTTAATTTTTCAAAACTCTGTAATCTCCAGTTGTCTCCAATTTTTTCTATTATTTCGCCATATGTCGGCCATCCGGCCTCCATATTGAATCTTTTCCGCGCCTTGGCCTCCACTGGTGAAAGCCACCTCGGGGTCTTACTTTCTAGCAAGTCCTTATATTTTATCCAGACTATAAAGATTGCTTTTCTGACAATATGGTTTTTGAACATTTTATGTGTTTTTACCTTGTCATACCACAAATAGGCGTGCCATCCTAAAGAATTATTAAACCCTTCCAGATCTAGGACATCAGTGTTCTTAAGTAAAAGCCAATCTTTCATCCAGCAGAAGGCTGCAGCTTCATAATATAACCTTAAGTCTGGCAGGGCAAACCCCCCTCTTTCTTTTGCGTCAGTTAATATTTTAAATTTTATTCGGGGCTTTTTGCCCTGCCAAACAAACTTCGAGATATCCTTCTGCCACTTCCCAAAACATTCCACTCTGTCCACGATCTGTAAGGTTTGAAACAAAAATAACATCTTTGGCAACACATTCATTTTTATTGCTGCTATTCGGCCCAACAAGGAAAGTTTCAATCTTGTCCAGATTTCTAGATCTTTTTTCACCTCTGTCCAACATTTTTCGTAATTATCTTTAAACAAATTCAAGTTTTTTGAAGACAAGTTAATCCCCAGGTATTTCACCTTTTTTACCACATTTAATTCTGTTTCCCTCTGAAACCCATCTATTTCCAAAGATGTCAAGTTTTTACTCAATACCTTGGTTTTTTGTTTGTTCAACTTAAATCCTGCCACCCGACCAAACTCCTGAATCAATTCTAGAACTCTTTTTGTACTAGATTCTGGCTCCTGTAATGTCAAAACCAAATCATCTGCAAAAGCTTTCAGTTTATATTGTTTCTCTCCGACCTGTATACCTTGTACCTGCCGGTCCTTCCTAATCATATTCAGGAGCACCTCCAGGACCGAAATAAATAATAAGGGGGAGAGAGGGCACCCTTGACGTGTTCCTTTTTCAATTTGAAACTCTTCTGTCACCACATTGTTCACTATCAGCTTAGCTTTCTGTTCTGAATATATTGCCTCTAAACCATTTTCGAATCCCCGTCCCACTCCCATCCCTTCCAAATTTTTCTTCATAAACCTCCAGGAAATGTTATCAAAGGCCTTCTCCGCATCAATAAAAATTAACACTGCTTTAGTGTTAATGTTAGTTTGCAAAAGTTCCAAGACGTCAATAATGTTCCTGGTATTATCGTACAAATGTCTACCTGGGAGAAAGCCTGCCTGGTCCTTATGAATTACTTCATTCAAAACCTTTTTAAATCTATTTGCCAAAATGTCTGCAAATATTTTGTAATCCACATTAAGGAGTGAGATGGGACGATAATTCTTTAGTTGAGTCTTTTCAGATTCCACTTTAGGAATCAATGTAATGAAAGCTTCTTTCCACGTTTCTGGTGCTCTCCCTCCATCCATAATCTGGTTGCAAACCTCCGTTAAAGGTTGTATCAAATAGTCTTTTAGTATCTTATAATACTTGGAGGTAAGTCCGTCAGGGCCTGGAGATTTGCCCAGTTGCATATTCTGAATGGCAACCTCAATTTCCTGTTGTGTTATTCTATAATTCAAGATTGATCTCTTTTCCTGAGAAAGTTCTGTTAGGCCATTGGTTTTCAAAAATTGATCCATCTCGAACACTTCCTCGGGTCCTTGCGTGTACAGTTTTTTAAAATATTTCTGGAAGCACTTTCTAATTTCACCTGGTTTCTGGATATTTTTCCCTTCAACCTCTAGATTGGTGACATAGTTCAATTTTTGTCTTTTCTTCAACTGCCATGCTAGCAGTTTCCCACATTTATTCGCCGATTCAAAGGATCTTTGTTTCATTTGTTTAATTTTCCATTCCACTTCTTGGTTTATCAATTTCATATATTGTGCTTGATGGAATTTAATTTCTCTCAGAATCTCTTTTGATTTCGGGTTAGATCTCAATTTTTTCTCGCCATCTCTTATCTTCTCTAATATCTTATCCTTTTTTCCATTCCAGAGCTTTTTCTTGATTGTGTTCTGTTGTATCAGAAACCCTCTCATTACAGCTTTGCTTGCATCCCAGATTGTTCTCTTTTCCACTGAGGTGTTCAAATTTATTTCAAAATAGTCTTTTAAAGCTTTTTGGGCCTTCTTTACAATCTCTTGATCTCTTAACAGGTTGTCATTCATTTTCCATCTGAAGGAACCGGCTGGAGTAAATCTTAATTCCAATTTCAGAGCGTTATGGTCGGAGCAGGTTTTTGGGCAGATTTCCACTTTTACAGTCTTAGGTGCCAGCCCTCTAGTTACCCAGATCTGGTCGATTCTTGTCCAAGATAGGTGGGCCTCAGAGAAGAACGTTCCCTCTTTACCAAGGGGGTTCCTTGTCCTCCAAGTATCAATCAAATCCATATTGTCAGTCAGTTCAAAAAAGGTTTTAGGTAGTCTGCCGTCTTTAGTCAAATTTTGATTCTGCGACTTGTCCATTAAAGTAGAGACCACTCCATTCATATCTCCCATCATAATGATGTTACTATAATCCAAATAGTCCAGCAGTGTCTCATGCAGTTTCTTATAAAATTCCGATTTCCCCTCATTTGGTGCTCTGCTTGCATTAAAGCAAATGTGAGCAGTTCCATTCAGATTTTCCCTGCAGAACAAGAAAGGGTCAGGTATTGGCCAGGTGAAGAGGAAGTAAATGAGAACACTGGGATGTGGCTTGCATGTGCATGTGTTGCATTTGCTGATACATTTATATGTTATCGTGTTGTTTTATGCTTAATGTGATGACAAACAATCCAGTAGTGGCATGGGGGGCATGTGTGGAAAATCACCATGCAGGGACTGCAATATAACTAATTTTTTGTCAATAGGAAGGAAAGCTCCTTTATTTCTAACACGTTCCTTATGAATAAAACATACCAATGCCTGCCAATTATGTTTTGCTATGTAAAGTGTAAATGAAAAAGTGTGTACATGAGGAAAGTGCTTAAACAAACATAACCAGGTATCTTTATCCATCCACCTTCTTCTGGTCCCCCCCCCTTACTGGGAGCCCACCCACCCCTATGCGCCAACAGTGGGTGGTCAACTTTCTTTTTCTGATTGCCTAACAAGAGTGATTATTAGATGTCTTTAGGGCCACGAAGGAGATTACATTAAAGAAAACGTATATACGATACATTTGTACCGACATACTGTTGCATCCAGACCCCAACAAAGTGCTATTGTGCTTCTGACCTGCTTGTGGGGTTCCCATAGGTTTCTGGCTAGCCACTGTGAAAACAGAATGCTTTGTTAGGCCCTTGGTCTGATCCAGTGGGGACCTTTATCTGGTCTTATGAGTAAAATATACCACAATATCTATATGAACAGTATCAACATATAGCCATCATGGCGAGTCATCATGTCATGTAGAAAAGCAGGAAATGATGTCATACATTATGAATGTAGGGCAGGCATAGGCAAACTTTGCCCTCCTGATGTTTTGGGACTACAATCCCCATCATCCTTGACCACTGGTCCTGTTAGCTAGGGATCATTGGAGTTGTAGCCCCAAAACATCTGGAGGGCCGAGTTTGCCTATGCCTGATGTAAGAGGAATAAGGATGGATGCAAACAAGGACCTTGAGCATAAGGGAGCATAGAGAAAGAGAAGCATGAGAATGAGAGCTTTTCATTGTTTCTAGAATGTTTCTTCTAAAATATGCAGTCCGTGCAGGATAATTTTGAGACATCTAGACTCTGACTGTAGGCTCTACCTTTCTGAATCTGTGCCTAATTTGGTACCGCTCTTTTCTTATGCTCCCTCATCCACTTTCAATGCATTTGTGAAGCCTGCACCTCTCAGATTTCTTCCCATTATGGATATCAGATATTGATTTGTTCACTTGCACAAAATAGCTTCGTGAGTGATATTTGGTCTTTGGCCTGTACTTAAATTTTACTTTGATGGAATCTCACAAGCTTTTGCTGCCAGAAAAGAAATAGGAAGTTTCTTTTTTGTTGTGCCAGTGAAAAAGACAAATTAAGCTCCTTTCCAAACTTCTCGAGGAATTTTGTTTCGTTATTGTTAAGGCAGGCAACATGCAAGCTGGAAACTACCACCTAGAGAGTCTGAACGGCAATACAGTCACTTCACGCCTGCTGGGAAAACACCTGGACTTGGTTAGATTTTCACAGATACCAAGAACATCTGTATGCTAAAATTATTTAAGCTGCAATAAGGGGAGCTAACATCTTCACAGGATGCTATCATGTGTGCTATTTGAGAAAGTATTAACTAATGCACAGTTTCCCTCAAATCTAATAAAATTGATTCTGTTTCAGCATATAGTAATCACAGCCTCAACAGCAGTAGCGAGACATGATATGCAGCTCTCAGTTTTCCACCAAAGTCTAAATTCTACGGAAAGTCCAAAGTAGAATGCGAAACAGAAAAGGAGTGATCATGTTATGGGAGTGAAGGAGATAGCATGGGTGGCTGGATTGTATGCTAGGTAAATCTGGAGTGTCCTCATATAGTATATTACAGATATAAAAGTGCTAATTGTGCCACTGCTTACAGCTGTGCCCGTAGAACTTCTTAGATACTTATTGAGCATAAGAAGTACATTTGTCCTTGGTTCATTCTTTTTATTTGAAGCACGTTTATGTTGCCCTTCAGGTGGAGGGGCTGTCCCATGAGCCCTTGCAAAGGGGAGGGGAAGGCTGCTTCCTCTGGAGCTCAGGGCCATTTTGCTTTTAGAGCTTCCCACCCACCTTCAGGTTAGAGTGTCCACTGAGCAATTTTGGGTCTCTAGTCCATGGCGTGCTCTGGTCCATGGGGTCACGAAGAGTCGGACGCGACTAAACGACTAAACAACAACAAGTTGACAAGCCTGGAAAGGATTTTTTTTTTCTAACCTGTTTGGCACTTGAGTGGGTTTTTCCTGTCTTTCTCTCAGTGAAATTATGGCCTTCCTTTGTTAGGTGGAAGAATTTTGCTTGTGAAAATGGCATTGGTCAGGATCAACGTAGTATGGGGGATAAGGGGCCTGACGGGAGGATTGACCACAGCACCCCTAAGCTTGGGGTATCTGCTTGGTAGGAATCTGCACCTTGGTCACCCACTTAGACCTTGCTTGCCTGGCTTGCACCACAGCAAAGCTCAAACTACCATGGAACAGGGTTGGGGTGGTCAAAACTTGGTGGATCTATTCCATCAACATGAGGCTTGAGGAATGATCCTGGGACTCAATGCCACGTCAACCCTTATCTTGCCTGCTGCTGTCAATGAAGATTAGGCCTGATTGTGACCAATCACCACTGTACAGTCATTGTTATTTTGCTGCTCTCATGGGTCGCATAATGTGCCTGCCTGGCCAATCAAAGCGCCTCAGAATGTAAAACAAAAATTCAAGTGGCAAGAGTATGGAGTGACTTAGTAACAGACCAGATTTTGAAAATGTGGAAGCCCAAAGGGAATCTTTGGGGCCCTTGAGCACCTGTAGTAAAAATAATTTAAATAAAAGAATTAGATGCTTGCAAGGCCTGTATCTGTGATATGAGCCTTCTCAGCCTTCTAGCTGCCAGATTAAAACACACAGACACACCAAGAATTATGGAAGAACAAACTTTCTAGTCTGAGTTACAATAAAATTATGAGGTGGCTCATTAGGAAGGATATTTCTGCCCCAAGTAGTTACAGCTTCTGCCTAGATTTGGTTTCAAGATTATTATTTTTGTTGTTGTTGTTCTGTGGTTTACCCATCTCATTAATGCCAGCTCACAAAGATATGTTGCATCTTGGTTTCTAATAGGCATGCTTGCTAACTGCTATATGTTGTAATTGCTAGAGAAATGTAAGATGATACATTTTTAAAAGGCAGAAGGACAGGCATGGCTATTTAAGTAGCTCCCTAAATCAGCTGTAATAGAGCATAAAAGGTGAAACAGAAACAAACTCCCCTCCATTTTGCTGTTTCCATGTCATGTGCCTACTGCTCTTAAGTTTGGATCTTCTCTACTTTCTGCATAAGAACTGAATGTTCCTAAAATGTGAGACAACCACCCCAGCTTTGGAATCTATAGGGAAGTACATCAGCTGAAGTCAGATGCTTGTGCCTGTGTCTAATTGATTCCTGTAACAATATACGACTAGGGCACCTTTGGGTCTCCATTCTCTTAAGCTTCCTGTTTCATGGGTCCTCTTCACACATGACTTCTCAGTCTTTATTTTGGTTTGATTTCTCAAACCAAGTGGTCTAAGGTAGGTTTCTAACAGTACATAAAATACAGTTAATGCATCAATCAACGCAATTAATTAATTAATTAATTAAACAATACCATGAGGATCTTAGCCTCCCAGGAATTCCTGCCTCACTTTGTTCTGATGGCCCTAGAGAATGTGTGGCGTGTGTTTTAGAAGAACACCTGTTTGCCATAGCAGATACCCCTCTTTTATTCTCAAAACAACCCTGTGTGGTAAGTTAGGCTAAAAGTCATCTTTTGAATTTGATGGATGAGTGAAGATTGAAACTCAAATACCCCTAGGTGTAGTAGTCTAGCTCTCTATCTGCTACAATATAATGGCTCCCTATTTTGTCTTCTAAATCAGCTGACAAAAAAGTCCTTCAAGATATTACATTGGGGAAAATGCATATCATTTAAATGTAGACTAACTTGGTATTTCATGTTATGCATTACTAGTTACTTTGTGTAGTGGGGGGGGACACACATTTTCACACAACAATTTAAAGTAAATGCACATCAATTTCAACATATAACAGTATCTGGGAAAGCTTTTCCATTCCTCAGTATATATAATTGGCATTTGATAAATTGCATGCAAGGCTAAAGATAGGCATTTTGTGACCAAATATTTGCAGAATGTATAGCTGTAGGGAGGGCAGGCAAAATTTCTCTCCTCAAAATTACTTTTACATCAGAAGGGAATGTGATTGTGTGGTCTAAGAAAACATTATTGGAGCATGTTTGTAAAACTGAAAGTAAGTAATTGTTTTCTCAGCTGGACTTTAGAATAAACAGAAAGAAAAACAGAATTTTGCCACACATTGCTGCCCTGTTTTTGTTAAAAGCATGGCTGTTCATTCCATGATTTAGATTCAATCTGGGCCAACATCTAGTGAGTTCTCAAGTGAAACTAGTCATACAACCACAATTCAAAACAATTTTGGCTCAAATACTGCCGTTCTAAATCATACTGAAATCCACCATGTTTTTAATGCTTCACATTGTTTCATTACTTTAAATAGACTCCAAGGTATATTCTTTAGATATTTTCATTCTCATACTTCAATGTCAAACAATTCCAGCATTTTGTACCAGCAATCTCCTGTATATTCACCAAACCCAAACCAAACAAGGGGCTTCCAAGACCGGGTGAGAGATCTCAGTGTTGTTGACCTGGTTGAGAACAGCAGCCATGGTGCTATCAAATTCAATGTTTCTTCTTCTTAGAATCGTAGAATTGTAGAGTTGAAAGGAACCACAAGGGTCATCTAGTCCAAACCCCTGCAATACACCAATCTTTTGCCCAACATGGGCTCAAACGCAGAACCCTGAGATCAAGAGTGTAATGCTCCATCAAATGAGCTATCCTGCTACTCAGAAAAGCAGCAAAGAAGGTACAGACTAAGGCTTCAATCCAAAACCCACTTACCTGGGCGGCAACCCTACTGAATTCATAGGACTTTTGTCTGAATAGACATGGCTAGAATTGTGCTGTGATTTATTTTGTTTCATCAGAGTATGCCTAATTCTAAGCAGAAAGGGGGGAAAGACTTTTGTTTCCCCCCTCCCTGTAAACAGTCTAATGCTCACAAGCTTCACAGAGACCAAGACCACATAGTTCTGAAAAGTACAGTAGTTTCCCTTTTGACAGCTGTGAAAACAGAATGACTGCTGGCCATGATTGCGTTAAGAACCAAATTTGCAATGAAACCTCCGTAGTGAAAATTTCAGTATGCTTTTCCATCAACCTCTGAAATGTAATACATTGTCAACAAGGAGAACATAAACTTCTACTCATTTAGAATATGCTCACTGTATTCTTCTGTGTATATTTTTTCCATCTCATGTAACCAATGTAAGAATATTATTGGATCCAAGGTTACCTGCATACTGTGGCTGGTCTTATCTTATCCTAGTCTCATTTCTGCTCAGCAAGGGTAAGTTTCATCCCTAATGTGTTGACTAATGCAATGAAAATGTTCTCGTTGTGTTTGGTTTTCTTTTAAAATGTGATTAGATAGCTCAATCCTATAGATGTTTACTAAGCTCTATTGATTTCAGTGGGACTTGCTCCCAGATACAGTATTTCAGCCTCAGCTGGACATCACTTTAGTTGGCAGCATCCTGATTTGGAAGTGAGAAAATAAGTCAACGATGCCAACAATAATTTACTTCAGCTGAAAGGTATGGTGTAGATACAAGCCTGGAAGCTTCTCTCAAAAATCTCAGAAACAAGTCTCACAAGGTTCCGTCATGAAGCTGTGGCTCCATCTAGTCCAGTACCGACCCATCTTAGCCCCATATTGTCTACTCTGAGGCAGCTTTTCTGGATTTCCCAAGCAGTTTTTTAGCCCGGCTTCCTAAGAATCTTTAACTCAAGATGTTGCAGATGGAACTTTGGCACTTCTTCATGGAAAGTGTGTACTCTACCCTGTCATTTCACTTCCATGACAGAGCACGTTCAAAAAACAGTTCTCTGTTAGAGCAGAAGATCGGTTCTAATCATCCTATGTGTCTCACCTAAAAAAGAGGATGCTCTCATATTCGATGCCAGCCTACCATCAAGTGAGATTATTATTATAATCCTAAAAAAATCAACAAAAATGTCTCATTTGACAACAGTTCTGCCTTGCTGAAAATAGAATCTCACCTTTTGACTGTTATTCATTCTGCTTTGCTTGACAGTGACCCATCTAGCTAAGCAACTGTACAACTGAGATAAACCGAAGAAGTCACAGAGAAACACGCTTATTCAAAATGATTGTGTAGGTTGCTGCTGCTTATAGTGTTCATGAACAAGGCTAAAATTAGTATATTATATGAATATCTCCATTTCAGGGAGAAACAGCTGTGAATTTGAAAAGTCGTAATACTCCAACATATAACTCTGCCTCCTGTTATACAGGAAGCTTTGTCAAGAGAACCCAAGGCTTTACAAACCTGTTGCCCCCTTTGATTCCATTGTGCACACCCCCAAAAAATTAAAGTCTGCCCTTGCAGGAGAACTTACTGCAGCTAACATTCTGGAACTTGTAAGGGTTCATTGTTACTGCGAACAGTATCGAATTCTGGCAGATCATCAGTTATAGACTTGGCCTGGTTGAAGAGGAACGTTGCTCAAAAGATGTGATCAAGCCTTGTACAAGATGGCGTTGGAAATTTACTGGAACAAATACTTTCGATATCCAGGTGGGAGAAAGAGATTCTTCATCTGCCCCCCTTATTATATTAAGGAAGCAATGTTAATATTTCTGGCTGCTCAATGTTGCGTTCTTCAGATGTCCATTCACTAAGTTATTTATTGTGGGACTTTCTTTGCTGGAAGTGGTGGTGGGGAGACTTGCTAAATATTAAAACTTCAACAGGACAATTTGTGTTGATGTGTGTCTGTGTAACAGGAATCTGGAAAAGCAGAGCTTTGGGGGGGGGGAGAGAGGACCACTCAACATCCAGTACTCTTCTCTGGCAATCAGTTGTAGCCAAGTAAGATTGTCTTCCATGAACACAGTCTTAACTGTGTGTCGGTAGGGTTATTAAACTATTAACCACCCTTAGCAATAGAATATAAGAAGCAAAGAGGGAGAAATATGTTCGGTTTTCATAAGATTTTCTGTGTTTTGCTTTCCCCCCCCCCAGGATAAACTGTTCAGATTCTTTTAATAAGATGGTGGCTTCAGATCTCACACATACCTCCGATATTTTCCTCTCAGTATGCAGGGGCAATGTGTTCGAACTGCTGTGGTCAGAACTATATGAGAGTTTTAATTTAAATGCATCTTCTGAAGCCTCCCTCCTTTTTACCTAAGGATTCTCACATGTGATATCTTCGAAAAGACCATGGTAGCTTTTAAACAATGATTTCTATGTGTTTTGAGAATCAGTGGAATGGTATTACTCCACAGGAAGAGACTGCTTAAACAATACACTTCCTTAAACTGTGTTATTTTTTCATACCCAACATAAAGCTGCTGCTTCTTCTTCACCTGGTGAGGAATGTTTCAAGATCCCACTGCTCCTCTGCTTAATTCTGACCTTGCTGTATACTTTGCAGAGGGTTAGTGCCTGGATTAAACTGAACCTTCATGCTGGGTTTTCTGCTTCTCCTGCTGATGTTCCTCAATGGCCCTAAAACCCATGAATATTAACAGTTAACATGAAGTGTTCCTTTCCCCCTTTTCTTTTCAAAATGATGAATACTTAGCTGTAAAAACCTCTGGGCTGATTAACACATAATGTTTTCCCTGCAAAAATATGTGCCCTGCGTGAAAATGTTGAGTGCACAAGTGAGTGGCTACACACATTTGGAAGCTGCACTGTAACAACCCTTACGAGAACATGCTTATTTCACAAAATGAAAATAAAACGTGTATGTTTTGTTTTATTTTCATTTTGGGGGCAGCTATATACAGCTGTGGGACGCGGGTGGCGCTGTGGGTTAAACCACAGAGCCTAGGACTTGCCGATCAGGTCGGCAATTCGAATCCCAGCAAAGGGGTGAGCTCCCATTGTTCAGTCCCTGCTTCTGCCAACCTAGCAGTTTGAAAGCACGTCAAAGTAGATAAATAGGTACCGCTCCTGTGGGAAGGTAAACGGCATTTCCGTGCGCTGCTCTGGTTTGCCAGAAGTGGCTTAGTCATGCTGGCCACATGACCCAGAAGCTGTACGCCGGGTCCCTCAGCCAATAAAGCGAGATGAGCGCCGCAACCCCAGCGTTGGTCACGACTGGACCTAATGGTCAGGGGTCCCTTTACCTTTACCTATATACAGCTGTAATCTGCGTACTTCATTTCAGTGACTCAAAGAAGGAACCAGTAATCAGTGAATCAAATGTATACATTTAAAAATAAAAATAAAATAAAATAAAAAGGTGCTAACCTCTCCCAAGATCATAGTAGGCCTCATCACTGAAAGCTATATACATATTGTTTATTTTTTACCATTCCTTAATTCTGTGGTAATTGCAAAATGTGTAATAGAAATTTAGAGTGTAGCATAAAGTGCCCCATCCTTAGTTGGCAGAGCTGACTAAAGGGACAGCTCCACTCAATCCAAGATCTCTCCTCAAACTGGCATAAGAAGAACGTGGATTACTTTGCCCCACACCAATATATCATTCATACAAATCTTCTAACCACAATGAATGAATGAATGAATGAATGAATGAATGAATGAACGAACGAACTTACAACCACTATATTAACAGGAGAAAACTAGACAAAAGAACAAAGAAGAATTTAAATGCAATAAGTGGCCTAAATCATTTAGCACCAGCTGTGACAGTGTTGTTACTTCTGGCAGTGAGATTTTTAACTCAGAAACATTTTAACCCAAATAATCTTTCTCCAGGCAGTGTACCAGTATTAAATTTTGAACCATAGTGGAATAAAGTTGCATGGCATCCAGTACTCAGTCATTCTAGGATTGTATGTACATGTATGAATACACAAGTGTTTGAATGCTTGGGAATTGAAGGCACATGTGTACAGAATCTATGGATTTTCTATTATATTGTGAATGTTTGGTGGTAAGGGAATTGGTCCAGCATTTTCAGCCTTGGGTCTCCACTCCATGGATTCAGTTCTGCACAGAAAATGGAAACAGTTTCATAGTGAGCCTGGATCATCAAATCTCTTCATGTATTGAACAAGATCATTTTAGCACATTCATTTTACATTGTGGAATGTAAAAGCTGTCCTGGATCCTCTTCCATTGATAAAAGTGTTCTTTTCCTGACACAATTGAAAAGTTTAAGAAGGTCAGTTGCCTCATTGTCTTGTATTGTCAGGAATCTGGGAAGAAGATGGCAATTCTCCTGACCCTTGACAGATGCAAAGACCCTAGCATCATTTTTTCAAAGCAGTAAATAATATGAAACAAGAGAGACACAGAGATTGCTATCTAGCGTCAAGGAGCTTGGAAGGAAAATAGCTTATTCTCGAACTGTTTAAACGCTAGGAACAAACACTTCAGCTTGAGAAGGTGCAAATGAAAGCTTTTTAGAAAAGAAAGGCTCTGCTGGCAATTACAAGCAGCAATGGCAAAGTGTTCTCTAATTCACATGCCAGGATTAAATGGCTTTTTACGTTTCATGAAATCAGCCCCCTATTGGTCAAAGATGAGATTTTCCATGGCCAGTTCTCTCTTTTTTGGGAGATGTGATACAAGTACAACTGTACTACAGATGAAACTAGCAGAGGGCAAAGTGGATATTAAGAATGTAACCACTAAACAGGTTTGCCCAGTTTTTGCCAACTTGTGAAGGAACCATCAAACTGTGCATTTATGCTCTTTATCCTTCTCACAAGACACTGGGAATATTAAAAGATTACAAAGAAAATTCATTACAAAATATGACAGAGAGAGCTCTCTCAGGCCATTGGTGGGCTCTTCAGGAGCTGATGGCATACATTCCCCAGCCCTGCCTTTTCCTCTTCTGCCTTTCATCAGGAGGTACTAGTCTTTAAACAGCCCCTGAGAAGGTGGTGGATGTTTTCTATCAGTACAATTGGAACCTCCATCCTTGAGTCACCCCTTCAAAATGGCCCCCGCTAGCAATGGAACCTTCATTGGCCTGTTAATTTTATTTCTCCCCTACCCCTTCTCTTATTTGTGTGTGTGCACTTCTGCAAATCTTGGAGTTTGTCCAAGTGTGATGCTGCCTCTCTCGAGCATGGGTGGTGCCATCTTGCCTGCAAAACAATCCATGTTTTGAGTTTTTTGATTCACCTTGGGCCGTTAGAAAAGAAGAGCACATGAATAAAAATAAAAATATGAAGAACCAGCATTTTCAGCTGTAATCTTCTTCTGCTGCACATTTATATGGATGGGTTTATTGTATTTTTTCCCTTCAAAACACTTTGTTTGTAAAGCAGTTACAAGTGTTTCCCACAGTCCACAGAACTCTATACAGACAATCAGTGGGTAAGGATAAGTTTTTTATGTGGCTTTAATTGAGTGGTAAGACCTTTCTATTACAGCTTAAGAAACAGGTACTGTTGTGATGTTACCATAGAGAAGAAAAAGATATATCATAAAATCACACGTGTGTGTATCTATATATATGTATATGTAGTATTATTTCCTTAGGATATGCAATATCTCCCACAACCACATTTTAATTCTTTTTTCATTCAATCATATGGTTCAAGGATTTAGAGCTATTTCCTCCGTGAATAAGGCAATCTCTAGTATGCCACAGTGCCGGTGGCAGACAGAACCCTAATTCCAAGGAAATGGAAGTCAAGATTTCAGATCTGTTCCATGATTCATGACGTTCTCTGGAAGTTTGCTCTATTATTCAGAATAAATATGTTATCAAAGGGTTGTATGGAAAATAATTTCAATATTTCTTGGACTAATATAGAATGCATTAACTTATGTTACATTAAATATTCTACAGTGCCATATTTTAAGCATAATTTGACCTCTTTACATGACATTATTCAGAAGAGTTTAAGAAACTCAAATAATATAGTAAGGCCAAGGAAATGATAGGATAACCCTGTTTTAATGTGCATCTGCGATGCCACTACGTTAGAGACGGAAATATGTTAAAATTAAATCCACTGACATTGCACTCAATGTAAATGTAATGAGACACAACAGAACAATAATTAGCACCAAGTAATCAGCAGGGGTATTATCCAGCATACTGGACATATAGAGAACACTATGATAAATTGCCAAGAACAGGTCATTTCCTGTAATGGGTATGGGAACCAATCTCAGTGATAATGAAGCAGCAGAGATATATCAACAGTCTTCTTATATCCATGGCAATCTTCTTGTGCTTCCAATGAATTCCAGTCATTTTGACCGTGAGCCACATGCCAAGTATACTCAGCAACTGCTGGTGACCTCGGTGCTAAAATAACAGCAGCAGCAATATCAAACAGTGGGCTACAGAGTGGCATCTGAGGTAGAGGGCACAGGTTACTTTTCCATGGCATATTGTCACTTTTCTGTGGCATTTTAGCTTAGAGAAAAGGCAAGATAGTGGTGGCATGATGGAAATGTATAAAATTACACAGGCAGGGAGAAAGTGGATAAGAAGATGCTTTTCACCCTCTTTCATAATACTTCTTTCTTTGGCGATCACTCGTAGTTGAGTAAGATTGTCTTCCATAAACACCGTTTTAACAATGAGTCCGTAAGTGACTGTGGAGGCCAGTTCTGGAACCACACGTCCTTCCACAGTGGGGACATTGGTTTCTGGATGGGAGTTGATCACAGTGTGGATTTGCCAAGCATGCCTTCCTCTTAGCACATTTCTCCCTTGCGTTCTGAGATTGAATGTCTTCAAAGCCCATGACACCTTTGATAAAGGCTGTTCTCCAATTGGAGTGCTCGCAGGCAAGTGTTTCCCAATTGTTAGTGTTTATACTACATTTTTTTTTAGATTTGCCTTGAGACAGTATTAAAAACTCTTTTGTTGACCACCAGCATTACGCTATTACGCTTTCCATTTTTAAGTTCGGAATAGAGTAGTTGCTTTGGAAGACGATCATTAGGAATCTGCACAACATGTCCAGTCCAACAAAGTTGATGTTGAAGTATTATTGCTTCAACACCGGTGATCTTTGCTTCTTCCAGTACACTGGTATTATTTTGCCTGTCTTCCCAAGTGATGTGTAAAAAAATTTCGGAGAATCTTATAATGCTAGAAATCAAGACTATCCAATCCACATGGATATTGATAGATTCAGGGCAGAGAGAAGAAAATCATTATTCACCCATTGCATAAGCTATGCTATGGCATTTGGTCCCAGAAGATGCAGTGATGGCCACTATCCTGGATGGCTTTAAAAGACTATCAGACAAATTGAGGGAAGATAAGCCTACGAGTGGATCCTGGTCACAGTGTTTGTGTACTACATCTAGTATATCAGGTGATGTTTCTCTGAAATTAGAAGAAGTTGGTGGGGAGCGCAAGTGGAGAGGGTGCTGTTGCCCTCATGTCCTGCTTGCATTTGGTTGGCCACTGTGAGAACAGGATGCTGAACTAGGTCGGCATTTGGCCTGATCCAGCTGGTCTCTTCTTAATATGGCGGATATAACTAAGGTGATATCTTGTACTGAAATGCTTTATAAACTGAATGTGATGCAGTTCTGTGTCTTCATGCAAGTTTGGAATAACAAAGAGTGCTAGTCAGCTAAGTTTTACTCAGCCCACTGAAAGTAACGGACTTAAGTTAGTCATGTTAATGGAACTACTCTCAATAGTTCCCACCCATAATGTTTTTAGGCATTTTTTGAATTTTGTTGTTGTTGCTAGGCTTAATGAGCAACAAAGTTCAGATTGTTCTCTAATTGTCATGTGCTGTGCTATATTTTGCTTCTGGCACGGATCACTGATGGAGACAGTTGTTGCCTACTGATCAGAACAGGTTTGCTTTTCTAACTAGGCAATCTAAACATAGAGCACCTTCGGTGCAAACGAAGACATTCTTTCCCCCTACCTTCCTCCCTTTTGTGCCAACCAGATATAGCACATTTGTGGGGCAGTGGGGAAGCAAATTAAAGTTTGCTTTAGGAATTATTCTACCAATGTGAGCTACTTTTAAGGCCTTGTCCTATGTTTGCTTAATTGGAAGTATGCCCAATTAGTGGGATTTATCCCCATGTAAATAGAGCTGGGATCAGAATGTAAGTCTTATTGATTTCAATCGGAAAGATTTATTCACATGCTTAACTCTTTCCCATTGAAATCAATTGGAGACAATCCCAGCCCAAGTGAAACACTGTTAAGTCTCATTGATTCCAATGGGAGATGTAAAGCATGCTCTTTCTCTGACTGAAATCAATGGGACTTAAGCATTAAGTAGTTTTGATTTCAATGGGAAAGAGTTAAGAAGATGTTTTACATCACCCCTTGTAATTAAAAGTACAGACCTTTGGCTGAATAGTGCCCTCTGCTTGTATCATCATGATTCCAGAGGCTGCATGATATGTTACGAGAGAAACAAAGGGTCTCTGGTGCCATCACCCCTTCTGAATACTATTAAACAGATAGGGTAGGAGAATTTGTAGGGGGGAATTAGCAAATGGAATAAGGGTGCTTAAAACCACCAGCTAATTATCTGCCTTGCCCAATTATCTCATGGAAAAACTATGCCCTCCCTAATGTGATATTCTCTACCTCCAGCAAGGCTTGCTTTGAGGTCTGAACTGAGCTGAAGAAAAGATGCTACATGTAACCTAGCAAAGGTTTTGCAAGGCACAGTGGGTGGGTGGTGAGCTGAACAATGCAGGTAACTTTTAAACCGTGCATTTGAATTTGTGTCAATGTTGCTTGTGTTTTTTTTGAAACACCCCTAAAAGATCCATTTTTATTTTTGCTCTGATAGCCAGCACCCAAGAAGGATGGTTTGCTTTTGGCCTAGAGAGGCTCCAACCAACCCTGGGCCCTCCAGGCTTTTGCATTGCCAGCAAAATAAAATACCTGTCTATGTGACGCTGACACAAAAGCTTTGCGTGTACACTATGTAATAGAGAATGCAATTTCACTGTTTTCCCCTTTGCACCCCTTCTCCCCACTTATCTTTTCCAACAACCCCATATTGCCTGTAACAGTAATGTATCACCATGAACATGACTGTTTTGTCTGAATAATTCAGTAAAACATAGACTCTTTATGTTCTATTGTTACTCAAGAAAATCTTCATTAAAACATTTTTTAAAAAAGAGGGACTCCATAACAGGATGCCAGGCATGCATATTCCAAGCAAGCTGAGCTGCAAACGTACCTGGTAAATTAATTGTCTCTTTTCACTACAAATCTCTGTAGTTCAGATTTGCAAGTTCAAAGTGAACAAAAGAACCTCAGGCTACATTGTGAAATATTAAACCAAGACCTGATCACCTGATGTTACTCCTTCTCCTCTGCTCCAATTAGTTTTCAGTGGCCTGAAGAAAGATGGGTTATTTGGGGGGGTTGGTTGGGGGGGAGGTCATACTTTTCTTGCCTCATGGCCTCTCCAGACAGCAATAACATGGTTGCAATGAGGAAACATTGTAGAACATTGTAGAACAACAACTAATAAAATGGAATGATTTGTGGATGGTCCCAGTGGCGTAGCATGGGGGGTGCAGGGGGCCCCGGCCGCACCGGGCGCAACATCTGGGGGTTAGGGTTAGGGGGCGCAAATTACTTGCCTTGCCCGGGGTGCTGACAACCCACGCTACGCCACTGGATGGTCCCATACAAATCCACCATGAATGCACTGGATGGTTCAGTTGCTTAGAGTGTGGTGCTGATAATTAGAAGGTTGCAGGTTTGAATCCTGTTTGGGACCTGCATTGAAGGGGGTTGGACTTGATGATCCTCAGGGTCCCTTCCAACTCTACAATTCTATGAGTCTATGATTCTATTGTGCCAAGAACATGATGAAGAATACACCTGGGGGGAAACTACCACTGGTCAGGAGAGACCCTTAGACTTACAATTGCCAGGTATATATTTAGGATACCAACCGCATAGCAAAGTACATTAAGAAAAATAATCTTGTCTTTGTGCACTGGCTTTATAGAGACATCATACTAGCATTGCAGACAAACATGACAGAAGAGATGTATTTAGGACTATGGCCGTGTACACTCATTATCAAAGTATGCATATTAAACCCCCTTCAGATATAACAAAAAAGTCATTAGTTATATAACTTGCAATAAGGCTACTGCATGCTGGCTGACATCATGCTGACCTCCCTTCATAAACTAGTAGAAATAGATTTTTATGAACCTCAAGTAATTTAAACTCTGCTAATGGAGAAGTGTGTGAAGAGTAACTCTGGCAGCCCACATAAGCAGCTGTTTGGCTAGAATACAAGCTCATTACTGAGCAAGAAAAAAACCCATCACTGCTATAACTGGAAAGCTAAAAAACCTGCAATGATGAAAGTTAAACTTGTTCAATAACTGCTCCAGAATAGTTAAATTAAAAATATATCCTGGCATTTGGATTTGTACGTAAATGGCAGCTTTCAACATATATGTTTCAGAACCAGGATGCCTATCTCTCCTTCACTGTATAAACTAAAAATGAAATCCACAGTATGAAATCCATAGCCCTGTGCTAGTAAGACTGAATCTTCATTTTGTTTTGTGTAAATTGGTATCGGTGACATTGATGAGGCCATATCGAGTCTGTGATTACAGCAATTTCCATTGTATGCAAACAGTAAAGAAGCTAGTATATTTATTAACTTGTATTAATAGAAGGCATTTCCAAAAAACAACTGTGAAGCTCCCTAAACAAAAAAGTAAAAATGTATCTAATTAAAAGCATACTAAGCTTAAAAAAAAAACCTTCAAAATTTATCAGCGACAAAACAAATTCAAATGAAATCCAGATTGCTGCCACGAAAACATTTCAAATCACAAAATGGCATCAGCTCATCTCAAATGCTCATTGAAGAAACAAATGTACCCATAGTCTTGGCGCCACAAGGAGGGAGGGACTAAATCTCAGTGTGGTAGAGCATTGCAAGCACAAGCTTTAGGGAGGGGGAGAAATTCAATTCAGTTTGCATGTAAATCACACTTTTCCAAACAATATGGGAACATGAAACCCAGCCATCCTTTGATCTTTGCATTTCTCTGAATTTTGCAATGCAGTTTTCCAGCCAAGTAATGTACTGGTATACAAAAATGCAAACGCCAGAATAAAGTGTGCATACAGCTGCTTAGGTTAGCAAAAACAATATTCAAAAATGCATTATTTTAGCAGAAATTGCTTTGCCAAAATGTGTATATTAGGCAAAATTTCTTCCAAAAATGTAAATTAGGAGAAATTTGCACTGAAAAGCTGGTTTCTTTTCATGAGAGTGATCTGGAAAATGTGGAGGACTGTGCTGAAGATTAAGGGGGAGGGGATAAATCAAGAAAAACCATATTTGACAGATTTACCCATACTTAACAAGATCCCAGTTCCCATCCTTAGCAATTAGTTAAAAGGATGTCAAACTGCTGGGTTGGAAAAGGTGTCACGCCAAAGCCTTCGACAGCCACTTCCAGGAGAGTAGAAAATATGGACCAGATGACCTGATTCAAGAAATAGCAGGTTCATATGTTTACATAGTGTCAGGGAACTGACATCGGAGGAAAGGGAAGTGGTAGGGCTCCCAGAGACTGGGAGAGAGTCAACAGCCAAAGCAGGGACCAGCAGGGGGAGCGCGGGGTCTCTGGAGGAGGATCTCAGTAATGCTGAGAGAGACGCAGCAGCCCAGGCAGGAAGCAGCAGGGGAGAGAAAGGGGTGAGAGACACTTCGAGCGAAAATAGCGGGGAGGTGTCAGAAGCAACTGCAGGGAGACCTATGCTTCGCCGGAAGCTGTCACGTCGTGAGTCCAGGAGACGCGTTTCCGTTAAGGAACTTCTTTGCTGGAAGCGCTTCCGCAGACAGCCACTGTCGGACTCTACAAGTGACTAGAGCAGACATGTCTGAGGAGCTCTGTCACACACAGAGGTTTGTGGGGTCGCACAAACTCTGAAGGGGCACTATTTTAAGCACAAGCAGCTAATCATCCCCTGATAGCAGTCCGACAGTCTCTGTACGCTGCCTGTGCAGGAGAAGGCATCATGAGCGACCCAGCAGGAGCCGGAGCCGCAGGGGGTGGAGCTGGTCCAAGCTTGGAAGACAGATACCGAGCATTGGAGGTCCAACTTGCGCTGCAGACGGCGAGGCTCGAGGAGAGGAGGGCTCAAGATGCAGACAAGAAGGGGAGAACCACTCAGTTCCCCAGAAAGGTACCAGGATTAGTGCAGAAGTTTGGGGGGGACCCCAAGGATTACCATGCCTTTAGGACTGAAATGCAATATGCCCTGAATGTGCAGTTTGATGAGTTCCCTGATGAGGAATCCCGAGTTGCTTTCGTAATTGGGCATCTTGAGAAGGGGGCGCGAGATTGGGTTCGACCCCTGATGGCAACGCACAACGATATCCTGAAGGACACTATGAAATTCTTTCGTGCAATGGATATCATGTTCTCCAGCGATATTGAGGAGGGGGTAGTGCGCAGACAGCTAATGGCTTGCAAGCAGGGAAGCAGATCTGTCCGTGAGTACTGGACTGAATTTACCATGCTGATTCACAAATTGGGGTGGGATTTATCGGCAGCACCCATTCAGATGCTATTTGAAGAAGGTCTTTCTTCAGCTGTGAAAGACGAGCTGGCCAGGAGCCCCAGGGCGGTGTCTATGGATCAGCTGACCAAATCTGCGCTGACCATTGGAGCGCGCCAGGAGGCAAGAGCCTTGGAGAGGCGGGAAGGGAGAGGGGAACGTTGGAAGGAGTTACGCATTCCAGACATTCCTGAGCCAGCTTTCCCGCCGGCAGAGCCGATGGAAATCGGAACAGCCCGCGCGCGCGCAGTTTCAAAGCCCAGTGAGGGGGCGAAGAAGGAGGGAAAGGGACCCCGGAAATGCTATCTCTGCCAACAGCCAGGCCACTTTGCCAGAGTCTGCCCCCAGAGGAAGGAATGGCAAGGGATGGTGGGAACTGTTGAGGGGGAAGAGCAGGGAGAAACGGAGCAGGTAAAAGCCAACGCCTGGTTGCCAGCAGGGCACTGCAGCCAGGCCAAAGAGCAGTGAAAGTGCCCCTTCCCCAAGTGCCAGTGCCAGAAGCTCCTCGACCTGCTCTAGTGATTGAAGTGTCGCTAGAGTTGCAAAATGGACACCCCCTGAAAATAAAGGCGCTGTTGGACTCAGGCAGCTCCTGCAATTTCATGAGCAAGGAGTTTGCTGCTGAACACCAGATACAGACTATCCCCTTAAGCAACCCCCTGCAGGTGACCACGATCGATGGCAGAGAACTGTTGGGAGGAGGCGTCAGCTTGCAGACCATCCCAATGATAATGAGGGTGGCAAGGCACACAGAACTGATAGCGTTTAATGTGGCCACCTTGGGAGGCGCTCCCATTATTTTGGGAATGAGCTGGCTAGCCCTACATGATCCGCTGGTGGGCTGGCATCAAAGAGTGGTTTCCTTCGGTTCCGCACATTGCTTAGAACACTGCAGGGGGGAAAAGGGGTCAGCAGGGGCCCAAGCCACCCTAGCAGGGACGGAAGTGATGGAGAAGGGGAAGGTGCCATCACAGTATGCTGATCTCAGCGACGTGTTCAGCGAGAAGGAAGCTGACCAACTACCCCCGCATAGGCCCTTTGATTGCCAGATCAATTTACTCCCTGGAGCACAGCTTCCTGTAGGCAGGTTGTATGCCATGTCAGACAGGGAGATGCAGGAGTTGCGAGCGTTCATTGACAAGAACCTGAAGAGAGGCTTCATCAGAGAGTCCAAGGCAGCGGGGGGTAGCCCAGTGTTTTTTGTGGATAAAAAAAACACGGACAAGCCGAGGCTGGTATGTGACTTTCGGGCCCTAAATGCAGTGACAGAGCCGGTGGCTTTTCCTATGCCCAGGATTGATGATATTTTGACCAGGGTGCGAAAAGGAAAGATTTTTACAAAGCTGGACCTAAGGGGGGCGTACAACCTGATACGTATAAGGAAAGGGGATGAATGGAAGACCACCATGTTCACCCCTTTGGGGGCATTTGAATATCTCGTTATGCCTTTTGGATTACAAGCAGGCTCCGCGTGTTTTCAAGCCTTTATGAACCATGTACTGGGGCCTTTGCTCTACAAGAATTGCGTGGCCTTCTTAGATGACGTGTTGGTGTATTCGGAGAATGAGGAGCAACATGTGAGAGACGTCAGAGAAGTGTTGAGCAGGCTGCAAGCCAACAGACTGTGGGTGAAACTGGAGAAGTGTCAGTTTCATACCAAGGAGGTGGAATTCCTGGGGTACCGCTTGTCAGACAAGGGGTTGGCCATGGATCCTGGCAAGGTTCAAGCGGTGCTGGAATGGAAAACACCCAAGACTAAGAAGGATGTGCAGAGGTTCCTAGGGTTTGGAAACTTTTATCGTAAGTTCATCCGAAACTTCGCTCACCTGACGGCGCCCATCACGGACTGTCTCAGCAGCAAAAAGAAGTTTGTTTGGACGGGGGAGGCGCGGGCGTTTGAGGAACTGAAAAAGGCCTTCGCCTCTGACGAACAACTTCTACATGTGGATTTACAAAAAAAGCTGAGGGTCGAAACAGACGCTTCTGACAGAGCCATAGGGGCGGTGCTTCTTCTGCAGCCGGGGAAGGAGGGGTCCGAGTGGCGACCGTGTGCCTTCTTTTCGCGAAAGCTGAACAAATCTGAGAGAAACTACACGGTGTATGACCGGGAACTTCTTGCGATTTATGAGGCCTTCCGGAGATGGAGGCACCTACTAATTGGTGCACAACAGAAGGTGCAAGTGCGCACGGACCATAAGAATCTAGAGTATTGGAGAACTGCGCGAGTGCTCAACCAACGGCAGTTGAGATGGGCCCAGGAGTTCTCCAAATTTAACTTTGAGATTTGTTACGTACCAGGCCCGGAGAACGTTAGGGCGGACGCTCTCTCACGCAAACCTGAATATTTGGAGGGAGAGGGTGCACCCGAAGAAACCCATGTCATTCCCGAGGACCGCTGGGTGTGTGGGGCGGCATTGGTGGGGCTAAGGGAACTGATAGAGGGAACGGTGCAGGATGAATATGCCCAGGACAAACTCAGGGGTCTCAGGAGGGAGGGAGACAAACCCGGGGGTTTTGAGGAGAGAAATGGGGCGTTGTACTACAAGGGAGCGTTATACGTACCTGAAGGAGAATTGAGGGAAAAGGTACTCAAGCAACTGCACGATAGCCCCACAGCAGGGCATTTTGGGCAACACAAAACCATGTGGCTGGTTACCAGGGAATTCTGGTGGCCCAAGGTCAGGGAAGATGTGAGGGAGTATGTGAGAGGGTGTGACCGATGTCAACGAGCCAAGGGGGAGAGGCGGGCACCGGCAGGTTTATTAGAACCACTACCCACGCCGGAAAGACCATGGGAGGCAGTGGCAATAGATTTTATGACTGATCTGCCCAGGTCCAAAGGGAAGACAGCCATTATGGTTGTGGTAGACCTGTTAACCAAGATGGCCCACTTTATAGCCTGCTCACATGCGGTCACAGCAGAAGAAACCGCTAAATTGTTTGTGGAAAATGTGTTTAGATTGCATGGTGCCCCCTTGAGGGTGGTTTCGGACCGAGGGAAACAATTTACTTCCAGGTTCTGGAGGAAGCTCATGAGCTTATTGCATGTAGAGGTGAATTTTTCCACTGCCCGCCATCCAGAAACCAACGGGCAGGCGGAAAGAGCTAATGGTGTCCTCCAGCAATATTTGAGGTGTTATGTGAATGACAGAGAGAATGATTGGGTGGAGAAGCTGGCGTTGGCAGAATTTGCCTATAACAATGCGGAGAACGTGTCCACGGGAATGAGCCCTTTTTTGGCCAATCACGGGTGTCATCCCCGAGCCTTCCCAGGGGGGGAGGGGGAGAACTGGAGCGTTCCAGCCGCAGAACAGTTCGTTGAAGAAATGGAAGCGATCCATCGCCAGCTCCAACTTAATTTAAACAGGGCGAAGGAGGAATATAAGAGGCAGGCAGACAAAACCAGAAGGGAAGGAGAAAGCATTAGGGTGGGGGACCAGGTGTGGTTGTCCACCCAAGGGTTACCATTTAAAGGAGGTTGTAAGAAGTTAAGACCCAAAAGGCTGGGCCCATTTGAAGTCACGCAACAGGTCAACCCAGTGGCTTTCAGACTCCGGTTACCGAACCACATGAAGTTGCACCCAGTGTTCCACAGATCATTGCTGTCACCGTATATAGGGGACAGAGAGGGGAGGGTCAATAGGGGACCAGCTATGGAGGAAAAAGAACACAGCTACCATGTAGCGGAGATTCTAGATTCCAGGTGGAGGGGAGAGCAAGTAGAGTATTTGGTAATGTGGGAAGGGGAGCCGGAGTCGGAAAACACCTGGGTCAGGGCAGAGGATGTAGATGACGAGGTTTTGATTGAAACTTTTCATCAGAGATTCCCTCGGAAACCCCAGCCAGTGGCGAGGTTCCGGAGGGAATACTTCGCCACCACCGACGAAGAAGAAGAGTTGGAGGGGTTCGCTGATTCCGAGGTGGAGGAGGATTCAGCGAGTCGGAACGAAGACCGATGGAGGGAAATGTTCGAGACGTCGGAAGATGAAGAGGATTCCTTTAGGGGTTTCAGCTCCTCACCGCCCAGAGGAGAGAGTAGGGGCGGGGGAGAGGGGGGCCCTGGAGGGGAGGTGGATGTCAGGGAACTGACATCGGAGGAAAGGGAAGTGGTAGGGCTCCCAGAGACTGGGAGAGAGTCAACAGCCAAAGCAGGGACCAGCAGGGGGAGCGCGGGGTCTCTGGAGGAGGATCTCAGTAATGCTGAGAGAGACGCAGCAGCCCAGGCAGGAAGCAGCAGGGGAGAGAAAGGGGTGAGAGACACTTCGAGCGAAAATAGCGGGGAGGTGTCAGAAGCAACTGCAGGGAGACCTATGCTTCGCCGGAAGCTGTCACGTCGTGAGTCCAGGAGACGCGTTTCCGTTAAGGAACTTCTTTGCTGGAAGCGCTTCCGCAGACAGCCACTGTCGGACTCTACAAGTGACTAGAGCAGACATGTCTGAGGAGCTCTGTCACACACAGAGGTTTGTGGGGTCGCACAAACTCTGAAGGGGCACTATTTTAAGCACAAGCAGCTAATCATCCCCTGATACATAGCAATGAAGAAAACAAATTTCGGTTTGCACATGCAAACAAATCATTGGATTGGAACCTATGACTGCAGCCCATCTGCATGGATTTATCATTCTTCTCTATATGTGTGGATATTTCTAATTTTTGCACCTGACTGCATAGCTAGAGCTTCATTTATTAGTGTTATTTCTAGCCCACTCTTAGCCCAAGAGACCACAGGGCAATTTATACTATCAATCAATCAATCAATCAATCAATCAATCAAATAATCAAATACAACATATCATAAATCACAACTTGGGGTTGTACCCCTTGCTGCATGAACAGAACTCCATTCATTCAGGGGGACTCCCCTTCCATCTCCTCTCCCTATACCCTCCCCAAGTCTGCTCTAGGAGGCCCCCCAAATCTCTGGAGAAGATTTTGAGTGCCATGGGCCGCAGGGGAGGGCAGAATGTGTCAAGCGTGTGGAGAAAAAACTTAAACACATTGCAGAGTTCCCAAAAAATAGACCAGGGGCAATTCTACTTAATCCAGCAAAGCTTATCTGCTACTGAAGGCAAATGAGCATAATGGTCACAAATCCAATACATTCAGGATCGGCACAGTCCATAAGAAATCCAGTTGCACCAGACTTATCTTAGATTGCCAACAAGAACTTATAAGAAGACTAAACCATAATACTATATACAGAACAGAACACCACACCAGAACAAAAAGATAGAAAGAGAAAGTAAGTGAAACCCAGGCTCCTTCTGGCCTGACTAGTATAGTCAGCATGACCTTGACAGAAAGACAGCAGAACCAGTTTAAACCAGCTGTACTCAGCTTCTCAGAAGGAATAACCCAAACAAGCAACCTTCTTTCACACAGAGAAGAAACCTTCCAGAACCTCTTGAACTAAGCAGAACAGGAAAGATCTCTAAACATCAGCTCAATACTTTCTGTACTAAGAAAGACAAACTGACAAAATGCCTAAACAGTGCACAAAAACATGAAGCATGGAACTTCCTACTGTTATGGGGAATAATTTTATTCATCTGGATTTAAATCACCACCTTATTCACATCTAAATGAAAAGAAAGATACTCTGCAAATACATCAGAATCTGTCCCTCATCGTAAGAGACACCCCAGATTTTTTAAACTTCTGGTTATGAACTGGAAGGACAGAAAGATAGGCAGGCCTAACAAAGGTAACAGATTAAATGAATCAGGAGTGAAGTTCCGCTTGGACAATGGGACTTTGCCACCTCTTCCTTCTCTCTGCAGCCATATGCATCTCCTGAAAATTGTTATTGAGAGTTGAGGGAAAGTGTGGGACAGCGTGGAAATGGGCTCAGGTTGATAGAATTGAGGGAAGGTATTTGCACAGGCAGAAGTGCCTTTCTGCATGCACAGAACACCTTTGGACCCGACACAATGAATGTAAATATAATATGTTTTCCTACAAGGGAAAATACTTTGACAGCAGTGGGCATGCATCTGAAATGTAAAAGACAGAATTATGGATTTGAGTCCATCCCCTATCAAATGCAATTGGGAAAATACTTGTTTTATTGACTGCAAAAGAAGGAAGACAAATGTAATCTGAATGTAATATCTTCTCTTCAGATACATTGTATCAGAGAGAATAATAAATATTTACTCATTTTTCATACTATTTGTCTTGGCATAAGCAGTGTGCATTGTGGGGCTCAGCTAAATAGCTAATAACTCCATCTTCTGGGCACACAAACAAATTGCTTTGTGAATTTTGCAAAGAAGTTACGAAGGCACAGATGCAAACTACCACAGCCAATTATATGCTGTGATCAAGCTAAGAACAAACCTGGGTGAATAGAGAATTTTTAGACAGATGCTGGAAACTCATCAGAGTTGATGCCTGCCTTATTTCAGAGGGGTAGGAATTTCACAAAGGAGATGCCACCATAGAGAGCATATTCCTGTGGCTTGCCATATAAAGTACAACCCAGAAAGCCTTCTTCAAAATTCTCAGGTCTATACGGGAGCAGCCATTAACTCAAATACTGAGCCAAGTTATATAGGGCTCCTTAAATTTCACTTGTAGCAAACTGGCAGCTTGTGCAGTCCCTTCAGAGTTGGTGTATTATGACCATGAATAGCAATACAGTGGACGCTCGTATTGCGAATGTGATCTGTGCGGGAGGCACATTCACAACCCACAGTGCCGCGTTTGTGCATGTGCGGATCACGATTCAGCGCTTCTGAGCATGCGCAAAGCACCATTTAGTGCTTCTGCGCATGCGCGAGCACCAAAACCCAGAGGTAACCCATTCTGGTACTTCCAGGTTCTGCACGGTGTGCAACCCGAAAATGCACAACCTGAAGCGTCTGTAACCCAAGGTATGACTGTAGTACCATGCAGCTCAATCAGTGGCCTATCAAGCTCTTAATCTCAGGATTGTGGGTTCAAGCCCCACTTTTGGCAAAAGATTCCTGCATTGCATGGGGCTGAACTAGATGACCCTGGTGGCCCCTTCGAACTCTTACGATTCTATGATTCTAATTCAATAGCGGCAGGCGCAGCTGGCAGTTCACAATGTTTTCGCAATGTTTCCAATGGATCGATAGCGTTGAGCCAGTCTGCACTGGTCCCTTCTGAGTCACAGAGAACTTGGTGGTGCCTGAATATGACAGCCCTTGAGTCCAAGTGTGGACTCATCCAATGAAATTAATTGGAAGTAGGTTCCGGCTAGATCATAGGAATAATTATTTATTATTATTATTATTATTATTATTATTATTATTATTATTATTATTATTTACTAAATCATTACTAACACGTTATGATGGCTTCCAACATAGATAGCTCAGAGGACTGACAGCTTCGTGGAGTATGGTTCAAGCAATGGCTATTAATCCTAGCTGCTAAAAGAAAGTGGAATGTCTGTTCCCAAGCAGAATACCTTTAATTATCAGATTTTGGAGTTAAACAGCAAGAGGTAGTTCTTGCCTTCATTCATTTGGTAGGATCCTGCCATTTTTATTTATTAATTCTTACTTTTTCACATTTCTGTTGTTTCCTTCTGTTGTTTGGATACAGCTCAGAAAAAAAGGCAATTCATTATTTTTAATGTGGTTCATTAAGCAGCCTACCTCTGTGAGGACTACAGCAGAGACCCTCCATGCTAGAAACCTGAAAAACAGTATCATTTTGAAGGGAAAAAGACACAAGGTTGGCCTGAAAATGATTCCATACTTCAAGTTTTCCTAGAATAAATTATTGTATTTTCACAGTGACAAAATTATACTGCATAATCATTAAGCTTGCTCCTTTGCATTGTGATAAAGGTAAAGGGACCCCTGACCATTAGGTCCAGTCGTGACAGGCTCTGGGGTTGCGGGGCTCATCTCGCTTTACTGGCCGAGGGAGCAGGTGTACAGCTTCCGGGTCTTGTGGCCAGCATGACTAAGCCTATTTATCTACTTGCACTTTGACGTGCTTTCGAACTGCTAGGTGGGCAGGAGCAGGGACCGAGCAACGGGAGCTCACCCCATCGCGGGGATTCGAACCACCAACCATCTGATCGGCAAGCCCTAGACTCTGTGGTTTAACCCACAGCGCCACCCGCGGTTAATGGCTTAAGATGTATGTTGCCCTATCCTTCCCACTTTACTCCACCCTGGTGCAAACAGGAGCAACAAGACATGACACTTGCCTTACTATGATGTTTGCCCCTGGAATTATGCTTTGGCTGTCCTGAACAAATCAGTCATTATCCAAGGTGTGTTCTTGGTTTGTTTATCATGGTTTGTTACAGAGAAACAAACTATGATCCCATTTGGGGGAATGCACCAAGTAAAGCTTCATGACTTGTTGGTGCTTCCGCTCATGTCAGGGAGAGAAAAGTGGGAGCGATCAGACTCTGTCTGGTAAGTCCATAACCATGCAATATTGTGTAGTGTGAAGTGGACCACTGTCTAAACAATCTTCTTTTTCTAGAATAAGAGGTGTTGGATCTCACCATGAACACCTCCCTTGTTCTCTTAGAATGGCAATGACGCCCACCTGAGAGGTGCCAAAACTGAATTCCAGTGAGATCTGGCTGAAAGTCCTGAAGTTCAGCATTAATAGTATTAGATAAAGTCTACCATGAGAGACTGGGACGTAGGTGGCACTGTGGTCTAAACCACAGAGTCTATGGCTTGCCAATCAGAAGGTCGGTGGTTCAAATCCCCACGATGGGGTGAGCTCCCATTGCTCGGTCCCTGCTCCTGGCAACCTAACAATTCAAAAACACACCAAAAAATGCAAGTAGATAAATAGGTACCACTCCAGCGGGAAGCTAAACGGCATTTCCATCTGCTTCTCTGGTTCGCCAGAAGCGGCTTAGTCATGCTGGCCACATGACTCAGAAGCTGTCTGCAGACAAACACCGGCTCCCTCAGCCAGTAAAGTAAGATGAGTGCCACAACCTCAGAGTCATCCGTGACTGTACTTAACGGTCAGGGGTCCCTTTACCTTTACCATAAGAGAAAGCTGAAAGTACATATCTGTTATATATATCAAATTATAACTTTATTTTGCCTTATATCTACTATAAAGGATAAAATCTCTCTCACCCCTGTCCTTGGAATATAATGCTTTGGAAGCATCCTTTGGGATACAGGCATAGGAAAACTATAAATCTTTAGGATACAGTAAACTGTGTTTCTACTGAAAAACAATGTTGGGGAACCTGTACCCCTCCAAATGCTGTTGAGGTCTCCAGCTTGGGTCTCCAGCTGTTTTTTGGACTACAACTCCCATCATCCCTAGCTAGCAGGACCAGTGGTCAGAGATGAGGGAATTAGTGTCTAAAAAAGCTGGAGACCCAAGTTTGTGAAACATTGAACTACAGCATGGCTCTAGATTCAGGTATTAGCCATGCTAGCTGGGGCTGATGGGAGTTGGAGTCCCATAGTTGGAAGGCAAGGGTTTTCTCATCCCTGCTATATATTTCACTAAAAAAAAAAAGAGAGAGAGGAAGGAAATTGCCACACTGTGATTTTTCTGCCCCTAAAAATGAATCAGTCCTGAGTATGCTTATCCTTGAGGGACAATCTCAAGAACAGCAGCAGAAAGCCACAGATCATATTCTACTATAAGAACAAATGGCACTTTAGTTTTTCAACTTAGAACTGGCTCTAAAGGAAGGGGGGGACTTATTTAGTGGTAAACAGAACCCTTAACTATTATGTAATTGGCACCATTTACTCTATATTTATAGCATTACGAGTTTACTGTATTTGGGTTGTTCAAATAATTTTGCATATCGAGTTGAAATTGTATTTTACATGATGATTTAATCTTTCCGCAGCTGCAGCAGTATAAATTACACTTAAGACTATGCTGATTGATTATAATCAGTTGTAATCATGTCTTATAATTACATTGCATTCTGGAGACAGAAGACGTTTAAGCCTACTCAGCGCCCTGTTATATAAAGAAGATTAGCTGCTGCTTCTGTGAAACTCAGCCAGCACTGAAATATATGCATATTCACACCATGTTTTATTAAATTTATTGTCCAGGAACCAAATGAATTTCCTTTCTGTTCTTTTTGCAAATGTAAAGCATAACAAAGAAATCAAAATAATCATAATGGTTTTGGAAGATCATGCTTGTAAACAATGCTCTCATTAAACATGTATAGTCCATTTGCTTTGAAAACTGCAATAAATATAAAAAAATCCATTCCTTTGATATTCATTTGATAATAATTGGTTATTACAGATCCAATTGTGCATTCATGAAGCAATAAAGCTGAGCAGGAAGATGCATAAAGTGGATTGTATGCACCACAGATAACAAGGCTGAATATCAGTTTTTCTCAGCCCTGTTATCCAAGTTTTAATTATTGCAGTGCTTCACCTTAAAACTCTTAAACAGTAAATTTTGCACTACCTTTACTTATGCTGTGGATGTAACCGATATAAATACCTCTTTGAAAATCTACATGACACAAAAGGCACATTTCTTTTTTAAATCTTTTACGGATTTAAAACATCCATAATCCTTAAAAAGGATTAGACCGATTCATGCTGCAATCCTAACTGCTGGCCAGAAGCAACAAGGATTGATAGGGTGGAACATCCAGCACGGAATCCACCAACTTAGGACTCAGACCAGCCAGGGCAGAATAAGGAGCAAGAAAAAAAAAAGCTCCTTTACTGACCCATGTCCTAGGCTGTCACAGTGAAGACCGCTGGAGGGGGTCCGATGATGTCCATCGCTTGACATTAGCAGGGTCTGCAGTAGAGCCTGTAGTTCTTGTACCAATCCAAACCGCTCCCTGATTTAACCCGATAATCCATTTCTAAAATCAATTAGATTGACAGGAACTAAAGAGAGGGTAACCCTGACCCCGCCCATTTGTAGAAGAGATATACTATTGACTCCATCTGCTTGGCTTTTAAATGGGCTCTGAACACCCAACTGTATTTAGCCAGCATGGTTCTAGGTGAAAACATGGGCTGTTTTTAGATGATTAAAAGCTGTTTTATTGCTTGCCCTGTTTGCTGAGCTTTAAATTGATTATTTATTTTTTATGGCTTGCTTGGCTGGGCTTGGAGATCTCTATTTTATGGCATTTCACTTGATATTGTGTGTTTGTAGCATCAAGTCTATTTTTATGGCGAGCTCTTTGCCCTGAAAGGCAGCTTAGAAATACTTAAAGAAACAGTTAATAATAATAATAATAATAATAATAATAATAATAATAATAATAATAAATCTGCACTCAAATTTGCATTTAAATCTGCATACAGAAGCACATGGTCTGTATTTTGAACTTAATTTGATATTTTTTTTGAGCTAAGAACTGCACATTATTTCGAGAGGTGTGAAAACTAATGGACAGCGATGGTCCAATTCTCCCATCAATCAGTCTTGGAGGTGAAGCTCAGGGCAGATCTTATCGATACTTGCAAATATTTAATTTCTCAGGCATCCCTAGACTACATCAGACTTGATCTGTTCCAGTGAGAAAGTGGCTGCATTTCCTTGCTACAACTGTGGATGTCTAACAATTTTCTTGAATTTTCAAGCTTTCTGGAAAAAATATATGCATGCCCGCAATAGCACTTTATTCTAGGGAGGAAAATGCAATATCCCTCATGTAGTTGTAACTGTAAATGGTTTCTAGGTTCTAGCTGATAACTTTAGCCTACAAGCCCCATTTAGAACCTCAGCCGTATTTCCCCTATGATCAGCAGCAGGGTCTGGCAACAGAGCTAGAATGATGCAGAGACACTTCGGAAACAGCACTTCAAACAACTGTATTTGAAGTAAACCACCCTTTATGGTATCCAAGGTGGTAGATGCTTTAGATTTAAGTTGATTTTGCATGGTTATTTATTAGGTACAGTCATACCTTGAAAGTCGAATGGAATCCATTCCAGAAGCTCCTGCAGCCAATCGGAAGCTGTGGAAGCCACGCCAGATATTCAGCTTCAGAAAATCATTTGAAAACTGGAATACTCGCTTCCAAGTTTTGATCGTTCAGGAGCCAATTTGTTCGGGAGCCAAGGCGTTCGGGAGCAAAGGTACGACAGTATTTTTAATGTATAATAAATAAATGTTATCAAATTCTGATGACATATTGAAACTGGAACTTTAACATGGATCAAGCGCAACTGGTGCAAGTATCAGAGTTCTGAGATTACTAGAACTTTGATGTTTTACCAACTATACCCAAAAATCTGCTAAAGATTTGGCTGACTAGGTCACCTTCAAATCAATAATAGAATTTAAGATGTAATTGTTCTCCGCACATACCCCTTCACCTTCATGTACACAGTGTTCCTTGATTTCCCTGAACCTAACCTCCTGATAAACAGCCAAGCTATCTTAGCTTCAAAGTACATCCGCCTGCCCATCTTTTCCCAGAGCACTTTCCCTTTGCACCAGTTTTACTAAAACCAACTCAAAGAATTTGGATGCCCATATAAACACAATGGATACAGTGTTCTACTTAGTAAGCAGGCAGAAGACTGCAGTTCCACATGAATGGAGGCACAAAGAGAAATGTCAACAAGCACTTCATGTTTATTCTGGAAGATCTTTGTTGAAGCTGGTCAGGCAACTTAGTCATGATGAGTCCCACCTGCCTACTTCAGAAGATAAATCAAAAATCCTCGCTTTGGCATCTTATTAGGGACGGGAAGCATATTTGAATACATTGCATGTCCACTAGATGATTGTGGGCTTGCAATTTAATTATGCAAATCAACTATTTGGAAGGTTTTTCTTACGCGATCTAACATTTAAATTGTATGGCACCAGGGTTAACTATTTCATCTGTTCTGCCAAAACATGACTTGAGATGCTGAGAGCATCAGTAATTACATTTCTCAATGGTTTGTATTCTTAGTATGCCATTGCGGCAAAAGCAGACCATCCAGTCTTATATAGATGCATTTTTGGGCACAGGGACATGGATTAGAAAATGGATTCCAGAGGGCATGGAGCAGAAGGGATAGAGGCCTGAAGGCAAAGAGAAAATGTGTGCAAAGGAGAGATAATTGGGAATTGAATGAAAAACCTGGGAGCAGCCAAGGTCCTTCACGCCAGAAAAAAGAATTAAGCATAGGCCACCTAATTCTGCACTCTGTTACACCAGGAACCAAGAGTTATCCGAATATGTAACAGAGAAGAATTTGATCCAGAGAAGGAGAGAGGCATAAAGAATTAGTGGAAGATTTGCAGCAGAGAAAGCAGGGGAAACAGCAGTGTTTGACATTTCGATTCAACAAGGTTTTCCAGGCTATGTAATGCCTAGTATTATTTTGGCAGGTTGTTTGAAACATATTAGTTGTTTTTAGCTGTGCTCATTATGCCTAAAAAATGCTAAGAAATCAGCATCAAAAAAGTTTGTAGAGAAAAGGAGTTTTGTTTAGAAATATAAATGTCAATGGAATCAGTGAGAAAAGCTTAGTCGGTAGAGCACAAGACTCTTAATCTTAGGATCTTGGGTTCAAGCCCCACATTGGGCAAAAGATCCCTGCATTGCAGGGAGTTGGACTAGATGACCCCTGTGGTCCCTTCCAACTCTATCCAGTGCAGACAGTTTGCTAGTGCAGGGGCCCTTGCCCTTAGACAATTTCTCAGTGTTGGTCAACAGAAGAATTCAATACAATAGGGTTGGCTAATGCCCGAAATTTCCCCGACATGTCTGGGATTTCAATGGCAAAATTAGCACCCAGGGTGGGTGGGTGGGTTGGCCCTTTTTTTGCCAAATTCCCCCCAAAAACTCAACACATTTATTTCTATGGTTCTTCTTGTATCCAGTGTTACAGGAAAAAGCCCTGCTTGTATCAGTCACTTAGCTGCAAGCTTCAAAATGGGAGGAGAGGGTGAGGAAAGGTTCCTTTTGTGGGGAATTAAAAACATTTCCTTTGCATTTTCTTGGGCTTGCTAATTCCTTTGAGAAGTGTGATTAAGTAACAAGGATTATTTCTATCATTATAGGCTCTGGACTGATCCCCCCGCCCCCAGAAATAGTTTTAATTGTGATCACTGAAGAAATGTGTGGCTTGAAAAGATAGACAGGATTGCTCTGTTATGCAATAGATACAGGATCTTTATTTAATGGGGGAGAATAATGGTACCATTACTAGCATTATACGCTGATCCAAAGATCTATTCCATCACCTTAAGGTATTCATTGAGAAATAATTCTGTCTGATTTCCTGTTCTTAGCCTCAATAGAGTTGATCTGGGCTGACCCAATGCCTTCCAAAGTGCCAGCAGTATTACAAAGTGAGGCCACTCAGAGAGCACCCTTATCCTTAAATTTCGTATGTTACAAAGGCAATGTTAATGCATCACACATTGTAGAGTATCTATGAGCCACTGATAACCTTGGCAGAAACTGTTGCTTTCATCTATATCCACAGACCCTGGAGACACAAAGATTGTTTTTAACAAATGTAAAGAATAATGGATGGAGTAATGAGCTGAAGGATAAATGCTTCTGATCGGAAAAAGCATTGACATTAGAAACTCGAGGGGTAATTTTCACTCAGTACATACAAACTAAAAACACACACACACAGCTTTTGACAGTGGGGTTATATTGGATCATCTTGCATAAGGACACATGGGTTTTAAGCCCTGAAATGACATCCCTATTGAAAATGAAGAATGGAATCCATAATATAAAATTATGTTCATATATTGAAGAAAAAAATAAGTTTGTCAGAATTGATCCTGAGACTTACTTGGAATCCAGTCAAGAATCCATCCTTCCTGACTCCCACCCCATACTTCATTAAACGTGTCCAAAAGCCTCCATAAAATGCCGACTTTAGAAATTCCATTGACAATGGGTCTTCGTTTCATTCTCACAGTTATCACATACGTACCCCACTCTACTTTTGTTGAATTCAGAGCAGCACACATAAGTTCACACTCTGTTTAGCATGTGAACAAATCTGTACGGCATGCTAGCCTGAGAAATCAGTGACTGACTCACTCAAACTCAGATCAGTCGGTATCCAATGTTCTGACCGCTCTGGCCCACTGACTCCTCTTCTTAACTTATTTGATGGAATGCAAGAAGCCAGAGCTTGCTATCAGGGTTCTCTCACCACCACCACCCCGCCCCCAGTGCTGATGCTCAACTCTGGAATACAGATGGAATATTAAAGGAAGGTGTGATTCTGATGAGATGTCTCTATGTAAGGAGTCTCTGCCAAAATGGGCAGTTCCTTATTGGATTCCCACCCACCCCATCTGTCATGACCCACGATCTGAGGACTATGCACTTTGCAATGAGGGGCTCAGAGGACAAGGATCTGCTTCCATTTTGGAGGAAAGAATGTCCACAACCACTTTCAGGATGCTCCTGACTGCAGAAAAAAATCTCTGCTGCTCTTCTCTTATTGGGAAGAGGAGTGCTCCACAGTACCGCTCTATCAAGCAACCCTTCTTAAGCCAGAGACAGCTAAAGAAAGTAATGGCCCTAAATTGTCAGCCAGCTCTTCTGGGGAGATGGGGCATTGTCAACATATGAGGTTTCAGTTGGACCTAGGTGTTTGCAGAGGACACTAATTTTACTAGGGTTGTGAATTGGTTCTTTGCGGAGCTGAATAATGAACTGAATTCCAGTGGTTTGGGGGTCTTTCCCACTTATCAAACCAAAGTATGTCAGTACCCTGCCAATTAAAATGAGGTCCCCACCATTCTGTTGGTTCTGCATTTTCTGATCCAGATCCAGATGGGCAGGGTAGAAATAAATTATTGTTACTACTACTACTACTACTACTATTACTACTACATACGTATCCCTGTATATCTATGTTTCTCTAGGTCCATGGGCTTTGCAAGAAGTGAGGCTGTCCAAAATGTTGCCTGCAAAGCACTGAAAGGCTCTCTGATTACAGTGGTACCTCAGGTTAAGAACTTAATTCGTTTTGGAGGTCCATTCTTAACCTGAAATTGTTCTTAACCTGAGGTACCACTTTAGCTAATGGGGCCTCCTGCTGCCGCCGAGCTGCAACTGTGTGATTTCTGTTCTCATCCTGAAGCAAAGTTCTTAACCCGAGGTACTATTTCTGGGTTAATAATAATAATAATAATTTATTATTTATACCCCACCCATCTGGCTGAGTTTCCCCAGACTCCCCAGGATTAGCGGAGTCTGTTACGTGAAGCATCTGTAACCTGAAGTGTCTGTAACCCGAGGTACCACTGTATTCTTTTTGTTAGAGCACAGCAGTAGAGGATTTCTTTAAAAGTTAAGAGTTCCATTTAAGAGTGTGTGTGTGTGTTTTTTTATAGAAAAGAAACTGCGTTTTTCTACTTTAACAACAACAAAACCAAGAACTCTTCAGAACTCCACAGGCAGTGTTTTAAATAGCCTCACAGTAGACTGATGGCCAGTAAGGCTTATCAGAGGATACAAACAAGCATCAGAAAAAAATGTATGTATGAAGAATATATATATATATATATATATATGTAGAAGTACAAATACACACTGCTTGGCAAGAAACAAGCCCCAGTTCCCTTTCCTATATAGGATTGTGGAGGAAAATTAATACATTTTACTTTCACCACCCCCGACAAGTCTCTGGACATATTTGAAAATTGGGCTTAATCCACTCTGGAGGGGCTCTTTCTGACAAATGTCAAGTGGTTGGAGAGCCTGGCAGTGGTGTATTGCGTGTCGAGGTCCCCAATCCACCCCCAAAATAACTCACGTCGGACACGTAATTTTTGTTTAAGATTTTTGGCATGATTTTGGCCACAACTTTATTAAAATACAAGCCGTGAGTGGTTGTTTAGGCATTGGTTAAGACTATCTGTCCCCCCGCCTGGGGACAGAACTGACTTCCGGGCACCACCGAAAGACAGTGCGAGGGAAAGCAAGTTGGGGGAAAATGGAGCTGAGTCACAGACCCTCAATTCTCACCCGCCTGCTCCCCGAAGGCTTGCCGGCCCTAGTCCCATTCCAGGGATTGGACAAAAAGATGGCAAGCCCCAGGATTCCTTTAACGGAATTCCCTTTCCGCAGCAACCATGGAGGGGCAGGCCCAGCCTATCCTAACCCCTCCTCCACCAATTTATAACCAATGCCTAACCACAACCTTACAAGTTGTGGCGATTTGCTATGCAGTAGGCAAAAACCACCAAGCCGGCCAATTTGCCAGATGGAAAAATTCCTACCAGGCCCCTGCTCAAAGGCAGACGACCCCATGACAGGCATAGCAAGGTCAATGCAACAACCCCTTACTCTAGGGCGGGTGGGCGGGTGATCCGTTGCACGCAGCAAAAGAGAAAGCACAAGGCTGTGTACAGAGTATTAAAACCTTTTACCCCTCCCACCAAAATTGCAACATAACTTTTGCCCCAGCAACTCAGCAATCCAATCACTGCCCCCTGGCCATCTTGGAGAACTTACCCAGCAACAAAGGGGGTGGCTCAGTAGACCCCACCGCAACACGTGCTCTCCCTGAAGGAGAGCACGCTTTGTGATATCAGGCAGTGGACTGGGCTGTGTGGTCATACATACCAAACCAGATGTTCATATAATGAACCAAGGGTAGGGGGTGGCGGTTCTATGTCACCCTTCATAGGAGCAGCACACCATATTTCAAGGAAATGCAGAGTTTGGACAATAGGAAAGCAGAGATGGTCAGTTCTGTCTCCTTTCCCAGGCATATGCTATCATAGTAGCTGCAAAAAGGACAGGGTTATGGGCCACTAAAAGGTAAAGGACCCCTGATAGTTAAATCCAGTCGCAGATGACTCTGGGGTTGCGGCACTCATGTCACTTTACAGGCCGAGCGAGCCGGCATTTGTCTGCAGACAGTTTTTGTGGGTCATGTGGCCAGCATGACTAAGCCGCTTATGGTGCAATGGAACACCGAAACCAGAGCAGCGCACGGAAACACCATTTACCTTCCAGCCAGAGTGGTACCTATTTATCTACTTTTTTGGCATGCTTTCAAACTGCTAGGTTGGCAGGAGCAGGGACCAAGCAACGGGAGCTCACCCTGTCATAAGCATTCAAACCGCTGACCTTCTGATCAGCAAGTGGTAGCACCACCCACATCCCTTATGGGCCACTGCTTGTGCCTATATCTGACAAGGGTTAACGCACCCAGGCTCCAGGCCGATCTACATACAAATGCATGCTACCTTGGCAAGACTTTCTTGTTATCTTGTTGATAACAACTCTTGTTATCAATGCTGAAAGCTTTTGCAGATATCACTGATAATGTATTGGGTATAACACCCCAGCATACACACACCCGGAGCGCAAGCTTCGGGGAACAGAAGTTTCCGACATGAAATGCATAAGAGGCTCCACTAAAAAAGGGAAAAGTTTTCTAATAATGTTTAAACTGGAGCACAATGAGGCCGATGTTCCTTTAATAAATGCATTCTGACTGATAGGCTGGAAGAAGGGAGAAAGCCTCATATCTCTAAGTTCCAGCTATTTGTTAAAATATTTGTCACAAACATTTAATTTAGGATTTATTCTATAATGGAGCCACTTAATTTATTTTTTTATATCCCAATCTTAGTGTTCAAAGGGATAAAGTAGCATTTTGTGCTGTGGGGATGATTTTTCCATACAGATTATTTCATCTAAATTTGTGTCATCGTGGAGCTTAGACTTTTAGAGCTAAAAATGAAGAATACAGGATTTGAACAGGATTAATTTTGTTTCCAGTCATACCCATGTAGATAATAAAGACAGTTTCACAGCGTCATGGAATCTTATGACTTGAGGCCTGGAGGAGGAGACATTAAAGAGTTCTTTTGTCAACCCCCCTTTGCTCTAAGGCAAAACTCATTATACCTAAGCCACAGATATTAATCTATTATAAAGTTTTATTGCCACATTCTGGTCTCAGAGAAGAAGAAACAAAAGGGAAACATTATCAAAATGAGAAGCATTTGCATCTCCTCCCACAGTCAGTGACATAGCTCTGATGAGCACAGCAACCCCAGAAGAATAGTGCATACATATTTATTGATGATGTCCAATTAGGATGGACAGCACATTAAAGCACCTACAGCAAGCCTGGGCTCTTCTTCAAAATGTGAAATTTGCATCACAGCTCTTCCTAGGCTTTCAAACATGCATGGACCCACCCATCGAAATGCAAGCCACCTATCATCGTTTGGGCATTTGCCTAGGCTTGGGAACTTGATGAACATGAGGAAGAAAGGCATTTGGTGTAGTTTATAGACAACAACTAATGCTTTGTTGTAGCAATAGGTGAAAGAAGCTCCAACATTCTTGGGTGCATCAAAAGCTTCATGGTGAGCTGAGAACTAATAAAGCTCAAAATACAGCCTGCATGTTCGAAGACACTGCAGCTATATTCAGGCATTTGTCTGAAGATGCAACTCTACCCCAATATCCCTCTATATGTGGCACTCTTTCAGACCTTATTGGGTTGAGTATGAAGGTCTGAAGTGGGGCTTCAGGCATTTAGAAGCTTATGAAACAGCAGTGTGGCGTGGGTTGCTGGCTCCCCTTTGCTAATTGTTGGTAGACATAATGTTGAATCAGATAGCCTGATGTTGTTGCAAGCTAACACAACAAGCCTTATGTTATTCATTTCGATAGTGAACTTGGGGGGTTCAGTGCCTCGTGGCCACCTAAAGGCAAAACACAGCTGAAGGACTCCCCAGAGAAGTATAAAAATATCAGAGAGTAATTTATTTATTTAGCGGTGCATTTATAGCCCACAATTTTCTCCAAGGAGCTCAAAGTGGCATACCTGGTACAATCCCATCTCATTTAACTCCCACAATAAACCTGTGAGGTGGGTTATGGTGAGACAGTGTCTAGCCCAAAAGCACTCAGTGGGCTTCATGGCTGCGTGGGGATCTCAAACCTGGTCTCCCAGCTCCTAGTCCAACACTCTAATCTCTACACTCCACTGGTTCACAACAGCTTCCAGAATCTACTGAATGTGTCACTACTGGAAGTGAGATTGATCTGGTCAAACCCCTAACAACATATGCTATCTTGGAAAAGGACATGAGCAGAAGTAGCTATGTGGTTAAATAATAATAATTCACTTCTCACACTATGTGTTAGGAATGAGGAATCTGTTCTAGAACCCTGAACAGAAAGACTCTTCTTAGGACCTAAATATACACTTTCATAGTTTGTTGTTATAGCAAATTGCAAATCAGGTCAAAATCCAGGCCATTTGGCCATGCCTTGAAACTAGTACAGTTCTATTCAAATGAAGCAGCCTTTTTGCTATGTAAACTGCAGAAAGCTCTAGAGATTGAATGTTGAATGGTTAAATATAGGGCAAGCTCTGAAAGAATTATGCGCTGTCACTAACAACTCTTCTGAGCTGAGACATGTAGTAGTCATTATTTATTTTCAGCAGCAGGAGATCACTTTGTGACATCTACAATGAGAACACTGTGTATCTTGAAGCCTAGGTGCCCAATGATCTCTAGGGGTACACCATTTATTGGCTACCAATAGCCTGGCGAGAGAAAAAGAAGATTCATTCCGCGGCAAGATTTCCTGTCAGGACAGGAATCTTTCCTTGCCACAAGATAAGCACATCTGATATTTCTGGAACATAAATGGTGTCTTGGTTACACAGAAACTGCCCTCTCCACCCTCATAAACAGAATCCTGTTGTCATTAAATCCCCAGCCATAAAAGAATGTATTCATGTTACCGGAGTCTCCAAAGATATCGGGTTTAGTTTTTAGGTAACTGTAGCCTACAATTAAATATAATTTCCTGTTGAAAACAACAGGAGAAGTACGGCCATGCCAAGACCTTGTCCGCAGCTGAAACAGAAACAGGAAAGCAACAGAAGACATTTCAGCATCCTAATTTGCTATCCTCTATAGTAAAGCAATTGCTACAGCCCTTAACAAAGATGAGTCACACCAGGCACATTTGACTCTCACAACTATGACAGTCATTTGTCATGTACTGTCTCAACATGATATTTTCCCCAAGTATAATGCTTCAAAGAATGGTAACAACGCCATTGCCCCAAAATCTAGTTGTGGTATAGATTTGTTTCACAGCCCAGGAGAAAACAGCTTCCAAATGATGCAAAATTCAGTATCTGATAAAAGAAATAAAATGTTAGCCTTATCTGTCCATGCTATAGAACTGGCAGTCAAACAAAATTGCCAATGTACAATTTGATTTCATGTGCAGCCTGGATCGATGCTATTGACTGAACAGGAAAAGCTTAATTATTTATTTTGTATGTAAGTTTATTGCAAATGTTGGCCACATGCCGGCTAATTATTTAGGAAGGAAGTTGTGACTGTCTAAATTAATATTGGAAGAACTGCTGTGTTTACCCCAAGGCTGAAAAAGCAAGGATCAAGCAGGAGCTGTTTTTAAGAAAGTTAGAACTGTGTCTGTCATTAAAATCCTTAAACTTGCATGCACAAAAATGAAGTCTGGCTAGCACTATTATTTCCCACTGGAGGATAATTAAATCCACACAATAAAGAGTGCATTGTTCCTGATGCTATGCATTTCTCTTTCTCTACCCAAAAAATGTATTCTTGAATGGCAACTGTCAGAGGCCTGGGATTTGGTGTGAAACAATCTATTGGAAGATTTCTAATTATGTACTCTTAAGAAATGCTTTTGCAGACCTTAGAGAGCAAACCCCTCTCTTTTTTCACCTTCTAAGGGTGGTGGTGTGCATAACCACAACCAGAACAATTGGACTCTAGATATAAAGGGGGAAGAGAGAAGTAAATTACCAAAGCCTTTTCACAAAGGTCACAGGCAGAACAACCTCTCTTTTCAGGAGGAGAAAATCTAAGCCAGTGAGAGCCAGTGTGGTGTAGTGGTTAAGAGTGGTAGTCTCGTAATCTGGGGAACCGGGTTCGTGTCTCCGCTCCTCCACATGCAGCTGCTGGGTGACCTTGGGCCAGTCACACTTCTGTGAAGTCTCTCAGCCCCACTCACCTCACAGAGTGTTTGTTGTGGGGGAGGAAGGGAAAGGAGAATGTTAGCCGCTTTGAGACTCCTGAAGGGGAGTGAAAGGCGGGATATCAAATCCAAACTCTTCTTCTTCTCTTCTAAGCACAGTTCCTGAAAAAGTGACACCCAAACACATACACACACCCTATAATGTCTTCTGAAAATTAGCTTAGAAAATGGATGTGCCAATTTTTATTTTTTATGTTTTTTATACAGTACTGTACTTCTTCCAAGGAGCTCCAAATAGTAAACGTAGTCTCCTCACCACCACCATTTTATCCTCACAACCACCCTGTGAAAGGTGAAGCTGAAAGACTCATTGGACCAATGGCAGACAATAAGTTTCATCACTCAGTAGAGAACTGAACCTTTGCCTTCCTGACCATTCCGTTAGCACTTGCCTGACCTCTTAATTTTTGTGTCTGGCACTCTTTGCAATGCCAGATGGCTCTGCCCTAGCATCCTTCTGGAGCATTGTAAAAAAATTAAAGGATTGACCATCATCTAGTGCTGCCAGATAAGTCTGTTAGGAGTCACTGACAAAGGAGAGGAGTCAGCAGAGGACTTTACATATTAGGTTCTAAGCTGTGCAGGGCTTTATAATAACACAAGGATATGGGTGAGTTTAATAAAGTAAGACAGAGGATAGGATATCTTCATGTATTCAAGCTTCATGCAACAAGGAGGAGAGTGGGGATTAGCCCATTGACCCTGGCTCCTGTCACATTCCTGGGTCACTGCCCTCCAGGTTTTGTGGAAGCAAACCAACTTTTTTTCTGGGCCAGACTACTGAGGGCATGTACCAAGTACTGGTAGAAAGAGAGAGGTTGGGGCAGCTAATTGTATAACAATGGTGCCCCACCTACTATGCTGCCCAATGGCTGACCTGAACAAGAATGCTGAGGTGGTCTTGGGTGCCATGTTGGATAACTGCAGAGGACTGGCCTTGTAGGTGAGTGGAAGATTTAAATACCCACACTGAAGACCAGCTCTCAACTTCAAGGAGTTTGGATCTTTAAATATCCAAACTATCCCAAATCCGCCCATGCACAATTTTGAGGAAGGTGACTGCAAGATTTGGTGACTGCAGAAGTACAGTGGTACCTTGGGTTGCATACGCTTCAGGTTACATACGCTTCAGGTTACAGACTCTGCTAACCCAGAAATAGTGCTTCAGGTTAAGAACTTTGCTTCAGGATGAGAACAGAAATCATGCTCCAGCGGTGCGGCAGCAGCGGAAGGCCTCATTAGCTAAAGTGGTGCTTCAGGTTAAGAACAGTTTCAGGTTAAGAACGGACCTCTGGAACGAATTAAGTTCTTAACCTGAGGTACCACTGTACTGTACTTCCCCCCCTTTTTTGCAGGAAAAAGATTTTTATGGTGGTGGTGAGACTACTAGGAATTGCAGAAATACAAAAAAGAAAAACCTTAGCGGAGAAACCCAGCCAAAAGAAAGAAGAAGAGGAGGGGTAGGGAGAAGGAGAAGGAGAAGGAGAAGGAGAAGGAGAAGGAGAAGGAGAAGGAGAAGGAGAAGGAGAAGGAGAAGGAGAAGAATTGGCATGCTCAGTGGCCAGACAATACTGACTGACCATTCAAGGCAGTGGTGTAGCATGGGGGGTGCAAGGGGGGCAGGCCGCACTGGGCACAACATCTGGGGGGGCGTGCTCGCTGTCTCCGGAGTCGCCGAAGAGCCTCGGGCGCAGGCTGTAGCAGAGCCGCATGTCTCGCGGAACCGACGAGCTGTGCACGCGTCCGGGCTGAAGGCGCCCGGCAGGCAGCGGCTCTCAGCGCTTGCCGCGGAGGACGCGCCAGGCAGCCCCTCCATTGCATTTTCCTCGCCTCTCTGCCCCCCTCCTCCTCCGGGCAAGCGACGTCGTTTGGGCAGCAGCGCCAGCGGCAACTCGCAGGTTAGGGGTTGGGGGGGCGCAAATTATGTGCCTTGCCCCGGGTTAGGGGGCGCAAATTACTTGCGTTGCCCCGGGTGCTGACAACTCATGCTACACCGCTGATTCAAGGTGGAGAAATCGAAAGCCAAGAGAGGGGGGCTGGAGCACCCTGGAACCCGGAGCAGGAGCCCTGCACACTGTGATAATTTGTTACAGCTTCTGCTTGTTTTGATTGTTCATTTGATGAATGCATAAAAAGCACCTACAGGATACTTAGGATGGGAAACAGCATGACTCATTGCAGGAAAACAACCCCTTTGAACGCTACATGGGAGCTTCTATCCCTCTCTCTTTTCCTATTCAGTGCCATCGCAAGGTGTTTAGAATGTAGTTTGCATAGAGCAGCCAGCATCTCACATTCTGGAGTGCTACCGGCATTTTTTTTTTATTTTGGTGATGCATAAAAATGAGAAGATATAAATGCTTATCAAACCTCCTCCAAACAAAATGTCAGGTCACAGTAGAAAATCATTCAAAAACAACATTCAGTTCTTGGGGGGGGGGAGAGCAAGAGGTCCATGGTCTCCTACATTGTACTCCCTGTTGAGTCTGTTTTAAATAGGACTTTGTATCCTTGGGTCTCTTTTCAACACACAACAAGCCTGATTTTAGAATCAGCAGGAAGGCAGGTCATGTCTCTATTGGTAAAGGTAAATCCCAACACTGAAGTTAGTGCTTTTATATTTCATTCATTGTTTCCCCTTTTATTTCCTACTCCCTCTTTTTTTATATTAAAAAAAATCATAATAATAGAAACATCACAGGTTAATAAATTTTGTGACAAGTATCCATTTCTATGTCTTGCTTATTAACTCCTGAAAAGACTATACCAACAACAAATGGCTTTGGCTTTTGCATACTAGTTATTTGTCATGGACACTTGAATCCTTGTCCACATATACAGACTGCTTTGGACATTTGATGGGTGTATTCCCCCCCACCGCTGCCTCACTTTGGAGGTTTTTATTGCTGTTTGTAATATATTTAAGCAATTCTCTCTGATTTCCTAAGGATGCTCTAGGCACATCTGTTTATCGTACCTTTTTCTTCCTTATTTTTTTTTTCCTTAAAGGACAGTTTTACATGTGGAAATAATTGTTCCTTTGTGTTATAAATCACAGAGATGCTAGCCCCTAAAGCTGTACTGTTATGTGATTTAAAAACTGAGCTGAGCTGGAAGGCTTAAGAGAGAATGAACATGAAATCTGAAATTGCTTTGACAGTAAGGGTATAATAATTTATTTCTACTGACTATTAAGGGTCCACTGATTCCCGCAATGATGAAATACTTTTGTAAACTTGGGAAATTTTCAGTTAGGTTTATTCTTTAATTGTAGAAGCCAATTACATTGTAGCCGGGACTTGGGTTCATTTCTTGGCTATTTTGTGCAGAGGGTAATTCTTTCTCCCCCAGTTAATTAGAGCTTTGGGTGAGGGAATTACCAAACTTGCAAAAAAAAAAAAATCTACAGTCAGTACTGTAGTTTTCCCCTCTTCCACTTTTGTTTTGGAATCGTGAATTAGCTGAATGAACATATACTGGTGTCAAATGTAATTACGGAGAAAAGCCATCAACATTATGCTAATAACTGTAAGTCATGAAAAGTAGACTGTGTCTGCATTAATAAGATGCAAGTTCATTTCAGCCAAGTCATTATGACTTTAATGCCATTTTGATGGCTTATTACTGAATTATGTTCTGTTTAGGCAGTTGTTAAGAATATGGTCATTAAAGTAATTGACAAATGTTAGAGACCAGTTGGGCAGGTTGTAATATCCTGACCCCTGTCCACTTTGTGGTCAGAACAGGGTGGAAACTACAATGGAGAATCTTCAGAAGGACAAACTTGGTGACTGGGACATCTCAGGCTGCCTCCCCATTCTTTGAAGGTGGGAATAAGCTCATCTAGGCATCAGATGTGTGTTATTCATAATTTCCTCTTCATTTCATTGTACTCCAGTTCTCTCTGTCTCTGGAGATTAACAGCAGGCAGTGCAATTCGCATACGTACTGCATGGAAGCAAAGCATATATTCGTTCCCTTCTAACCTTATGTTTTGCTCTGGGAAACAGCCTCTCTAAATGCTATAGGCAGCTGCTTTACGAAGGATTGCTGCCACTCATAAAGAGCCGAAAGAACCAAAATTCTAATCAGCAGAATGAAGGCGACATGAACTCAGCCTAAAGGCATGCTATCTGGTAATGTCACATGAGCATGATGAGAGGACAAGGCACATCTGCAGGCTTCCTGTTAGTTATTAAGACCTCCACAGCAGCAGAGATGTTTACAGCTGCAGTACCTAAGGCTACAGGCACAGGCACAAAACCCACGCGGGGGGCACCCAGCCTTTGTCTGGCCTTGGGCTTCAAACCAGCTCCCTCTCATATTAAAAGGCAGCAGCAGCAGCAGCCAGGACTATTAGGCCTTAAATCTGCTCTACAGCAGCAGCTGTGACATCGCCTTTTCAAAGGAAGCCTATGGTTACGCAAGCAGCAGCAAGCACCGCAAGGGATCCAGCCTGAGGCTTGCGTTGCGGGCGCTCTTAGGGGCTGGTTTTGTGCTCCGACTCCCACACGAGCCATTTCCTTCTGTGATTTCAATGATGAAATGTCAGAAGCAAGCCACTGCTGTGGTGGTGCTAACAGCAGTAGCAGCAGCTCCCAGGCTACCAAGAAAGCCACAGTAGTGCAGAAGCAGACATTACGGATTAGCTCAAAGCTGTACGAGAAAATAATGCTGCCATCAGAAGTGAAAGCTGTCATTACAGACCAGCAGCTCCACTGTGCAGCCTGCCCTGTGCACATGGAGCCATCAGCAGTGCTGCGTTCCATTTCAATCCTGCAAAAGAACCATGGGAGGAGATCCCTGACTGCAGAGTGTTTCACACGGCGACCTGTCAGTCAAGTCGCTTTCCAGATGGAACTGTGCCAGCGAGAACATAAAGCTGGGAGAAACGAGGGTTTCTATAGGATATGTATTTATAATAATGTTTCTTTCTTTCTTTTTAATCTGTCCTGCTTTTTCTCTGCGATGTGGACTTAAGGTGGCTAGCTACAGAAAAAGGAGTAGAAATTTATCATAATAATAAAAGAGAGGGGAAACAGTAATTAAAAAGGGCAGCAATAAAGACAACAAATGTAATCGTTTTTGCAATGTTAACCTGTTTTAAACCGTTTTTGACATTAAATTTGGATTTTAGAAGCCCCAATCTGAGAGTCATAGTAAATTCAAAGGAACATTTGCCCTACTCAGATTGGGATTACATTTCAACACGCACTCAAAACAACACTTCATCTCCAAATGAGAGGTCGTGTGATTCAAGTTTATCCAGAAATCATGGTGCCCACCCTTGAAGAACTTGTCCATGCCCAGCTGTGCATAGGGTGAGGTTTATGTGCTTGCTGAGATAGGATAATTTGCTTTGCAGTTAAGTCTTCTGTGTCTGGGAAAATCTAAACCATGGGACAATCCAAAGGGCATATGAAAAGCCTTTTCAGGTAATACATACAGTACATGTATAGTTCCTTATGCACACACTGAGAAATATGCTTGTTTGTGATTGTCACATGTGGCTTTCTAATGTGCTGAGCAAGTTTTTCTTTCCCCCTCCAAGGACATTTGATGTGCCTATGAAATTCTTCACATTTGAAATAGTGGATGGAAGTGCACCTTGTACATAGTGGCAGGTGCTTTTTATCACTACTTAATATGTTGCAGGTGTCAGCCTGGTTCTGAAAACATTTTCCAGGATTAAGCCCCATCTCAGAAATACCATATACAGTCCTTAATTCTTCCATAACAGAAACTAGCACAGCTCTTTAAGTGTTTCCATTACCGCAGTGGCAGACCTTCGGGTCTCAAATTTCAGCAGCGCCCTGTGTGATGCCAAAATTCAGCACCTCTCTGCTTCTCATGCTCCGTTCTAAGTCATAGTTGTGGTATCCCCTGTGGTGGCCCCAAGGCTTGGTGCCCAATACAACCAAACCAGTCACACACCCCGAAATCCATCTCTGCTTACAAAGCACGCCAGGTGACAAGTGACTAAGCAGAGGTGTATTTTAAGGTCTTGGTATAAAGGTCTATCCATTGTGCTATGGTGAGTTGATTGGCATTAATAAAAGAAGCAGAAGCAGCATATTCCAAGCAACAGAAGAACCCAAGTGCATCCTTCAGTTTTAAGTAGATAAGTAAATCTATTGATTTGCACACTGCTTATACAAGTTTACTGTGGGCAATATTTTTCCCACTAGACAAAAGCCGGTAAACATGTTCCATAGACATCACTGATTAAGTGTACTGTTTATTCTGTCCAGCTCTTACAGGAGGAATTTGCTGAAATATGTTTAGTATAAGATGATGGTGCTGTTTAACTGCTCTATCTACAAACTTAATTATGTTAAGGAAATTGCTGTGGTTCTGCATTCACATAAAAACCTGCTTTCTGGCTTCTGTGATGTGTGGTACAATCCTCTGCAGGAGTAAATGCTATGGTGTTCAGTGGGAACTATTATCAGTAAAGAGTGCACAGGATTGCAGACTGAAGCGGCAACCTGAAACACTAGGGCAGGCCAATTCATCTTGTAATATATAGTTACTGACTCATGCTTGTGTGCATGAGTTAATGTGAGCTCAGGTTGCCGGTGGTTGTGCCTTAGCAGGCTCTCAGCAAGCTCTGCCCACCCCCTTTCTTTTCTTCATGCTTCCTAGAACATGAAAGAAGCCATGCAGCCATGGCTCACAGCAAGTGAACTGAATTTATCTGAAATGAAATTTTATAGCCTGCATCTTTGCTATCCAAAAGATTGCATGATTCTTTTTGTAAGGAAACACATTTATTTTCTTTTAAAGTCATTTGGAACTCCCCCACACAAACTTTTCTTTCCTTCCAACAGATGGATACTTGTTTGCTGTAGCTTCTGGAAACTCTGCGAGTAAAATATTCCCTTATTTGCAAAGCTAAGTGTCTGTGATTTATTCTAGCCTAAGTATTTTCATGGGAAACATTTGATTAAAGGTGAATGAGGGCAGGTATAAATCTAACCAAGTTTTTATGTGTTTGGGGCAATCACTATTGTGCTAAGTCTGCTGTGAGAGAATAAAGAATCACTCTTTTAAACTCCTTTCTCTCCTACAATCACACCTGCTTTGAGTCCCTCCATCTAGCTCTGCTGGCCTCTGTTCACTCTGACTGTGGCCTGCAGAATGATGCCATTGCCACTCCACTGTCACAGAGTGGCATGTGCAGGGCTTCCACCAGCCCAAGATATGATGTTATAGACCAGTAATATGCACTAGCAAAATTTGATGAATATAGGAAGGAGAAAGGAAATGTTTCTCTTGCAATATGCAACACCTAATGATGTTGAATTTTTAAATATTGAAAATATGTCTATTTTGCTCCACAGAAGAATAAAAAGATGTGCTGAGATGCACTTATTAATATTTTGCAGTTGATGTTTGCTGGCACTCTTACTTAATAACACAAAATATGAAGTTATAAGATTGTAGGCCTTACCGTGTGGTTATATTTAGCAAGCACTTGTGCACCAGGTACCTGCTGAGGAAACCTGCATGCCTTGCCCCTGTTATGTTAGGTGAGAGAATGCCCGCTATCATATGAGAAGCTAATTAGCCATTCCACTTTATGTAACATGGGGTCAGGTCAGCGGAGTTGAGAAATCATACTTCTTGGACCATAAAATGCACTGAGAAATAGAAATAATCCTTGTCAAAGCGTACATTTTTCTACTGTATTTTCTATCTTATCTTCTTTTTTTAATCTTTCACAGCTGGGCACCACAGAAGTGTTTACATTTCAAATGTGCAGCATATGGCTTGGAGGTTTCATGCTATTTCTGGGCTTATCTGTAAATTGTGGATCTTTTGTTCAAATCTGTGCAAAACCACACTTTGGTCTTGTTTCTTTTCTTTTAAATACATTTTACTAGTTCTCATGGTTGAGGAACTATGAGTGAAAAGATGACAGCGGTTAAAGCCTGATGGTTCAGATTTGATGTTTCTTTTAAAAAAATAATTCAAATGTTTCCCACCCATCCCAAAACAATATTTCATGATCGAAAAGCCAAGTTGTCTAATTTCAGTGCTGTAGTGGCAAATTTTGAAGCACGTGAGCTAATCATGACAGCCATATTCTGAAGAGAATCCAAAATGAAGACCCCTGTGTTGATCCACTTTCAAAAAAAGGAGCTCTAGACTCAATAGTATATGTATAGAGCTCATTTTGAAAAACACATTGAGACTACACAAAAGATCTCCAGTCAGTTGGTGCTGTAGTGAAGCAGGAAAAGGAGTAGGGAATGCAGATCTAAACTTTTCTTAATTTTCTTAAAAAAATCTTACACTACTTAAAAACTGTTAGTAGTTTACACAAAGGCAATGAAAAATACAACGAAAGTTTGGTACAATTTCCTGAAAAAGATACGTAAAAAAGAAAAGAAAAAACTAAACGGTATACAGTGGTACCTCGAGTTAAGTATTTAATTCATTCCGGAGGTCCGTTCTTAACCTGAAACTGTTCTTAACCTGAAGCATGATTTCTGTTCTCATCCTGAAGCAAAGTTCTTAACCCAAGGTAACATTTCTGGGTTAGCGGAGTCTGTAACCTGAAGCGTATGTAACCCGAGGTACCACTGTATGACAGTTGTGATCCAGCAGATTGTCTGCTGGAGCGCTATATTCGTCTTACTCCCAGGAAACTATGTATTGGGCTACAGCCATGCCAGACAGCTGATCAGGAATATATAGCATATCTCAGCCAAATTTCAACAGGTCAATCACCACCTTTCACCAACTCACCATTCTGCTAGTGCGTGTCAGCTCATCTTACAAGAATGGTATCTTGATGTGTATTGCTGATCTTTTTGAGGTATGTTATGGTGGGCCAACACAGCTGCCTGCATTTTTTTTTAATTTCCTGGAAATGTGGTTTTGGACTCTCCTTCAGAGCAGGGAGGTAGATATGCATGAACTGCATGAACTCCCCCATCTGATTTTGGGTGACTAATTATTTTTTATCATATGGATTTAATGGGAAAGCAGTTCACAAATTGTGGCTTGGCATAGAGCAGACATAGGATTCTGCTAAGTAGTATGGCAAGTGTCAATGTGTATCAGTGTCACATCAGCGCATAGGGTTCTCCCATACACACGTGGGGGAGAAACTACTGACATGCATGCTAGTACATTTTACACCGCTGTTTTTCTTGCTATGAAATACCACATTTATTTGAGTATCATTCATTAAGATCATTTCATTATTCAAATTCAAGATGTTTGGGTTTTTTAAAAAAAACAACCACAAATCTTTTTACAACTGCTTTTAGTTTATTTTTACACTAGCTGTAGCATCAGAGGTTTATTTCGACATAAATGTGCATAGGCTCAGGCTGGGGGAAATGGACATTTTCTGAGCAAATATTCACACAACTGGGTCATGCTATTACATGTTCAATAATGTGATGGTGATCTATGAGACTGAAATCCTATGTACATAAAAGCAGCTGAGTAAAACTTAACATCTGAATGAAACTGCAGTGACTTAGAATGTTTTAAAGCAATACTGCTAGGATTCCCAGCCACAATCCATGAAGTTTTAGAAAAATTCACCTTTCTGGTTTTATGCTCTTTTCTTATCCTCATCTCTAAATAAAATTTAAGTGTCAATAATCTTTAAACCATTTCAACCTGTTTACTGTGTTACTCTGACTTCTTTAGTAACAATCTTCCTGTGATGGATCACAGCCGATCAGGGTCATTCACTGATAAATGCATTTCAGAGGATTTTCCCTTTTAATCTCAGTCTGAAATTCTTATCCTTTAATGGCATGTCCTTGCAAAAAACGTTTCTGTGGCTCCCAGTTTCTAACTTTCTCTCCTTGCTTAGCTGTTGGGAACTTTCAGGTTAAAACTCAGCTAAGTTCAGAATATAGCTACACACCCTTAAGACCATTTGTTTGTAGATTCAAAGACAGGCAGGCTTGCAACATACAATGTCTTCCCCACTCATTCAATATGCAAATGGAAATGTTGAGAAAGCTCACTTCTCCTCCTCCATATGCAGCTACAAATGTAGAAAGTGGATAGAGTTAGTTGGCACTGGGTGCAATGTTTTCTCCTCCTGCTGGCAGCTGCTGTATACCCAGTTTGGCCACCGATCCATTTAGCTCAGTATTGTTAACACTGACTGGCAGTGACTTTCTAGTGTCATAGACAGGAGTCCTACCCAACCTACCCTCCATGCTCCAGGTCATGGATCTCTTCACAAGTGTTCACATCCCTTACATATAATGCTACTCCTCCTCCCTTCCTATTTGGTCTACTCCTTTTGAATAGGTTATACCCTCAATTTCTACATTCCAGTCATGAGTTTCATACCACCAGGTTTCAGTAATGCCTTCTGGGTAATATTTGCCATCCTGTATTAAAAGCTCCAATTTGTCTTGCTTGTTTCCCATATTCTGTGCATAAGTATAGAGACAACTGAAACCTTGAGTCATTCCCTCCAGTTACTTTCTTCTTGTATTTTCCTGCCTTATAGCAGGTTTCTGTAGTACCACCTCAGTTTCCTGTCTCAATGAAGCTATTATCCCCAGTACCAGGTGTTCCCCTGTCGCCTTCAATATTTTCTCCGCCCCACATCAGGATAAAGTTTAAATCTCTCCTGATAAGGTTCACAGTACACTTAGCAAACACATTCATGCCAACCACTGCAAGGCTCAACACATCTTTTGCCAGAAGTCCTTTTTCTAGGAAGTGGAGACCATGAACGAATAAGCCAAACCTTTCCTAATGACACCACCTATGCAACATGGTTTACTTCTAGTATTTTCCTCTCTTCCTCAGCCATGACCTTCATCAGGAAGGCGTGATCTAAGAAACACTTTCCCCCCAAGACCCTTCAGCTTCCTGCCCAGTTTCATACTCCCTCGCTATACATTGAAGGCTGTGTCTGGCAGCATTGTTTGTACCCACATGAATCAGAAGGAAGGGGCTTTGGTCAGTGGGCTTCATAAAACTTGGCAACTTTCATTCATGTCTTTAACAAATTATTCATGGTATTCTAAGCCATAATTGGAGATTTGGTAGCTTTTTCACATACCAACAAATATAAAACTTTCACCAGCAGTGCATTCCATTGCTCTGCTAATCCAGATCCACCCTTGCTGGAAACAGATGGATTTCTACCAATACTAACATTGTTACAAACATACTTCTATAATACCATAAAATATAGCAAAAATCCACCACTCAACCACCCATGGAGAAAACCAAGAAGCAAAAGCAAACCTAAAAGGGGGTGAGGGAAGAAACGAATATGGTCCACACTTTCAAGCCTTACCTTTGTGGAACAACACGACTATCCAAGCAACATTTAGAAAGAAATTAAAACAGTGAAATGAGAATGGCAATATGGGAGAAAACATAAAAAGCAAAGTTGTCATAATAAGTTTACTCATGGGCATGTTATTTTTTCCAGCAACTGGAGGCTTTGGGTAGACTATGTAAACATTGTGACCATTAAAATGGTTAATACAACTTAGCTTATGCATCAAGCTACAAATGTGCAGAAGGAATGCTCACCAAACACATCAGAAGAACATGGGCTGCAATGGTGTTTGGCGGCCTAGCAACTAGCCCATCAAAGAGCTTTCAAATGGTACAGCACATCACTGCCTTGCCTTCTTGGATGTTGCGAGCCTATGTCACAACAGAGAGTGGCAATAATTTACTTACATTCCAAACCTGATTGATCCCTAAGATGCAATTGTAGAATAATATTTAAACAAATAGGATTGTTTTACAATTTAAACAATTAGGGACAAGCCTAACTGGCACCATCTGCAACAGAGAACAACTGAAGCCTTGAAGTAAGGGTTTTTGTCAGGTGTAGCTTTCTATACAAAGGGAAGAAATGCCTCACAGCTATTAAAGGTACAAGAGTCCCATTCTCTTTTTCATCTTACTATCCTTAGTATTGCTTGAACTCTTTATCGCTTGGTAAATTGACTACTCAACTCTTAAGGGTCATGGCCAAGTGTATGAACTATCTCTATTCAACAGGACCTTGTCCTGTGCCTAGAACAGGACCTTCCACTTGTCCTGTGCCTAGAAAGCATGGGTCCAAGCAGTTTCCTCCTTGATCTGTGCTTTCTAGGCATTGGTCCAAGTGGTTTCCCCCTTGCCTCACTCCTTTCTAAGGGGAAACCCACTGTTTAGTACAGTGGTACCTCGGGTTACATACGCTTCAGGTTACAGACTCCGCCACCCCAGAAATATTACCTCGGGTTAAGAACTTTGCTTCAGGATGAGAACAGAAATCGCATGGCGGCGGCGCAGCAGCAGCAGGAGGCCCCATTAGCTCAAGTGGGATAAGTGGAAATGGGGATAAGTCCTGTGTTGAACTGAAATGGGCTAAAAAGAACTTCTATCTATGGCAACATCCCTAGGTTCACTTTTTCCCCCTCCTTGTAGAGAGGAGGGAATTCTAGCCCATGAATTCTTTCTCCTCTCTCACTCTATGCAGTGCAAATACAACTGAGAGAACTCCTTGGCCTGCCCTGGCAGACTTTTAACTACCTATTCTCAGCCCTGGCAAGTAGCTCGCCCATCTCCCTATTTCCGCTATGCCTCTACCTGGCTGAGATGCTATCTCCATTGCCAGGACAGCTGTGGAATGGTTAGCCCAGGGAAGTGATTTGCTCGGAGCTTTCCTGACCTCCGGCAGTTTATCCGCCCAGTGGGTGATGATGCAGATTGCTCACTGTCATTCATCTGCGGTGGTTCATAAAAAATAAAACCTGTGATGGCTCATTGAAACAAAAAGATACCAGAAATCAGTCGATGATGAGCAAGCACAAACTGCCCCTAAAACATTCACCCAAACTGGTGTTGGGATGAAACAGCCAGCCCATTGCTACTGCTTTAAGTGGCCCAGCAAATTTCAGGAAGGGGGGGGGATCTTGAAAGGGGCAATTAGAAGTTGCTGTTTTCTTATGGTCTTTTCTTAAATATGAGGTTGCCAATTATTTTTCTTTTCTTTTAAGTCACAAGAAGGGGAATTTTGAGGAAAGGGAAGATGGCTGTTTCAAACTGAAACAAAACATATCAGTGACACTATCTCATGATGTAGTATGACTTTCATGATTGTTTTGTCCCAGGAACATGCCCAGAGCATCAAAGCCATGGGTTGGAGCACCAGTAAAGTTTTCTTATTGTTTTCTTGCAGCTGTTTAAAAAGAGAGGGAGCAGTAAACAACTAACCAATGAAAATTATTCAAAACCTCCTGAAAGGCAACTAACAACCCCAACTTTCATGGCGAAGAACAGTCCTGTGAAAAGGGGAAAATATTTGACTACACTAACCCAGACATGTTGAAATATGTCTCATCTTAACTAATTTACTGACTTCAGTTTGATCCTAGCTAATCCAATATAGGATTCTCTTGGGCTTGTTCCTACTTTTCAATCAAATTACCAATTCCAGAATAAACTATCCTCAATTAAATGTAGCATGTTCACCAACCATGACTACTTATGCAAATGACACGCACAATTCTGATATTTGCAGACTCCTGTCTTTATTCTATAATAAACATACTTGTGCCATGAGTGCCGATTCAGAATTGATTGAATTTTGTGGTGGAAAAATTAAGATTGAACCTGTTTCTCATTGGTTTAAAATATTAGAATAAGCTACCTTGTTTTTTCTTCTGTTGAATTGCATTGTTGCATTAGTTTCATAATAATTCATAATTAATGGGTACTAATAAAAATAGAGTCCTCATTGTTAAAACATTACATGCTGTACCCTCCAGGTTTGTTGAACCATTGATCACTAGGTGGAGATTGGAATAAGTGCTCAGCTCTGTTTTTCTGCATTAGATTTTTCATTCATCAACCAAAGTATTTTCTATTTCTAAAGGTCTTGAGGGTGGGGAGAGCTAATTTGGGATTTCCCTAAAGCTTAAATATGAGTTGGTAGAAGTACAGACATGTCACTGTGGATGCATAATAACCTTGCTAGCAATTATAGCTGACTATGCCACTGGCTCAGTGTTAGGGAGAATATCTGTACCATTAGCTCCTAGAAAAATCTCTGACCTCAGTTCAACCCCATTTGATTTCTTTTTGTCCTTTATTTTGTGACAGAGTGGCTAACTTCTGCATTCTCAGCAGCAACAATATTCTCCAGACTAGTCTGAGGATTGGAACAATATGCCCTCCTTATGCATGACCAGGTTTTATAATAAAGTTGACATCACAGTTAGAAGAAAAGGCTTAATAGATATCGAGCCCATGTGCTAGGATATAATGGGGTCATCAGTTTGGGAGGGAAAGGATTAGGATGGATGGATAGATAGATGGATGGATGGATGGATGTGTGCTTGGGAATAGGATTCTGTAGCAGAATCACAGTCTAGGAATTGTGGTCACCATTAAGAGATAGGAAGAAACTTGAAGCCATGTCCACTTAGAAGTTTGGCTGTAATGAGGATTACTGTCTTAACCCCTACTTTCTGTTCTCTACTTTTTATTTTATTAGTTTTTTAAAAATCTGTACTGCTAACTATTGAAAATATTAAAGCAGTGCACAATATATACAAGCACAATAAACCACAAAACGCCATAAAAGTAAGAAACCAATTAATGAGAACAATTATTTATAAAGCTTCCCCACCACTAGCTTTAAAAGAATGTCAGGGACATCTAAAAAATCTAAATTAAACAACTGAATAGGCCTGTCAGCATTCTTTACAGAATAGTGCACTGAAGCATTAAATATCCTTGCCTTAGTTCCTAAGATAACTTAATGGAGAGCGTAGAAGGAAAGCTCCCCACCTGCTCTTTCCCATAAAATCTACATGCTGTGTAAAAAGCCACTCTGGAGGTTCAGGGGATCATAGAAGAGGCAATCATCCAAAAAGGGGCTTGAATTCCTAGAGAAGTTTAATTATGAACAGTCTATACATTTTGCCCCAGGGGCAAAGCTCTGCCCTGCTACTGACAAGAGTGGTGGCCTTGCTCCACTTTGTGTCCCATCCAGGTCTTTCTCCTTGCCCGATGAAGGTGAGATACTTGGTCAGCGGCAGCCCGCTTTGGTGGGGGGGGGGCAAAAGGGAGAAACCCATTTTTATCTTCATCATTGCCATCCTGCCACCACCACCACCAGACAGCCACCACAACCTCTCACTTTTCCTCTTCACTTTCTAAGCAGAGGTGGATAGCCAAGCTGTCTTTCAGGGCCTAAGAACAATTTGGTATTGGAGAAATAGAAAAGCTACGTAATAAGCTGAACCTAGCAAGAACATAAGAAGTCCTTGAGTGTATGCTGTGGCAAAATGGCACACCTGTCTCCTCTCTCTTCCATGCAGGATGCTGTTTTGCCACGCTCCTAACCTGCCACCAGGCACACATGCCCCCTTTCACCACCGCCTTCGATCCTGGCCTGATGAAGCACATTCACGGATGGGAAGTGTGTGGTTTTCTCCTCCCTCTAGCAGCCTCTCCTGCATTGTTTCGAGCATCCCTTAACCAATCCAAGAGGCTTTGGAGGGTTCACTGTTGTCTTGAATGGGGAGGATAGGACAAAAAGCTTTCCTCCCATGAACTTCCTTGAGTTAACTTATTGTGGGATTCAAACTTTTGTTCTTAAGCTGCTCAAAAACATGTCTGGACTAGAGTAAAAATACCCTTGTTTGCTGGTTCTGAATATTGACTGGTTCTCCTCTTCAGTTTGCCCCCCCCCCCCTGGATTGATGTAACTTCCAGAAACAAACTTTTATTGTAAAGAAGCTCTGAAAGAGAATGAGGTTTCATACTGGAGTCACTAACTAATTTATCATCACACATTACTGCCTGTGCTCATCTGAATTTTCCCCTTTCTCTCTTTTTGAGGCAAAAAAAAAATACCTCTAGGGGTATTATATACAAGAAAAGCTTGAATTTTGGATGAAAAAGAATTATATTCTCATAGGTTGCTTATTTCTAAAATTGCATTACACCCGTATCCAGCCCTAAGAATAGGCTGAATAGCAGTGACTAAAAATAGAGATGTCCTTACTGTTGTTTCACTAGCAATTTGCTTTGCTGTTTCTTGAGTTATTGCTGATTTTTGGCAAGTGTGTCATCCATGCTGAGAGATGATATAATTGGTTCAGCAAGGCATGCTTAAGTTCTATATAAGATGCCAATAACAAGCAATTTTGTGTAATGTCTAGTGTGCATATCTGCACATCCCATGCATAATAATAATATTGTTATGTGGTCAACTCCTAAAATGCTTTTAATGGGTGCTGGGGAGACTTTGCAAAGTCATAAAATATTTCAGTGTTATAATTCACTGGGCTTAAAGGAGCCCCTGTGGAAGATGAGGAATATTTAATAAAAATATCTGAGTAGATTTGAGTGAAAGAAAGGGGGTGTTATTGTAGAAAATTTCACACATTACATAATTCATGATTTTGAGAGAAGGCTGAGAGTTATGCTTGAGAACTGGTTTCTGTTTAGACTTGAATCAAGATATGCTACAGTTTGGGTAATGAATAATGCAGAGAACAGGGTGCCCTCCACGAACTAAAGACCACTGACTCCCTGATACAACTCATTAGAAAAAAAAGAAGATGTATGATTCATATTACCTTGACAGGGAGGGTGGGGGGATAAATAGAAGTGGCAGGTCCTCTCTCTCTCTCTCTCTGTCTCTCTCTCTCTTTTAAAAAAATGTAAACTAATTTGTAAGAGCAAGCTTACACATTGTTCAGTTCCTAAAGCCTGTAGGCAAAATAGAGAACTAATTAAATTGAAATAATCTTGTCTCCCTCCTTTTCAAATAATAATAATAAATTGCCATGAAGGTCTGTGAAAGAGCCTGTGTAGTGCAAATGTAGGCCACCAGCGATCTGGTGTTTCTAAAAATGAAACCATGCCTGTGAAACTATCACGAGGCTGACTCATTATAGTATTGCTGTTTGCAACTCTGGAGAGTAGTTAAGACATTGTCAGCATTTTTTTTCCATATAACTTCCTATTTTGGGTTGTTTATAACTCAGCAATAAAAAAAACCAGGCGAAAATGCAAGCAAACAAGGTCTCAGGTGTTATTAAAAATAAGTGTGACTATTTTAAAACTCTCTCTCTCTCTCCCTAGCACTGGTGGCACATGCTACACGGTCATGAAGTGTCAAGTAATCTGCTCAACACAGTACAGTTATTTCAAGGAGAAAACTAAACCATTTTTTTCAAAAGTGAACAAGGAAGTGGCAGGGGTGTGAGCTAGGAGCCGGTCAGTAACAATTCACACGGTTTCAGTGAAGTTAGCTCTTTATTCAAAGAAACAAACAGTTCGGCCTATTGAGTACAGCAACTCTTCAAGGACTGAAGGTCCCTATCTTCCCACCACTCTCTAAGTCGTCTTCTCCAACCCCAGTTCCTTCCTAAGCCATCTAAGGCTCGTTTGTCTTCCCTGCCTTTGCTTCACCCTCTTCAAACGGCTTTGGGTTCTGGGAGACCATTGGGGAGGGAGCTGGTAGCTTCAGGATGGGGAGGCAGACTGGTCTCCTCACCAGCCTAACTCATCACTGCTTCTTGGCCCCCCTCCTCTCCAGCCTCAGCTTCCGCCTCTGATTCTGGACTGCTCTCTGTCACAGACTCTTCCTGCTTACTAAACCCTGTTACCTCTTCAGCTTCCAATACATCCTCCTCCCTATCTGTTCCCTCTTCTCCCTCTGACCACTTGTTGTCACCCTACCACCAACCCCCTGGCTCTTATCCTTCTTACATTCGGGGTTCCCTTAGGGGTTTCCTTGCTGGTGCCACCCACACTCCTTTGCATTCAGTCAGTCCATGGCAGACAGCATAGATTTCCAATGTCAATGGTAAATATATTCAGGTGATCATGCAGGCTGGAGATTCATATGAAAATTACCTAGTTCTCTGTAGTCTATCAGCTGCCAGCCTCTCCCCCCCCCCGGTCCCCCAGAATAACCTCTTGTGAATAATGGTAGTTCACCATGACAAGCACTGTTCCTCATCAGGGGCTATCGTAGGAATCTACGGATGCTGCAAGGCAGGTTTTTACAACAGTGGGAATTCTGCTTTTAAAAGTGCCCTTTTTGTTGTTTTACCTCACAAAAATGAGGTTTCCTTTCCATTCCATTGGGGGTTAAAAGGCACCTATTTTCTTTCTTATTGACTCCTCTCTGGAGAATGGAGCAAATGCCAAATGTTTCAGCTCAGCTCTAATTGTATACACTGTTATTTTCATCCAGATATGAAGACGCAGGAGGAGGAAGAAGGCAGCCATTGTACATCAAGTAACCAAAGACCAACAGCCACGGACACTTATTGAGTAACTGATGCCTATGGTCTCACATTCTTCTTTCTGGAGCTGCAATTAGATCTTTAACTCTTATCTGATGTCACATTTATTGCTCTGGTAGCTTTGAAATTCCCATTTGTTGGGAGAGGCATGTAGATGTGCATTCCACTATGCACCGATAACTACAGTTCAGCTAAGATTTAACATACAGTCAGATTGACAGGTATAAAATATTCATGTGGAAATTCCCAGAAAACAACCAGTTGGTGCTTTCTGCCAGCTCTGTTCCTCCCACTAGGCTTGTCAGTAGAACAGATTGCAAGAGAAGCCCAGGCCAGAATCCTGTATTTTAAGGCTAAAAAGTCAGGGTGGGTGGTGTGGGTGTATGAGCTACAAGCACGGAAATGAGATGCTTGGTAGAGCTAGGGCAGATATGAAATATTTGAACTTGTACCATAAGTAAAGCTGAGCAAAATTTTGAAAGAGGGTAAAAAAATGTATCCTTTTTCCCCCCTTCCAAATTTGCACATATGACTTGTCATCCCAGAATGGTCATTTATTATTTACTTAGCATCATGCCTGGTGCATAAGAGCGTGCAGCAGGGCAGGGCTCCACCTCATGAAGCTTGCAATTCAAAATTCATCACAGGAGAAACAACAGCGGCAAGGCAAGAAAGTGGGAGTAGAGGGGAGGGATGAGGAAGGAAGTAGATGCAGGTGGAAAGGGGGAGGGGAGGAAATTGGAAGGGAAGGGGGTAGAATTGTAGGGAACAGACAGGGGAGGGAGGTTGAAGCAAGGGAAATAATCAGGAGAAGGAGGCAGGGGAGGGAAGTGGTAGCAGAAGGAAGTAGAAACAGGGAAAAGTGGAAGGAAGTGCAAGCAGCAGAAGGCAGGGTGAAGTAGGCACAGAGGAAATAGGAAGAAATAGGAAACATAAAGAGAGTGGGGGACGCAGGTAGCGCTCTGGTCTAAACCACTGAGCCTAGGGCTTGCCGATCAGAAGATCGGCAGTTCGAATCCCCGCAACAGGGTGAGCTCCCATTGCTTGGTCCCAGCTCCTGCCAACCTAGCAATTCGAAAGCACATCAAAGTGCAAGTAGATAAATAGGTACCGTTCCGGCAGGAAAGTAAACAGCGTTTCTGTGCACTGCTCTGGTTCGCCAGAAGCGGCTTAGTCATGCTGGCCACGTGACCCAGAAAAACTGTCTGCGGACAAACGTCGGCTCGCTCGGCCAGTAAAGCGAGATGAGAGTCGCAACCCCAGAGTTGTTTGCGACTGGACTTAACTGTCAGGGGTCCTTTAGCTTTAAAGAGAGTGAAGTGGGAAAGGGGAAAAACAGGAAGGGCATATGTGATTGTTTTGCTGACAGTTAGGCTTAGCTAAAACTTAATATACAGATTTGAAAAATGCACCACATTTTAACTTCAGTGACATTTTGTCGCTGTCAACTATACCTAGAGTTGACAAATACTGGCCACATAGAGGACCTCTTCAGCAGGTGGCACGTGCTTTCTGTGGCGTTTTACTGTTTCTTCTGGCATCTGCCCCCACCTTCATTGTGGTACCCTTTGAAAATGCCACTGGAAAAAAAGAGAAATGAGTCAAGCTTGTCATCAGTCAGTAATTAAAACATATTTCAATTACCTGACTAACATTATTGGAGGATGATTAGCAGCTTAGTCTGTGGTCCTAAATTTATTCATGGCCGAAGTAAGAAGTGTGAGGTGAGAAGAAATGAAATGAAAAATACAGCATTATGACATCCATCTTTGTTGCATCCATTCCTCTCAAAGGCTGCATCCTGAACAATTCTGAGAAATATTACTATTCTAAATTAAAGTTCCTTGTAATATACAGTGGAAAGTCTTAATACCTCAGTCTGTCTCTCTGATGGGTGACATTCAGACAATAATGGGAGATTTACAAGCTGTGGAAATATTTTGATAATCTCACTGAAGTTTCTTCTTTCTTTGAACATTGTATTTAAATGTCTCTCCTGTGAAACTACATAACTTGACGCTACTTCAGCAACTCTGTTTAGTATTGCATTTGTTTTGACTGTTCTAAAATAAAATAGACCCGGTACTACGTAGATTTCCAAAACAGTGAGTTGACTGCTCATAACCAACTTGGGATGAGGGAGTAATTTGCTTAAATTTGCTTTTAAAAGTGAGTCTTCCAAATTCACATGTTCTGAAACAATATGCAAACTGAAACACAGCTATTCCTTTAAATTCACACTATCCTGAATTTTGCAATGATGTTCTTCAGCCAAGTAATGTGTATGAAGATGAACACATTGGAGTAAAGTGTGAATTAAAAAGCTTATAATAATGAAAATAACACACACCAAATGTATTATATCACAGGAAATTGCTTTGCAAATAGGTGTAAGGCAAAATTGCATAGAAAAATGTGTCTATTCAGGGGGAAATGCACTAAAATACTCTTGAATGTTTTAAAAACTCTATTAAAAATTAAAAATAATGGCAAATTGCTGCAGAAATGTAGAAAACTGAATTTAAGATTGGGCAAATGAGAAACAGCAGTGAGGACTGTAGAAAAAGGAATTTAGTTAGTTAGTTTATTCCCTTCTCCTTCCTCTTAAGGTACAGGCTGTAGTTCACGCAATCTTAGGCAAAATTCTTTAATACTTTATAAAAGGAGCCCAATATTAGAGTTGTTAATTCTTTATTTTGTTTAATTTTAAAAATGAATTTTTTTCTCTCTCTACCACTTCCCTCTCTCCCAAAAAATTATTTTTTTTTTTTTAAAAAAAGCTTTTCATAGCAGGGTGCCCCTTTATAATTATTTTTTTAATTTGCTTTAGTATTTTTTTCTGCAGAAGGTAGACAAAGAGCCTTCTGTGTTCACTGGGGCTTACTCTCGGGAAAGTGTGTAAGAGCACTGCAGCCTTAAAACTATTGACATCACCCAGAAATGAAAATCTCAGTTTAAAGTGGTCCTAGTTAGCACATGTTTCTAAAACATCGGAATTAGTCTGTCATGAACTTGATAATGCATCTAGTAAAACAATTTGATGACAGTGCTATAATGCAAAATCACAGCATTTAGTACATTGTCACCAATGATTTCTCTCCAGTTTTTAGAATATTTGCTTACTTTTTGCACATCAGTGCAGACCAACTCATCCTGAGCTCTGAGCAACTGGTACCCAGGGCAACATGCTTTTTTTATATTAAGTATACTGTGCCACAGAGAATGGAAGGATTGTTCAAAATAAGAATACATGTTTCATTTTGTAATTGCCTAAGAAGAAAAATGCTCTTAAGAAACAGCAGCTTTTTATGGGAAAGGTATTCAGTGACTAAATTGCATCTTGTACTTCAAAACTGAATCACACCTTTCTTCTTTGATTCAAGTATTTCCTATGAAATCAAAAAGTGAGGCAACTGGAAAGGAGGGTTTTTTTGTTCTTATTTTATATAATTAACAGTTTTTAAATGAAAGAATATTACATGAAGAGAGAGTTCTTCCTCCTTGTTCTCTCCATAGCAAGCTAACTTTTCAAAGTTCTTTCAGATCCTCTTAAAAGGGGTTTTATGGAAAACCTGCCTTTGGCCTCCATCAAATACACATAATTAACTATTACTTTTAAACATTTATGAATTGCCAGTGATGTGCTCAACACCATCCTGGAATAAGACATTTCACCTGAAATATTGTTTCTGATCTAAATATTTAAATGTTTGCTCTGTGAGGATTACAACAAAAACTTCTTGCAACATATCGTGTTGTATATATGGATTCTTCCCTCCCATCCTCCCCTCAAAAGGCTTACTCACATAACTAGTCTTCATGGCCTGTCTGTAATTCTGAGAGCTCCAGTCCATTGGCTTATTAGTTTTAACTTGTTGCCAATATTCCTAAGTCCCTGAGGGACAGAGTTGCCTGCAAACTCAAATCAACAATACATTGATGAACAAATGTCCAGGTTGTGTTGCCAAATTGTGCTTGTATGTCATTCTTTTTTTGTCCAAGGCAGACCTACCCAGTTTTTGCCTCACTAGACAAAACAGGGACAGAATGACTCTCATATTTGCCTGAGACTGCAAAAGGGAATAGCTTTATAAAGTGACTGAATATGAGTTTCTGGGGTGGGACAAGTATCTGCATGCCTCGCTTGAGAGCTTTCTGGTGACATCACTATGGAAAACAGGGTGCTTGACTCGCTAGACTTTTGGGAAAAGCCAATAGGATTCATCTTCTTATAGGGAAGGGGAATATTCAAGCAACTGGCAGCCCAAAATATGTACAGTGGGGCTGCACATTTTTCTAGGCAAGTGACGAGTTGTGCATCTTTTGTATTCTGAGATGGGTTGGAGGGGGGGCATTTTTCAGCTTGCCATCTTTGTCTTTGCAGTGAAAACTCACCCTCATCCATCCAATATACTTAGAGTGAGGTAGCACTCATAATGGCAGGAAAGACGGGCAGTTTTGTAAATGAGATCCTGGACCTTTATTATGACAAATAAAATGCAGTTGAAGTTTCCTCATGCCATGAAAAGCCGCACCAGTCAAATACCTGTTTATCGTGTAGCTGCTAAGGGCACAGGAGCCCTATGGGGGGGGGAGAGAGAGAACCAGTGGCAACCCTGATAACAGTTTGCAACAGCTGTCATTGTTGTTGTTTTTAAATGATCCAATTGCTTCTACAGCCCTTACATAAAGGGTTTTTGAATGCTCTAAGAAACCAAACCAAACTTTGCAGTCTTCATACTTTGGGTTTGCTATTATAGCATGTTGAGTTTATTCCTACAACCTTCTCCGGCTGAAATGCTTAATGGCTGAGTTCTAACCTTTACCTAAAACTTCCAAGGAAAATAGCTCTACCACTGCTCTCAGCAGGTGGCTGGTCTCTAACCTGTTGCATGGTTAGCCTCCCCATATTTTAGGGACTTTGAATTTATAGCTAAGAAATCCTGTAAATCTAGAGAACATCTTGTTTTGTAGCAAGAGGTGCCCAGGTTTCAAACTTGCCTAATGCACAATGGCTTTCAGTTCAGAGAATTAAATGCTTTAGCGGTTATTGCCAGTCATCTCATTTATGTTTTACATGCATTAAACCTGTAATATCAGAAATACCATGTAAATGAGGATTGTGAGATTATCGGTGGGTTTTTCCTAGCTTCCTGCTGCAGATAAATAAAATAAAATACAGTAGTTCATGTTCTTCTAAGTGCATCCCAGTATGAAAAACTGTTCTATCATCTTACCATAGCAGGTAAGAAATTTCAGATGCAACCATTGTACCTGCATTAAACTGTGTTTGGGGTTAGGGGGTCACAGTCTGGCCACAGTCATCCATGCTCTGGTACATGTCAGCTTGTACTATCTTATATAGACCATTGTGGCTAGGCATACATATTAGCTATATTTGTTCTCTTAACAATTAACATAGGCATACACAGTCATTGCTCCACAGTGCATTAGGCTGATTTTGGCTTCCACCAGTACAGACATTTTATAGTATGGTCCACCAGTGGGGAAAGGATCAGAGATATCAGATGTTATGGCTCATTTCTGCAGAGTACTTATGTCCAACATCATCAATGCCTTAGGCATATAAGATGTGCAAAGCAGCACATTATTTCTACTGAATGAGCAATAAAGGCTTTACACTAAGGAAGTCAAAGATAAATTTCAGAAATGAAAGGGTAGCATTCATGCTTCCTGTTTTAGCTTACAGTTGCATGGCTCATGAAACAAAATGATCAGCAAGAACTTGGAGATAAGTTTGATTTTGTTTGGCTTTTTTTGAGCGTGTGAAACAGTCCTTTGTCTGAATGGCAATTAAGAGACACAACACCACTATGAACAGCTAGATTATAGAAAAAGTTTCTATGTAAAAGCTGATCTTTAATTTCATTCAGGAAGCTTTTGGATGAAGAAAAAGAAGAGCTATAATTTTACTTTTTGTGGAAGTTTTTCTGTTGAGGATTAGCTATAGAAAAAGATCTACTTGGGATTGCTCAATTTCATCAACCATAATAAGATGCATTTTACTTAAAAAAAAGGAGCTCAATATTTCTGAATGCAATTTACATTTAAATGTCCTTTTTGTGTCTGTAAATAAATGAAGTTTTCTTTTTAAAAAAGACTGTTCTTTTTCTTTCTTTGTCTCACTTTTGAAAATTGATACCTACAGGTCTCCATCAGCAATATTCTGCTTCTGTGTACATCTGCTTCATGAAATAGCATTTTCTGTCAAATAATAATAATAATACAATTGCAACTGTCACAGTGGTTGCTCCGATACATAGCTAGACATCAGTGGTAGATTAGCAAACAGAACTGAATAAACAATATATCCAAAATGATCATTTATATTACTTGAACAGAATTTGTTTCTGGTGGCTGACAGATTACGTCAGAAACTGATAAAATTTCACATTTGCTTATTTTTCAGAAACTCTTGCTTAAATCCCTTAGATCCTTAGTAAAGTTTTTAAAGTAATTAATGTATTGTTAAAAGTATTGTTAAGCTGAAGGTGGTGAAATTAGAATAGCATTTTGTATTTTGTGGAATTCGGTGGCCTTGCTAATGCTTGTTTGGGTGGGAACCAGTGTTGATGTTTCCTGCTAGGCAGGGGGTTGGACGATGGCCCTTGTGGTCTCTTCCAACTCTATGATTCTATGATTCTATGATTAACTAACCATGGTACTAGTTAGTCCAACAAGGGCATTGTATAGGAAAACAAAATGGTCACCCCATAGGTAAATGGGAAACAACTAGCAAACATAGCTCTGCACAGAGCATAAAACAGCACAGTAAAGACTAAAACAGATATCATGAATTTTTCAAATTAAATAAACTTAATTTTCACATACAAATTGCCTCTTGATTAATTGTGTAGTGAGATCCTCCAAAGAATGTAGCTGCAACTTGATTTTTTAAAATCACTTTCAAATGTCTGCGTCCACCTTAGGAAGAAAAAGCAAGAATGGGGAAACAGAAGGAAATAATTACATTAGCTTATGGAAGTTTTAAAAAACCCATAATTTATCCATGCCAATGTTCTTAAACCTGGATCGTCAGGTGTTGCTGGGAATCTGACTTCCTTCATCCATGAGGCTAAGCAACAATATCAAGGTACCCAAGGCTCAAGAACACAGCTGCAGGTTTTTCCATGTATTGGACTAGGCATTACTCACTTATCTTTGCTTCTTTCCAACTGCTTTTTTGCCATTTAAAAAGGCAAAACATTGTAATACAGACCTAGGGAAGAACAGCAGGAGCTAACTTCAGGAGTTATCAATTGCCTTTTACTGATTATTTACTTATTTAGCTCATTGATATACCAATTCATATTTCAAAGAAGATTTCTAAGTGGTTTAAGGTAAAGGGACCCCTGACCATTAGGTCCAGTCGTGACCGGCTCTGGAGTTGGGGCGCTCATCTCACTTTATTGGCCGAGGGAGCCGGTGTATAGCTTCCGGGTCATGTGGCCAGCATGACTAAGCCACTTCTGGCAAACCAGAGCAACACACGGAAACGCCGTTTACCTTCCCGCTGGAGCGGTACCTATTTATCTACTTGCACTTTGACGTGCTTTCGAACTGCTAGGTTGGCAGGAGCAGGGTCCGAGCAAGAGGAGCTCACCCCGTTGTGGGGATTCGAACTGCCGACCTTCTGATCGGCAAGTCCTAGGCTCTGTGGTTTAACCCACAGCACCACCTGCGTCCCTAAGTGGCTCTAAGTGGTTTACCAGATCGTAAAAACACACACAAAGGTCAAATGTACTGCAAAACACCAACAACAAACCCTCCCACATTTTGGAACAGCACAGGTAACAATTAGATAAGATAGCCTCTTAAACATATTAGTTTCTGCTACATGAATTGCAGTAGAGCTTAGTAATTGAGCAGGTAGGAAAATCCATCTTTTGCTGGTTGGAACTACATGAATCCACCTATTTAAATGTGAAATTAACAATAATCACACTTCTATGCAAAGTTTAAGCTTCTGATTTGCAAATAACCCATTATGAGGGCCCATGAATCACTGTGAAAGGTCCTAGGCACTAACCTCCTTCTTAAAGTAAGTTTTAACTAGAAGAAATAAAGCATGCCCTCATTTGTAATTGAATAGATATGCTGCATTACACTGCTAAACTGTGTGTTATTGACTTTAATTTATGAGCCGCAGTTGTATTATATTAGTGAAAATGAATCTTACGGATCTATTATGTGAAAAGTTATAAATTATTTTTTTCAAGGCTGTTTTAATATTTTTCATATTCATAACTCTCTCAGTTCACAAAGTACTAACATCAGCTCATGCCCTCTTTTTTATTTATACAGCTGTAGAAAGTCTTATACTAGGACCCATCTGTGTAGCTGCAAATGACAGATGAAACTAACCAAGAGGTTTAATGCGAACAACACAATCCTATGATTACATTCTTCAGATGTCAATCCCATTGTATTCAACAAGTGTTATTTTCAACAAAGTGCAAGGAATTAAAGCTTAAAGGGTGCAGCTTTTAAGGCTATTGCTTACCTAAGAGTACAATCCTACCCTCCCTTCAGATTTTGAGGGGGGCAGGCGAAGAAGATTTGTAGGTGCCTCTTTGCTGACTTCCTCCAGTGCAGCAGAGCAGCACCAGTGGTGGGGCTTACACCATGGTGTTAAATGAAGCACACGGGGGGCTTGAATGCTACAGATAGGCACCAGTGGCCACATCCAGCCTCTGTAACAGCAGGATCACACATGAATCCAGCACATGAGAGAATTCACACAAGCAGTTGACCATTAGCAGAACAGGAAGAGCTGAGATGCACTGAACATTTGAAATGTTCGTTGTATTGAAACTCTTTTCTTCCCTTGAAATTCACCAAATCTTCCTCAGTAGGAGTCCTCTCATTTACCTTTACCACTCACTTTAGCAAAATTCAGTGGCGACTCTAGGTCACTCCTGGTTTCTTGGGGAAATTGATTTGGGCGTGGTGAGATACCAATAGCCCAGAGTCTAGCAGCTATGATCAAGACAAGTTGCTCTGGCATCCCTTTGATTGTTATAACCAAAAAACAGAAGGTCACATTGAAGACTATCATCTGATAAGTGGGTGGGCAATTTCATGTGGCCGGAAGCAATCTTTTAGGTAATCTAACCCCAAGGCATTTGAGGGCTTTAAGGGTCACTTTTAAGTGAACCTGGAAATGGATCAGATGCTGATACAACAATTGTCTGTCTCGCTCAAAGTCAGCTATGCTTACCATGTTGGATGCAGCATTTTGTCCTGAATCTTCCAAAAATTTAAGCCATTCTAGATCACTCATGAACATGTTTAAGAACAACTCGACAAACATAGGTACCACTACCAATCCTTAACTGTCCATTTATACCTCCTCTTTGCTGCTGAGAAACCCCTCAAGATATCTTCCTGAACTTACTTTGTCAATGGCATAAAAAGCTGCTGATAAGTCCAGCAGGACCAATAGGTAATGCACTTCTCTGTCTAGCTCCAGGCAAATATTGGACTTGGATGTAAAATATATTTTCTACTCAAAATAGAGAGAGAGAGAAGGGAGAGGGCAGAGAAAACATTTTTAAAAATCAGTTGATCTAAATAGTAAATACGTAAAAGACTACTATAAAAAATCATTTAATTCAATAAGAAAACACTGCTTTCCAATCATTCTGATTTGGGAATATATAAACCCTCTATCCTAATAAAACTGCAAAGTGGGGGATATTTATTTTGTTTGTTTTGTTTAGTGAATCACTAGATATTCTTAAAGTACACCCAAAGTTCAATCTAATCTAGATAGTATCATCAAAATTTTATACCATTACAGTAATTACATTTGTGCTCACAACTCAATTACCAAAGATATGGATCGTTACCTGTGCAATCTGATTATGGAATTTAAATCAATATATTTGATATAATTACAGTTAAGGTTACAGTAAATTTTGTCAGAAACCACATTACGCCTTGCTATCTTGTTGCATGCATTTTAATAATTCACTTTTAAGGCTGAATACTTCAGTTAAAGGAGGGCATTCTTCTTTCAGAGTAATTTCACTAAATTGGAGGAAATGACACAGTAAATCATGCAGGAGGCTAAATAAATTATCTCTCATATAGTATGATGTTATAATTTTCCATGGACATCTTGGTTTAGAAAATAACCCATTCATATTCTCTCTCACACACACTCACTCACACACATTGTGTTTTTGAAAACTGGTTGAAGAAGTGAAATATTTTGGAAACAAAGGCAAACAATGTCAGCTCTTGGCAAATGGATCACAGCTATGGAAATAAGCTCAGAACGAACAAAATATAGGCTACTCATACCTCTTTCAGCAATAGTCCATGGGACTCTCTAAGTCACTATAGCCCTGAGTCAGCCATGCTTAGCTGCTGTCATCAGACCCCCAGAACTAATGCAAGTTGCAGTTGTGAATCTCTCTGTGAAAATGGGGATTTAAAAGCTCCAAAACTCCTTGACCCTGTAACCTGAGGAGAGGACCATATGATTAACAAGTGGAGTCTACAGATCAAGGGGATCTCAGCATGATAACAGAATATCTGCAGCCTGCAAGGGAGTCTTCAAAGAATTAAGGGCTTCTCGTGAGTAGGGATTCTATTGTGAACCTGCTGAGTTTAGGGTCTGTAGACCAGGAATAGAGGATTATATTTATCTAATTTGTTTGTTTTTGCTCCAACTGGAATATTTAAAGTTTCTGCATTTTTCCCTCGTGAAGTATCTTTTCCTTAAAATGCCTTATGGTTTTTTATCTCAGTAAATATTTTGATTCTTAAACATGTATGGTCTATAGGTGAAACTCGGAAAAATTAGAATATCGTGGAAAAGTTCATTTATTTCAATAATTCAACTTAAAAGGTGAAACTAATATATGAGATACTCATGACATGCAAAGCGAGATATGTCAAGCCTTCATTTGTTATAATTGTGATGATCATTGTGTACAGCTGATGAAAACCCCAAATTAACTATCTCAGAAAATTAGAATATTAAATGAAATCAGCAAAACAAGGACCGCAAATAAAGCAATATTGGACCTCTGAGAAGTCGAAGCATGCATATGTACTCAGTACTTGGTTTGGGCCCCTTTTGCATCAATTACTGCCTCAATGTGGCGTGGCATGGATGCTATCAGCCTGTGGCACTGCTGAGGTGTTATGGAAGACCAGGAAGCTTCAATAGCAACCTTCAGTCCCAAATCTCTTTTCTGATGAGAGCAGCTTTTGCATCTCATTTGGAAACCAAGGACCCAGAGTCTGAAGGAAGAATGGGGAGGCACACAATGCCAGATGCTTGAAGTCCAGTGTGAAGTTTGGTTTGGGGAGCCATGTCTTCAGCTAGTGTTGGTCCACTGTGCTTCATTAAGTCCACGGTCAACGCAGCCGTCTACCAGGAGATTTTGGAGCACTTCATGGTTCCTTCCACAGACGAGCTTTTCCATGATATTCTAATTTTCTGAGTTTCACCTGTATACACCTTCATGCCTATAGCTTTAACTTCTTGCTACCTAAAGAGGCTTCAAAGAGACCCCTCAGGAACTTGGGGAGGTTGTTGGCAAACCATTATTCTGTTATCTAGTGGCAGCACGTACCTCAGAGAAGGGAAAGAGGAAGTACAAGAGAGGGATACCAGATAACATGGGACCCAGGTGGTTCAGATGTGGTCTGTCATATCCACATGTACTCACTATAGCACTAAGGCCAATGTTCCATCAGCGTAAGGATTTTGCCTTGCACAATGGAGCACTCTCCTCTGAAGGTAGCAAATACTGTAGCTTGGAGCTACTCCTGATTCCAGCTTTGGCAGTAGAAGCTCAAATATCCGCTGTGGCATGAACTGCCTTCTACCAGCTTTCTCTGGTTTACGAGCCATGACCATTCTTGCACAGGGACAATCTGATGATAGGCACCACCTCTTAGTCATTGACTGCATGAAGAACACTTATTGGAATTACTGGGATCACTGAATCTGCTTCAGTGCTTGAAACAAGGATTGCAGAGCATTGTAGAGATTGCAAAGATCCAGTTCTAGGTATGGTCCAACATTATACTTCTACTGGCATTCCACAGTTGCATGGCCTCAAGTGCATAAGCGCACCAATTTAATTAGTTAGTTAGTTAGTTTAAAATTATATCCCTCCCTTCTGCCCAAAGAAGCCTAGGGATGCATATGCTGCTCTTAATGGCATTAATGTGCCTTGCCTTTTGCAGCATTCTATGTTATTTTTCACCAAGTGTTTAAACAGCTAATTGGAGGGTGGTGATTTGTGGGTTGCTGTGATCTGAAAGGGTAACCTCTTCCCCCCACTTACGAAGATTTGAAATGAATAGTTCAACACATCATGAGCCACACTCCAATTCTATTGTGTGGATTTCTGTGTATTCATTATGAAGGTACATCACTGATTAGCTTGTGCTACTAGTGGGAAATAAACAACAGTAAAAGGGGGCAAGGCCCTGATTTCTGCTTCACTGAGATAAAAAGCTTTGCCAGTTGTTCCAATGTAATCTCTGCATCTAAAGGAGGCTTTTGCAATCACTCTTATAGAAAAGCTATTCCCTAATTTGAACTTCCAGCAATCGAAATGCTTCAATAGGGCACTCAAATTTGTCAAACAACTTCTTTGCATGTAGTGAAGTGATAATGGTTTCATGCTTCGAAGATGTATTTGTCTTATGTTAAACTCATCTCCTTATATTGGTGAATGCTAATCTCTTTTTAATAACACCTGTTTAGTCTCAGTTGATTAAGGCACAGCAGGTAGGTGATGCGCACTAATCCAGAATGCTTAATAAATATCCGTCTCAAATATCTTGAAATCAGCCTTAATTAAAAAGATGCAAGCAGCATTCTGAGAGTAAGTTCTTAACACCACTTCACCACTTTGATGAAGGTTGGCAATGGCATGATCCGAGCCCACTGTGGAAATTCATGCTACCAAATCGTACGTGACTTGTCACAGGGAAAGTGGTTGTGAGGATTAGCCCCTAACTGAGAGAAACTGGAAACCATTCCAGTCATTCTATGTTGAATTCATTGCCACAGAAATACTGTAGGGGCAAGTGTATTTGAAACCTCTTCATGCACTTTTCAACTTACATTTGAAACAAATGAAGCATTGCCAAAGTTAAGCATTTTGACATCCCAATAGCAGATTTCAATTTCAGTGCATTCCATAATAATAATAATAATAATAATAATAATAATAATAATAATAATTTATTATTTGTACCCGCCCATCTGGCTGGATTTCCCCAGCCACTCTGGGCGGCTTCCAACAAAGATGAAAGATACACTAAAATGTCACATATTAAAAACTTCCCTGAACAGGGCTGCCTTCAGATGTCTTCTGAATGTCAGGTAGATGTTTATCGCTTTGACATCTTGTGGGAGGGCGTTCCACAGGGTGGGCGCCTCTGCCTGGTTCTCTGTAACTTGGCCTCTCGCAGTGAGGGAACTGCCAGAAGGCCCTCGGAGCTGGACCTCAGTGTCCGGGCAGAACGATGGGGGAGGAGACGCTCCTTCAGATATACTGGACCGATGCCGTTTAGGGCTTTAAAGGTCAGCACCAACACTTTGAATTGTGCTCGGAAACATACTGGGAGCCAATGCAGGTCTTTGAAGACCGGTGTTATATGGTCTCGGCGGCTGCTCCCAGTCACCAGTCTAGCTGCCGCATTCTGGATTAGTTGTAGTTTCCGAGTCACCTTCAAAGGTAGCCCCACGTAGAGCGCATTGCAGTAGTCCAAGCAGGAGATAACCAGAGCATGTACCACTCTGGTGAAACAGTCTGCAGGCAGATAGGGTCTCAGCCTACGTACCAGATGGAGCTGGTAAACAGCTGCCCAGGACACAGATTTGACCTGTGCCTCCATGGACAGCTGTGAGTCCAAAATGACTCCCAGGCTGCGCACCTGGTCCTTCAGGGGCACAACTACCCCATTCAGGACCAGGGAATCCTCCACACCTGCCCGCCTCCTGTCCCCCCAAAACAGTACTTCTGTCTTGTCAGGATTCAACCTCAATCTGTTAGCCGCCATCCATCCTCCAACCGCTTCCAGACACTGACACAGGACCTTCACCGCCATCACTGGTTCTGATTTAAAAGAGAGGTAGAGCTGGGTATCATCCACATACTGATGAACACCCAGCCCAAACCTCCTGATGATCTCTCCCAGTGGCTGCATGTAAATGTTAAAAAGCATGGGGGAGAGGACAGAACCCTGAGGCACCCCCACAAGTGAGAGCCCAGGGGTCAGAACACTCATCCACCACACCACTTTCTAAACATGGCCCAGGAGGAAGGAGCGGAACCACTGTATGACAGTGCCCCAGCTCCCAACCCCTCTAGACGGTCCAGAAGGATGTTATGGTCGATGGTGTCAAAGGCCGCTGAGAGATCCAGCAGAACTAGGAAACAGCTCTCACCTTTGTCCCTAGCCCACCGGAGATCATCAACCAGTGCGACCAAGGCAGTTTCAGTCCCATAATGAGGCCTGAATCCCGACTGGAAGGGATCCAAATGGTCCGCTTCTTCCAGGCATGCCTGGAGTTGTTCAGCAACCACTCGCTCAATCACCTTGCCCAAGAATGGAAGATTTGAGATGTGGCCGCATCTAAAGATGGTTTTTTAAGAAGCGGTTTAATAACCGCCTCTTTCAGCGGGTCTGGGAAGGCTCCCTCACGAAGGGAAGCATTCACCACCCCACGAAGCCCATCGCCCAGTCCTTCCTGGCTAGCTTTTATAAGCCAGGATGGGCAAGGATCCAGGAGACAGGTGGTTGGCTTCACTCGTCCAAGCAGCCTGTCCATATCCTCGGAGGTAACAGATTGGAATTGATCCCACACAACTTGACTAGACAGGACTCTAGCACTCTCCCGCCCTGGCCCTGCTCCCACGGTGGAGTCTACTTCTTCTCGAATCGGAGTGATTTTATCTGCAAAAAACTTTGCAAAATCATTGCAGGAGATCATGTGGCCCGTACTGGGCCCCAATGTTGCAGGTGGTTCCGCTAAATTGTGAACCACCTGAAAAAGTCTCCTGCTGCTGTTTTCTGCAGATGCAATAGAAAGTCTTCTTTGCCGTCACTATCACCACTTGGTAGGCTCGACGTTGAGCTCTAACCTGTGTCCGGTCAGATTCGGAATGAGTTATCTGCCACCGGCACTCTAGCCGTCTCAACAATTGTTTCATTGCCCTCAGATCCGTGGAAAACCACGGGGCTCTACGGGCTCCATGCAATCGGAGAGGGCACTTCGGTGCCAAACACTCCCATTAAAATCAATGGTATTATAATAGGCTTGCCAGAGCAATTCTATGCTCACTTGTTTAGTGCTCAAGCCCCACTGAGTTCAATAAGGTTTGGCCACAGGTAAGGGCGTAGATGACTGTTACCTGTGTGGTATGCTGCTGAAGATGCTAGCTGAAGATGACTGTGTGGTATGCTGCTGAAGATGCTAGCTGAAGTACTTTGGGCAGGGGTAATTTTGGGTAATGATATGGATTCTCTTAAACTTGTCATAATTTGGGGTCTCATAATTTCTTAATCCAGTTGTGGCCACAACTTCTTCTGATCAGCTGCCATAGGTCTGGAGACTGGTGGAGCAGGAGCAAACTAACAGAAAACGTATTTGTGACTCACGGCAACTGGACCAAGTTGTATCCCACATGCCTGGAGCTCCTTGGGATATAGCTGTGTGTGCTAACAATGAGGAAGAACAATAAAGCATTATGTAGCAAAGAGCAAGGGACGTGGGTGGCGCTGTGGGTTAAACCACAGAGCCTAGGACTTGCCGGTCAGAAGGTCAATGGTTCGAATCGCTGTGACGGGGTGAACTCCCGTTGTTCAGTCCCTGCTCCTGCCAACCTAGCAGTTCGAAAGCACGTCAAAGTGCAAGTAGATAAATAGGTACCGCTCCAGCGGGAAGGTAAACGGCATTTCCGTGTGCTGCTGTGGTTCACCAGAATCGGCTTAGCCATGCTGGCCACATGACCCGGAAGCTGTATGCTGGCTCCCTCGGCCAATAAAGCAAGATGAGTGCCGCAACTATAGAGTCGGCCATGACTGGACCTAATGGTCAGGGGTCCCTTTACCTTTACCTTTAACAAAGAGCAAGTTGTGGATTGTACCATAAGCCAAAGGATTCAGTCATATACACACCTAGGACTAACTTCCATCTAGACTGAAGAAGTTTATAGCCAGTTCCAGGTAAGTTATATTCTACTGCAGCCTTGTCTTTAAGGTCTCAGTAGTTTTCTAAGCATTGCTTAGCTTAATGATCCTGTTTTTAAACATTCTTCCCCCTCTTGACAGAGTTAAATTATACCAAACCTTACCCAATGTTACAAAGATACTCCTTGCCGAGAAATGATTCATACAACTCAGATATAGCTCTCTGTGGCTATTTTACAGACTTCAAAAAGGAGGCCTCATGAAAGCTTATCAAATAAAAAGGCTACATAAACTACAGAATAAAAGGTTCAAAGAATGTAATTTAGGCCTGGTAGAGATTATATGGAAAGGTCACAGGATATGACAAAAGCCCCAGTTCCATTGTAACCTTTGTGTATCTTCATTTCGGTACTATGCTTAGAATTTTTGCCAGCACATAACAAATGCCTAAAATGACAAACGAGAACCATCTGAATAGAGTTCAAATGACCCAGATGTGCAATAATAAAAAGCTGGTTTCCCCCAAAACTCATTTATTCACAAAGATCTTCTTGGGAACAATTGAAGGCCTAAGAATTACTTAAATAGATAATTATTATTGAAGAATTTCAAATAAAGAATGAAAGGGAGTGTAATATTATCTGTCCGTCAATAATTTGCAAACAGAAAAAAAAGTTTGAATCACCAAATAAGTTATGCATTGTGATTTTTCTTCTTCTAGCTCTGTTTAAAACTCACACAGCAGCACTGAGTAACACTTTAGCCCCTAGGAATCAGAGACAGATGGATAGGCTTCTTTGAGTTGGGTTTGATGAGGACCTCAATATAATTTTAAGGGAGATAAAGACATAATATGTAGAGTTAAAGCTATCTTCTAAAGGGAAGGTGAAATTGAAATTGGCTTGCCATTACTCACATAATGCATATTATAACAGGATATTTTAATGCAATTTGGATAGGAACAAAATTTCATCTCCTTTGAAGCAGTGCTTATAATATTCACACCTTTCAGCATTTTCATCACTAATAGATGCCACTATTAGATTTTATGGGCTGAATTTACATTATCTGATTATTAACAACACAAACCTTCCATGCTCTGGTGGGAGAATTAAGGATAACAGGCTCCAGAGGCAAGAATCCAAGGGAATTGAACAGGCATTATTTTGTTATGCATATATATATATATATATATATATATATATATATATATATATATATAAAACCTCTCTCTCTCTCTCTCTATATATATATATATATATATGAAACCTAGTTTGACTGTATTGGTTTCTTCTCTTAGTTTTGTCCAATTTATTGCATGTCAGTTTTCCCGATTTCCCTCTCAAATATACTTAACAAACAAAAAGATTTATCAACTGCTTATCAAAGAACTTGTTAAAAATGTTTAATAAAATGGCAGAGAAAACACAGCTAAACTCCACAAAAAGTATATCAGCATTCGAAAACCATTAAGAATTAACAAAACTTTAAAAATGATTAAACAACAAGTCTTAGTTCTTTTTAAAACAAAGTATATGCAACTTAATCTTATCTCTGAGTAGGCTTGCCAACACAGAAAAGTTTTCGGCATTCATCTAACGGGTGATGTCAATATGCTGGAAGTCCCAAATATATAATTTTTGATTTGTTTTGTTTGTTGCCCCCCCCCCCGCCCAATCTTATATCCCATTCTCCACATTTCCAAATCTTGGGCCACCATACATCCAAAATTGTTCCGGACCTAAGGCAAGTCAATTGAAAAATTGCATTCAACAACTTTTGAGTTTTCCTTAAAGAAAGTTCAAGTTTCGGGGTGTCCTGGTTTATACTATTTTGAAATATGGCAACCCTACCAAATCAGTCTGCTTTTTTTTTTTTTGGTCCAATACATGCACTTTTGTAGGCTATTTTCAGTTATATACATATTTTACCTCAGCATATGCATTTTCCACACAGTACTTGAGTGGACAACTGCATTACAAAATTTGGGAAACTGAATTTGGAAGGATGGCTGTGTTTTGGTTATCACAGTTTCAGAAAGTGTGCATTAGGTAACATTGTCTTTAAATGCAAACAGAATCCATTTTCTTCCCAACCCTACTAATGTATCAATCCTCACAAATGGAGGATTTTGACACACACACCACAAGATGGGCTAATAGGAACAGCTATATTTGATTCTTCAGAATTTGCCTCCAAGTGGGCATTAATTACAAAAATAATGCTGTCAGGCTCCTGAAGACAGCCAAGACATCACTTGACTTGACAGCTGAGCTTTCTTCTGGTTAAAAAGAAAGGGGAAAAGAAAAACAACAGAGTCACCTTTTATTTAAAAAAAAGTTCACTCCCAGCTGAAAGGTCTTTGATTTCATTCACCCCCCTGAAAGTCTGATATATTTCAATCTGCCCACTCCCAAGTTTTGTGGGGGACATTTCCATACATTTGTCGCCCAGTATGGTCAGGTTTGCTGTATACATCTGTGTGTGTATCTTTGAATCCTTTCAGATATTGACCATATCTCAGCTGTCTGTGTGTCTGCATGCACGTCCTCGAATCCTTTTAGGGATTGCCCATACCTTAGCTATTTTGGGGTCAATTTTTTTCTTTGTAATGAGTTTCTGTTATAATAATGGCAGGCTGGCAGGCTCAAGTAATAGCAAGCTGTTTTGGAGATTGTGCTGAATGGCTTTGTGATTATGTGACTTCAGTGTTTCAAATAATTGGGAGAAAAAATCAGCAGCACGAGAACCGGCAGCAGGAAGCCCACAGCTTGCTGGAGCCTGTCTCCTCTGAACTAAACAAAACCAATAATCACCAACAGGCTTTGCTTGGTTGCTATAAGAGGCCATATTGCCTCTCATAAATGAAAACGAAGTAATTGGCAGCAGTGACAGCTGCTGGGAGTATACCGCACTCCAGTGCCATGTGCCTAGTCCCCCCCCCCTTTCTTCTTCATATCTCGATCCCCAGAAACAGCAACAAATCTATTGCAGATGTGAATGACTGGCATCACTATAGCTCACACAGATGAATTCATTGTTACTCTTTCAACTGGAAGAGCGGGTGGGAAGGAACGCATGAAACATGTCAGCAAAGTGTTGCTAACGAGGCACATGGCAGGGTCTTCACATCCCTCTGATTTCAAAGCTTTAAAACACACATAAAATAATAACAAATAATTTCCTAGGCTGCTACTGAGGTTTCAGACAGCTTCCGGTAGTTCTCTTCACTCTTGCCAACTTTTGCATCTCTGCAAGGGAGACGAATAGTACTTGCAGGCAGCCCAGCTCAAAAGAATATTGTGATGGCATTAACCCATGAGTACTTCTGCAGTGACACAACACCTGTTCTCACTTTCCATCCTCTCAAATCATTCCATATTGATGCCTGTCTCCTAATATGAGCATTTATTCACCATGCCAGGCATAGGCAAAGTTGGCCCTCCAGATGTTTTGGGACTACAACTCCCATGATCCCTAGCTAAGAGGACCAGTGGTCAGGGATGATGGGAATTGTTGTCCCAATACATCTGGGGGGCTGAGTTTGTCTATGCCTGCACCATGCGCTGAAAGTTCAGTCCAACATGGTACCCCACTCAAGAGACATTGCTCATTGCACCATCAAGGGTAGAGGTAATAAATGCCATCCTGGGAAAACTGCTGTTTTTAAGGAATTTCTGTATTATTATTATTATTATTATTATTATTATTATTATTATTATTATTTCATTTCTAAGTGCATGTTAATTCTGGAGCAATGCTATTTGGTTCTTTTAGAGTATGACATACATATTGAGGTCAATCTACCCTGTAAGCAGCAAGACCTGGATATCAAACAGATATCCATTGCAAGAACAAGACTGAAAACTGAAGGCTCCTTCTTGCACATTTTGTAAGAATGAACCCCACTAACTTTGGGCAACACATCTCTGGTATTTGTAATGTTTTGATAGCATGGAGCCTAGTGTCAAATTCCAAGTACTTCTTAATGAGATAATTCATTGTACATACTGTATTAATGCAGTCATCCCACTTCCTTAGGAGACACAGTCTGAGATCTGATAAAATGCTTGAGCTTAAGCTCCTCGCTGTCTCCCCTTTTTCTACCATATTATTGGGGAATATGTCTGCTTGTTCAAACACTATTAATTTTAGGGTGTCCATCATAATGTTTACATTGATACAGAGTGTCAAGGGATCTTTAAAGTGGAATCTCATATATGTCTGCTTGGAAGTAAGCCCAATTGAGTACAACAGGACTCATTCCCAGTTAAGTGAGTACAGGTTTGCAGCTTTATTGATTCATACTATAACTGATCTTCTACACACATACAGCTTCAGTGCTAGTTTGTAGTTTAACTAATAGGGGATCAGATGTAATTCATGTTTCTGCTCTTCTAGTTTTCCTGTATTCTTGAAGCCAGACTCCATCTTGAGCCATGAACTCCAGCCAGGGTCTAACAAATCTCCTCAAGGAAGAAAAGAATGGCTACCATTATGACCCAAAGAGAAGAAACACAAGTGACTCGTGCATCTTTCCCCACCTTTCTGGTGACACAGAAATTGGCTTTTCATTTGCGTCACTCTCTTTCATCTCAGCAGCCGATTCTCAGTGCACACAGACTCCCTGACTGACTCAACTCTTATTCGCATACATCTGAAAGCAGCCTGTTTCTGTAATGAAGGCATGTGGACTTTACTGTGGAAATTAGGCTTATGGAGCACTCATATAATGAAATGCCTACAGCAGGCCTAAGTGACGGATAAGACTATCAGTGGCTACTAGGCATGGTGGCCATATTCTTCTTCTACTATCTGAGCTGTTATGCTTCTGAATTTCAGCTGCTGAGAATCCCAAGGCGGTAGAACTTTGTTGCAGTCAGGTCCTGCTTTTTGACTTCTCATAGGCATCTGGTTGGCTATCATGAGACTATGCATACCCACAACATTTTGGGGTGAAAATTTGGGCCACCCCTCCCCATTCCACTGATCCCTTCCTTGTCCTCCTGCTCACCACTACAGCCTGCTCACTTGCACCCTCCCTCTCCTCTTCTATCTTTGCTGTCTTCCGCCTCCTGCTCTGTAGCCTCAAGAGATCTTTGTGTGTGAACTGAAATGGCCTACCAAAAGGTCGCCATGACCTGCACAGCATCCTCTTCTTCTGGTGCCTCAGACAAACTTCCAGAAGTCAGCTGCGGTGGAAGGAGGAAGAAGAGTGGTGATGTACAAGGTCAATGAAATTTTTCCTTCTTCTTTTTTTGGTCCCATGCTCTGTCAATCTGGAATGTCCTGGTTAAATCAGGACACTTGGAGGGTGTGGAATATGATGGTAGGCTAGATGTGCCATTGGTCTGGTCCAGTAGAGGTCTTTTATATGCTCATGGCTCTATAATAATGAATCAGATATCAGAAGCTGTGAATGTAAGTAAACCAGTAAATATGAATGCAGTACCACTATCCACCTTTAATTACGTACAATATTGATCAATGAAATTATGACTATAGAGTGCTTTGTGTGCTTACAGAATAATATAGCACAGGCCTGACAACAAACTGGCCAGATAGCAGAGCAGGATTTTATTTAGGAAGGCATATGTGTTTGTGTGTAAGTTTTGGTCTGGCAGATATTGGTCTGACAAATATTCCCCCCACCCCCCCCACCCCCAGAGAACCCCTAATGAGATATATCTCTCCAAAGTTTTTTGCCTGAAAATGCCTCCAAGCAATGTCTCAGACAACAGCTAGCTGGATGACTGCTTATTTTTGGATTTCTTCTGACTGTTTTGAGCCATGCCTCAGTACTTACATGTATCCTGCAGTGATACATATTCCCTTATTGAGTTTTGTAATTCTTTCCCATTTTAAAAACTCACTCACACTTTGATTCGTATTTAGAGATAGCTACTGACACCTAGTCTGAACTTTTACATCTCTGCAATGGAAAAGCAATGGAAATCCTACCATATAAATGAAAAAAGAGATTGGGGTGAAACTCCCAGCTCCTGGTGAGGTTATCCATTCTCTAATTATGATTATTAAAGACCTCTCTGCATGCAGATCAAGATACAAATTAAAAAGGAATTTACATAGTGGTATCGGCAAGTCAATTTGTGCCGAGGAAGTATAGGGTGTCGTATTAGTCTTTTTATGCTGCAGCAAAGCACCAGCAGGAATGTGGAGAAAGTTGTATGGTGGAATGCAACGCATTTCATATGAACAGTTTATTTGTTTAAGCTCGGCAGGTCTGATCCTGATCAGTGCTGGTTGGGAAACTGCCTGGGAACTGTATTAAATAAATGAAATAAGAAAATAAAATAAAGCAAACACAAAATGACACAGATAGAAAAGTCTTGGCACAGTGGTTAGCAAACTCTTCCAGTAAATGCTTGGACTCTTAGAAGTGACTTCTGAATCAGTAAATTAGAAACAGCTGACAATACAGATTTTCTACCTCTATCAAATATGGAATATATTATGAGGGCCCAAGGAGCAATGGCTAGGTCCAATGGGTCTTGTCAGTCAGTATGATGCATGCATAGAATATGTCCCCTAGAACATACCCAGGATCCTTTACAAGAAACCAAAATCCCACAGCAATTGTGCAGGGGTGCTTAGCAGATACATCAGTGTGTGGAACTTTATTTCTATTTTACTTTATTTATTCATCAAGATTCCAGTGGGGTTTACAATTTATGCTTAAAAGAAAAACTTCCAATATCAAAACATTATTAACATCAGCATTTTAAAAAAACATACACATTCATGGGCAACATAATTAGAACTGGTCCCATTTGATTAAGAGGGTTATAATCAAATAATAGACAAGAAACAAATAGAGTTTGAATATCAAAAACCCTGGGTGAAATGAAACATCTTGAGACGACAACCACACTTCCAGGGGAAGCAAGTTTCACAAGTGTCATATCACCATATAGAGAAGACATTTTTCCCATGTCACTGCACAGTGGGTTACACCCATTGCTGGAACCATGTAAAGGGCCTTTCCTACAGAACTCAAGAAGGGACAGTCCTTCGTTTAGTTGGATCCCAGTCATTTAGGGCTTTGTCGATAGCATATAGGCAATCAGAGCAGATCTTGCAGAAACAGTGTGCAAATGCATGTTCCATTCAAAACTCTGGTGACTATGTTCTGCAGTAGTTTCAGCTTCCAGCCTGTCTTTAAGGGTAGTCCCAAGTAGGATCCTTAAAGCTAGAACTAGTTAAAGAAATCCTCTTCCACCTACATTTTAAGAAAAGTTACATTCATTCTCTTAGACCAGGCATGGCACTCCATTTGTTTTGGGATTACAATTCCCATCATCCCTGACCACTGGTCCTGTTAGCTAGGGATGATGGGAGTTGTAGTCCCAAAACAGCTGGAGGGCCAAGTTTGGCCATGCCTGTCTTAGACCTCTCAAGAGAAAATATGCGGGGGGTGAGCATTTTTTAAAATAAAGGACTCTTTCAATCTATCTATCTTAAACAGCAGGGATTCAATCACTTGAATAATATCTACCATATTCTCCAACATTTCCCCGATGAAAATAGGGACATCCTATTCCATAATAATAATAATAATAATAATAATAATAATAATAATATTCCACCCATCTGACTGGGTTTCACTAGCTGCTTTAGGTGGCTTCCAACATATATAAAAACATAATAAAACATTAAACATTAGAAAACTTCCTTATACAGGATTGCCTTCGAATGGCTCCAGGGTCGGTAAACTCCATACCCTCCAATATTTCTCCAATGAGAATAGGGACGTCCTAAGGAAAAGCGGGACATTCTGGGATCAGTCAGAAACTGGGACAGCTTTTCTAAATCAGGGACATCCCTGGAAAATAGGGACACTTGGAGGGTCTGCATTTGGAATTAATCTAGGATTGCTGAAAGATGGTTTAGGCACAACTCTCACTAGTAGTTTGGGTAGATTTGGAGGCTGATGAAATGCTATAACAGGAGGCTTCCACATTGGAATTGTCCAACATGTCTACTTTCCCAGTAGCTGTGTATAGTACTTTGGCCTAGAAGTGTAAGAATTGCCTTGCTGCCCTAGATCAAAGTATATCTAGTGTAATGTAGTTTCCAAAATTGGCTATACATGTACTTTTGGGAGATATCCATTGTATTTCTGATATGCGTAGACCTATTCCATGATTTATTCTTTTTTAAAAAAACCCTCAAAGTGTACTAATTACATTAACTGACTTGCTTCAAAAAAGAAATATTTCTATACTCTGATGGCAGTGTAACAACTATCTGGCTACTGCTTTTCTGCATATCAGAAAAATGGCATTATCATAGAGCACTAAAAGTTAGCAAATACTGCTGACCTTTTAATGAGAACCACAAGGGAAAGGATTTGGAAATACGACCCTTTTGAAAACTGATTTTTCTTTTCTTTTGAAGTTCACAATATATAAACTCATTTCTGAATTCTGAGAAGAGTTGCTGCGGAGGATGAAAAAGGGAATACATTGACATTATCAATTACACACTGTTTTGACAATAACTCTCTTAAAATGCATTCAAAAATAATAATATCGGATCAGAATGGAAATTTTTATTCAGAAAATAGCATAATGCAAGTGTTGTATTACTGCATCAATAATTCAGTACTTTGAATGTACTGCAGTCTTTTGAATACACTATGAGAAAGTCAGTTTCTTCCTGACAAATTATAGATACTTTGCTAAAAACAGTTTAAAACCCTGTGTTTCTGAGAGCAATTTCAAATACCCAGGGCCCCTTTTGATGTTTTCGGCACAACAATATGACTCCAGCCCATGCTTCTGAATAACCTTGGAGATATTTCCAATAAACCAATTAAAAGCACAGTTATGTGTAGCCTGGATTTTAAAAAATGGATTATACACCTACTTGCAGAAGTGATAGGCAAACGAGTAATTTATTTCCATGTTCCTACTGAACAACACATGAACAACAATTGAAATGATTTCCTTTTGAAGGGAAACATAGTAATCTTTGTGCTCAACATTTCCATTTGTAGTTAGCAATAGTTCATCTCTTTCCAGCCCGCTGAGGTTTTAACATTTTATCAACTGGCTGGAAAGCATTTCAGTGTTTGTTTAGTAAGAGAAAAGTCTTGGCTGGCCTCTCTTCTGCAAAGCCCATGGGTATCGGAATAGAAAAGTATAGAAACAACAGGGGGCAGGAGGCTTCGTGGGGGGGACCAGATACAACTTGAGGAGGTTGCTGGCATCACACTTTGGCACAGGAATGTAGAAAGCCACCCCAAAATTATTTGGCCTTTACCCACAACTGGTGCGCGTACTTAGCATTTATTCCCATTTTAGATAAACCTTTAAAACTAGTAAAGTTGTGGTCCTGTAGATTCTGTATATTTCCATGTGTCTTCAGTTGGGTATGAAAGAAACAGCCTAACTCCCCTGGTCTAAATGATATGGCTTATCCACTTCAAGTGTCCTTTAAAATTTGCTTGCCAATGTCACCTTTTTTTGGATGTAAATCACTGAAGAATTAAAGATGAATTAGACTTATCTACCATGTGGGTTAAACCACAGAGCTTGCTGATCAGAAGATTAGCAGTTCGAATCTCTGCGACGGGGTGAGCTCCCGTTGCTCTGTCCCTGCTCCTGCCAACCTAGCAGTTTGAAAGCACGTCAAAGTGCAAGTAGATAAATAGGTACCGCTCCGGCATTTCCATGCACTGCTCTGGTTCGCCAGAGGTGGCTTAGTCATGCTGGCCACATGACCCGGAAGCTGTACTCTGGCTTCCTCGGCCAATAAAGTGAGATGAGCGCTACAACCCCAGAGTCGGTCACGACTGGACCTAATGGTAAGGGGTCCCTTTACCTTTTACCACATTCAAGACAAAAAATTATTGAGAAAAAGCACATACCATTTACAAAAAATAACAGACCAACATGGCACAGGTTCCAACAAATCAAATGGTGTTTGCAGGGGGTGCAATCTTCTTCATCACACACACATCTCAAAGCGCCTAAATGAAGCTCTGGGCAAGTATATCATCTCCCTTAATATGTGAATAATCTCCAAGTATTTTCCACAGAAGGAAGACCTCCCACTGATTTTATACAATTATCTTTCCTTTGTAGGTCACCAAAAAGCTGTCCGGATAACAAGAATCCAAATATTGATTGCAGAACAATTAAGATAAGACATCTCAATTGATTCCTAGCTGCTCTCTTCAGTTGAAATTTTAAACATTAATTACCATGAAAAATGGCAATCAAATGGAGAGAGCCACATTGTTAAGAACTATATTGGCTCAAAAGGCACTGTAGGCTCAGCAACTCTAGTATAGCTTACTAATTTTGTCCTATTTTGCATCTGAAATGGTTTTAGGTTCATCTTTTTTCTTCTTGAACATTGCTTTAATGGCTCGGTATGGTTAAAACACTCAGCATCCAGGAAGTCCCTCTAAATAAATGTATTATCGAGACAATGATTTAGTAGAGATACCATCAATTATTTCATTTAGGCTTCAGCAGGTGAAACATGGGCTCCATTATAAACAACTCTATTGCTATTCCTAGCTCCACCATTATGGGCAAACATAAATGGAAAGCTGAAATATTTCATGATGGGCACAGAAATATGTGAACCATAGCAACTTAGACAAGCTGGGTTATTTTAGAGTGGGGAGTCTCCATGAGGACAGGGGAGTGGGTTCCCCAATTCATAACTAGTAAAGGGTGACAGGAATTGCAATAGGAGCAGAGCTAGAATGCTCATCCCTGTTATCCAAACTGCATGTTTACTTACGCAGGAAGAATGCCTGAAGAGGTCCATTAGCACACCTACCATTTTATACACCAACAGGCAATTCTCCAGGGTTTCAGAGAGGAGTCCATCCTGGTTCTTCTGCATGCAAGTCATGTATTTTTACCACAGAGCTTATATTTCAAAGCAAGTCCAACAACTTCTACAACTCTGTCTCTTAAGTTCCAAAGAATTGATAGGCATATCATGCCTGCTTGGAGCTGTGTGGGATGGCTACCATTGAATGGCCTCAAGTTGCACCCTTTGCCCTTTTTCCACTAAAGAGCACTGAGTGACTCGTGTGATTGACTCCCCACTCAAAATGTCCAGATTGTTTCCCTGGGTTCAGAGTCTAGAAGTGGATCCTGCTCAGTGAGGCCTGTGGGGAGTTTCCATCTGACTTTGCTTGGGACTCTATTGGATCTCTGGGGCAGGTTTGCTAGCCACCATATCACCATGAGAGAAACTGTCAGGGTTGTGACAAATTGGGTCATGACAGAATTGGATTCTTCTAGTTCCTGGGACACATCATAAAGACTGCATGGAAGGGCTTTCCTTCCCTTTCTTATCTAGCCTGTGAACCCCATTTGTGTTTCAGTGTTGTCAACAACCCCAGCCATGTAATGAAGCCATCCAAGCTTGTTGTTTTATTGTTGAACAGTCAGTGTGATATATTATAATTAATTCTTAACCTTGTTGACAGCCATTGCTGCAGAGTTATTTGTGACACATACAAGTCCCTCAGCACACAGTGTGACACGGAAATAGACTGAGAATGAATCAGTGACAACAAGGAAGCAATATAATAATTTGCTACTAAAACAATTAGCATCCTGAATGCTAATTAGGCCATTCTCAGCAGCCTTTGTAACAATGCTTCACCAAATCTGAATAAGTTGAAACTAATGATGCCAACTAGATAGCAGAAGGCAATGAGTCTTGTGCTGCTGCTTATATATGACTCATCCCTTGTGAAAGCAGATATATAACATATGTCAATCATCTTTTGCTTTACTTCTAAGCACCTTAACTAAGCAATGACAAAGGGGAAGGAACACTACTGTGAACAGGAGCTTGCTGAGAAATCTTTCTTACGAAGCAGTTCAGCTGGCATAATTACCTTGCTTCTGAGGCTCATGTGCAAATGCTTCAATGAAAGAAGGCCACACAGCCCTTCCACAGTCAGGCCACCACTGCTGAGAATGATTCTCCTCCATATGTCAAATGTGAGGGGAATATCTGGTCCCACACTTTTGTAGGGATGGAGATTGCATTACTACATGGAGAACACTCTCAGCAGAAGATTAAATGGTGAATATAGGTGCCACATTCCATCAGAAACTTACTTGGTTGGTTGGTTGGTTTTTTAAAGGAAAATAATTCAAGTACCTTGACCTGTTATGTATGTGCAGCATGATGCTTTCACGAAAGGCAATGCCTAAGCTGGTTTTCTAAGTGATCTTGCAATAAACCTGATGGGTGTGTGTGTGTGTGTGTGTGTGTGTGTGTGTGTGTAATGAGACCTTTTCTGCAGAGTATGTAAGGCATACACTCATTTCAAGTTTGCATTTATAGCATGATGGTGTCATTTGACAGTTTTATTCAATCTGAATCTTTCCAAATGACTTTTTAAAAACTGCCCTCAGTGGTCTTATAGAACAAAAGCACTACTTAAGCTTACTATGCAAACTACTGTTAAAAAAACCCTCTACAAAGACCTCCACATTATTTAATAGGAATCATTTCCTTCTATAACACAAAACAGAAATTAGTAGAACAAAGTAAGATTCTATCTATCTATCTATCTATCATCTACCATCTATCTATCTATATCTATCTATATCTATCATCTATCTATCGATCATCATCTATCTATACACAGAGAGAGGGAGAGGGAGGGAGGGGGAGAGGGAGCAGGAGCAAAAGAGAATTAAATGGCTCTCGTTCCATACAAAGAACAAAACATTTTTTTTCTAAAAAGTGCTCTGCTTTTTTCAGCCAGATACATGGGTCCTTGACTCCATGTAATTCAATTAAGAAATCCTTGTTTCTTTGTGAAAGCTATGCATTGCTAAAAGCTGTCATTGCTGCTGAACTCACAGCCATGTTTGAAATGGCTGAATGTTCGGGAAAGCTCTAATTGTCCCTGTTAACGCACAACTCTGACCTTCTGTCTTTATATGTAACAGGCCACAAAGTGTTCCTATCATTGATTATCCCCTACCACTGTATATGCACTGTATGTCAGTCAATAATTCAAAGTTCCCTATCTAATTGAAATAAAGATCAGATTTTAAACATGCCAGCTAATAAATGCAATCTTGAATCTGATAACAAATGTTCTCATTTTAGAAATATGCTTCTTTCTGAATTCACACAAAACAGTACATAGAATTGCAGACAGTGATAAACTATAATTATGTCAATAGTTATCATGAACCATTAATTGATTCATGAGCTGTTTTCACAGAAGTTACAGCATTGGATTTAGCCACGGACTTACATTTATATAAACATTTCCTGGTGCAACTGGACTTCTCTGTGACCCTTCCTCTCTGCAGGGAGGTGGGGTCAATTTGGATGGCCTGCCCCAACCATTTAATGGATCCAGATGGTTTCCAAAGAGTGGTAAGGGGTAGTTTATCCCATGTTGATGGCCCTTAAGCTGATTCCCTGGTGGCCTGCTGGAATGCAGAGCTAACCAGGGCTATTGACTGTCTGGATCCAAAGTGTCCTCTCCAATTGCATGGAGCCCGGACAACTCCATGTTTTTCCCTGGAGCTGAGGGCAATGAAACAATCGCTGAGATGGCTAGAGCGCCAGTAGAGGAAACCTCATTCTGAATTGGACCAAACACAGGTTAGAGCTCAATGTCGAGCCTAGCAAGTGGCAATAGCAATGGCAAAGGGGACCTTCTTCGCCGTCTCTATTGCATCTGCAGAAAACAGCAGCAGGAGGCTCTTTCAGGTGGGTGAAGACCCCAAGATCTCCTGCAATGATTTTGCAAAAAAAATTGCAGATAGTTGCATTGGTGTTATATTGTCTCGGCGGCCACTCTGAGTCGCCAGTTTAGCTGCCACATTCTGGATTAATTGTAGTTTCTGGGAGTATCAGATTTCAAAAAGTTGCAACTGATCTCTCAAATATGGACTTGTTAACAGGTCAGCACACTGCTCTCTTCTCTCCAACCCCCAGACTACTTCAGTGAGCAGTGGCTAGTTTTCCTGAGCATGTGGCATGTGTAGCTTTGGACAATCCCACACTGCAGGGAATATTTTGTAGACACTGCATGGTAAGATTATCAAGTGGCTCCCTTTGTCCTTGGGCTTATTGCCTCTTTTAATGGGGCAGGGATGCAACATTTCAGAAAGGAAATGCCATTTATTCTAGTCCTAGTTTTGAGGCATTGCTTTGAATATTGAAGCTCATGATTTCCCTGGGAAAACATTATTTGGTTTGCATATGCAGTCCAGTCTGAAGTCAGTTGCATAAAATCATAAGAGCAGTCACATTCTTAAAAAATATCTATCCTCCACTGACTGCTTAGGGCTGGTAAGGGACAACGGATGTATGCTGGCTTTCTCTGCCTTGGAACTAAACAGTTGTGCTTTGGATCACATCCTTACCCTATTAACAAATCCCATTTGTCTCCAATTGGCACTAGAAAGTGTGGGGAGAGCAGTTTTGTGAATAAAGCCAGAAAGCACTTTGGTTAATAGTGACAGTTCATGATGCCGACAATGAAAACATACAATACTGAAGATCACATTGTAAATTACTTTCCTAATGAGAAAGTTGATAAAGTGGCTACGACAGAGGTTGATGAGTGGTTTACTTTATCCAAACCTCCAAACCCAGTAGACACTAACTGTTTAAGATAATGGTTTAGTTTCCTGAAATGGGAATGTTGCCTTGGCTGAATTGCTGTGTATTTTAAGTTCCTTTGGCAGTAGCTCTCTCATGTGATTGGCTGACTGTGAATCATATGAGAGGCATTCCATTCTATTGTGACTGTTATTCAAGTAACTGTTGTTTTTAACTGTTTTCTGTTTTCTCTGTATGGGTGTGTGAGGGAGAATGGCTGCTGAGAGAGGCTTCACCAGATTCTGCTGAGGCCAGTCTGCCTGGGATAAAGCAGACAAAGGAAGATCCCTAAATGTTAATAGGAAGAAACCTGTGCTCTCTATAACGAACAAAGTGAATAAGCATGAGAGTGTAGCTATGTCCTTCTCAGTTATACGTTTATGAGAGTAAAGTTCTTTTGAATATAAAGAGTCTGGACATTGCAAATCATAAACATTCTCTCTCTCTCTCTCTCTCTCTCACACACACACACACACACACACACCACTAACTTGCCACTTTTTCTATGGTACTTTGAATTTGTTCAACATTCAGAGACTGCTATTCTAAGACATGCACCTAGGGAGTCAATAAACATTTTAGCAGCACACTCTTGCTGACTCTCTAGCACTGATGGCAAGTTGCAATGTATCTCCATATGCTGCACCTTTCAGCCTTCAGTGGGAACAATCCTGTAATCAGTTACATAACGATATACCCTGGGACAATGGAGAGGTGACTCCAAAGCCACAAATCTTGCCAAGGATTACAGATTTAACTCACTTCTGAACGAGCAAATGATGAAAGGCTGAAACACATTATCTTGAAAAAACAGGAGCAGGTTGTTATTTCTGGTTGTTATTTCAGGATAAGCAACCGTGTAAACACAGGGACCTGACCTCCATGGATCACAATCTGTAAAATGTAGGTAGGCAGCGACTGCAATGTGTTTTATGCTTCGTATATGAGAGGTTGTAAAGGAGTACAGTTATAATTACCAAGAGGTACTGACCGAGATCATCTCGTTTTTCGTAAAGCAGGAGTACACATAGATTGTGGTTTTGAGCAATGGCAATCATTCAAGCTGAAACCTGCTTGTTTACTCTCTTTATCTCATAGTGTCACACACAGTAGCATGTCTGGAGGAGGGGGGGGAAGAATGAGGTGAATGGAAGTTCCTCCCAAAGGGACAAACACTCTAATGTGAACATATATTATTTACTAGGTTGTGAACAAGGGAAAGCAATTATAGCAGAAGGCAGGGAATAAAGGGAAAGAATCCAGTATGCTTCCATGCAAGCAGTAAACAGGTACTGAAGGTCAGACATCAAAAATTTTGACACATTATTTTTATATGGAGGTAGTGGTGGCCAAAAAGAGCCAGTTAGCAGCATTATGCTAGAGGAAGGATGGGAAAACATTGGTTCTCCAGAGGTTGTCAGACTCCAACTCCCATTAGTCCCAGCCAGTGAGGTCCAATGGTGATGGGATTTGTAATATTCATAGGTAACTCTCACCTGGGCTAGGTGCAGGGCTTTGTTTCAGCTGTAACTCACTAGAACTCTGTTCCAGCACCTCTCAGGTGTTCACCATTGCCATTCTAAGAGAATGAGGAATGCTTTCCTGGTGAGTTCTGACACCATTTTTTCTGGAAAAATAGCACTGAGCAGGTGATATATACAGTCATACTTTGGGTTACAGACACTTCAGGTTGCGTTTTTTCAGGTTGTGGACCACCAAGACCTGGAAGTACCAGAACAGGTTACTTCTGGGTTTTGGCGGTCACACATCCACAGAAGCGCTAAATTGAACTTTGTGCATGCCCAGAAGACCAAATTGCAACCCATGTGTGCGCAGATGCGCCACTGCAGGTTGTGAATGCTGCAGGTTGTGAATGTGCATCCCACATGGATCACGTTCGCAACCCGAGTGTCCACTGTACAAAGAAAAAATATTGTTGAGGGAGGGAGAGAGGGAGGCAGAAATAATTATTGGCTTAAGGAGACTGTGATTTCTATAAACGTTTGTAACATATTTAACACCAACATGTGTGCAGGGGGGAGAGGTTGTTTAGTCAGTCATATAACATTTCAGAAGTAACTCGAACACACAAAACTCTGCAGAACAACATCTAATTAAACTATATGGCAGTGCCACTAAATTGCTTGTGCCCCAAAGCCCATGTGTAATGGCAAAACAGGGTCGAGATGATTAATTCATCAGCTTTTACATGTGCAAAATCAGAGAGTAACAGTGTTGAGTTGGTGGTTAAAATCTTTCACGTTATCAAGGGGCAATCCTAACGTGTGTCGTGGGACTCTGTAGTACTGTTAAATATGCTCGTGTTAACTATTCCACTGTAAGAGATGTGTAGAAGTGAAAACAATAGGATTCACTGGAACCGATTTCTTCTGACACAGAAGACCTACCCCAGGCAAGTTTATGGAAAAGATTGCACCATATTGTTTCACTGTAAAACATTGGTGATTAATTGCCCCAAAGGAGCTTTCTGATCAGATTTGTAGCGCAAGAAATGCATGGGTTGTTGCATGGAGCTCAGGTTTTCCCTGAAGAACTCACTTCTGTTTCTGAGATACAGAAGTCAAGCAGCAATTTATTACTTTGCTTAGAGAATTCATCCCCCCCCCAATGGATAACAGAGACATGACATTTACAAATTTGAATGCTGTCTGGAGGAATGTTCCAATTGGTGAGGATCTGTGATATCAATGATGACCAACAGGAGAATCACACAGGGGTTAATTCAAAAGGGGCCTGGCATGCATTGAAGACATTTCTGCATATAAAAGGGAGCAGTGCTGGATTTAGAGAAGTGTAGGCAGTTCCCCCACATGAAGCCCCAAGCTGAGGGGGTGCATAATAATATTAATAACAATAGCCCTGTATTTATACAGCTACCTACTGAGATGATCTATAAAAAAGAAACCGTACTGAAAGGAATTATTGTGAAAATAATAAAGGAGAGGGGAATTTTGTCCATGCCCAGGGCACCATATTATCAAAGTCCACCCTTGAAGGGAGGGATTCAGATTTCCTGATTATTTCCTTCTTAGGTACACCAAGGACTCAGCTATACAGCTGCAAGTAAAATGTTTTCAGTGCGTTTTAAGTGCAATATACAATGTGACACTAGCAATCGCAATGGTGAGCCTTATGAAAAATTCAATGTGTTTTTTAAAAAGCTTTAAAAAGAAAGCATTTTCAGAACGTTATTTATATGTATGTAGATTCCACCTAACTGAAATTAGTAAACTGAATTTAGTCATGCCTATTTACTTCAATGGGGCAACTCCGAGTAGGACTAGCATTGTGTACAACCCATAAGGAGTTTGCTAAGGAGTCAAGGTGCAGATATCTGTAGTGACATGACTTAGACTTCCAATCTAAAAAAGATGTAAGTAAAAAGTGAAGTATATTAGTACATTTCATTTGCTGGTCCATGCTTTCTCGCCATTTATATTTTACTTTTATTGTTGTTAGCTGCTCTGAGCCCAGTTTCGGTTGGGGAGGGTGGGATATAAATAAAATAATAATAATAATAATAATAATAATAATAATAATAATAATAATAATTTCCCCCTTATTGTTCTGTCCTTCCTAAAAAATCTGTTTTACCATTTTGGAGCAATAATGCCTACATACCAGAGAGCTGACCTGAACTGTGGGGACCCAAAAATGTATATATACAAAGTACTCTACACATGGCTGCACCACTGATTTATATATCTTTTCTGACCAGGTGTTTTTACTTTTTATTTTGTTGTACCACCAGAAACGGTGGTTTTTTATCCATGTATTTTTATTTTGTTTTGTTTTATTTTGGGTTGGGGTGGGATGGTTTGTTGAGTGGGGTGGGGATTGGTTTTGTTTCGGTGTATTTTTTGTTTGCTTTTATATTCTGTAAATGGAGGCGAGTATGAGGCTTGGGATTCCTACTGTGGAGGGGCGAGGGAGGTATGGCGGTGGGGGCAGATGGCATAGGCGAAGGGGATCGAGATACGGATATGCTCGTACCCCTTCCAATCTGCGCCCCATCCCGAGAGACGAGGGTAGGGTGAGAAAGGATTACTCACCTCCGTCACTGGTGTTGTGCAATGCCAGGTCTATAGGCAACAAAACCGCCACCCTGCGAGATTTCATCATCTCGCAGGGGGTCGACCTGGCTTGTGTGACGGAGACCTGGGTGCGCGAAGGGGTAACTGTTACCTTACGAGAGATGGCGCCCCCGGGTTTCTCCGTCCTCCACCAGTCACGGACTGTGGGCCGGGGGGGAGGGGTGGCATTATTAATCCGGGAAGATTGTTCTTTCAGGGCTCTACCACCGCCATCGATCCCCGGCATTGAATGTGTTGGCCTAGTGTGGGGCTCCGAGGTGAGCTTGGCTGTCTGGCTGGTGTACCGGCCACCTAGCGCACCAGCAGCCACTCTGTCAGGCCTGCTGGAGGCGGTGGCCGGCTGGGCCTTGGAGTTCCCTAACCTATTGGTATTGGGGGACTTCCATGGCGACACTAGGGCTCTCCCAGTTTGTTTCGGGCCCCACACATCAAGCAGGCCACACTCTGGATCTGATCTTTGGCGTTGGTATAGATGTGATCATGTTTCCTTTGATGAAGGTGCCATGGTCTGATCACTATGCTATGAAAGCCAGGATTGATGTTCCACCCCCACCCTGCTTAGGTGGTGAGCCGATTTGGGCTCGCCCGCGGAGGCTGATGGACCCTGATAGATTCCGCCAAGCCTTGCGGGACCTTTCTCCCCCTGGCGACTCATTGACTGAGCTTGTTGAGGGCTGGAATACCCAGCTCCTGGCAGCCATCAATGAGATCGCACCTAAGCGCCCTCTGCGACCCCGCAGAAACCGGGCTCCCTGGTTTACTGAGGAGCTCCGGAAAATGAAGCGGGACCTCAGACGGCTAGAGCGAGTATGGCGGGGTGCCCGTGACGGAGCCTCAAGAACATCTTATAGGGTTTTTATGAAAACCTACGAGATGGCAGTGAAGGCCGCTAAGAAGTCCTACTTCTCGGCCTCCATTGCATCCGCTAGCTCTCGCCCGGCACAATTATTTAGTATAATTCGGTCTTTAACGTCCCTCGAAGGACAGCCAAATTTAAATAACAATTTGACACACAGCTGTGAGGCATTTGCGAGCTTTTTTGCGGAGAAGGTCCTGTCGCTCCGCCATGACCTCCCTGCCAATTTGGATACAATAAAGGAACTGGAGGCCCCTCGACTGTCCTCGGGTCCAGTACTGGACCACTTTGACCGGATATCCCCAGCCGATGTGGACAGACTCCTCCGAGCTGGAAAGCCCACCACTTGCCCTCTCTACCCGTGCCCGTCTTGGCTGATTAGAGCATGTCCAGACGAGGTGCGGGCCCCCCTGGGGGATATCATCAATTTGTCCCTTGGCACCGGGACATTCCCAGGGGAACTGAAGGAGGCAGTGGTGCGTCCGCTCTTAAAGAAAACATCATTAGATCCCTTAGATCTATCCAATTACCGCCCAGTTTCGAATCTTCCATTCCTGGGTAAGGTGATTGAGAGAGCGGTTGCTGAACAGCTTGGTAGGTTTCTGGATGAAACATCGGCTCTGGATCCATTCCAGTCCGGCTTCCGCGCTGGTCATGGGACCGAGACGGCTCTGGTCGCCCTAACAGATGATCTTCGTAGACAGCTGGATCGAGGCGGGTCGGGGCTGCTGATTCTTCTAGATCTGTCAGCAGCTTTCGACATGGTTGATCACGAACTTCTGGACCACCGCCTTGCCGACGTGGGGATCCAGGGCACAGTCCTTCAATGGCTGCGCTCGTTTCTCTCTGGTCGGGGACAGAGGGTGGCGCTTGGGGGGGAACTGTCATCCCGCCACTCCTTGGTGTGTGGAGTGCCTCAGGGTGCGATTCTCTCCCCGATGCTTTTTAACATCTTTATGCGCCCCCTCGCCCAGCTTGTCCGGAGTTTTGGGCTGGGCTGCCATCAGTATGCTGATGACACCCAACTCTATCTGTTGATGGATGGCCATCCTGACTCGGCCCCAGACACACTGATCAGATGCTTGGAAGCTGTGGCTGGATGGTTACGTGGGAGCCGGTTGAAGTTAAATCCTTCGAAGACAGAGGTCCTCTGGCTGGGACGGGACGATATGGGATTGAGGGGGCAACTCCCATCTCTTGCGGGGGTGCAATTAGTGCCAGCACCGTCCGTCAAGAGTTTGGGTGTAATCTTCGATACCTCCCTCTCTATGGAGGCGCAGATTACAGCTATAACAAAGGCGGCATTTTTTCATCTCCGCCAAGCTAAGCAGTTGGCCCCTTACCTCTCTCGCCCTGACCTAGCCACTGTGATCCATGCGACGGTCACCTCCAGACTGGATTATTGTAACTCGCTCTACGTGGGGCTGCCCTTGAGACTGACCCAGAAACTCCAGCGGGTGCAGAATGCCGCAGCGAGACTCCTTACGGGGTCCTCGCTGAGAGATCACATTCATCCGGTGCTATACCAGCTGCACTGGCTCCCGGTGGAGTACAGGATCAGGTTTAAGGTGCTGGTTTTAACCTTCAAAGCCCTATACGGCCTAGGACCCTCGTATCTACGGGACCGCCTCTCCTGGTATGCCCCACAGAGGAACTTACGGTCCTCAAATAAAAACATCTTGAAGGTCCCAGGCCTCAGAGAGGTTAGGCTGGCCTCAACTAGAGCCAGGGCTTTTTCGGCTGCAGCTCCAACCTGGTGGAACGCTCTGTCACAAGAGACAAGGGCCCTGCAGGACTTGACATCTTTCCGCAGGGCCTGCAAGACAGAGCTGTTCCACCAGGCCTTTGGTTAGGGCACAGCCTGACTCCCTCCTTTGGCAATCTTTACAATACTTTAGTTTATGGTTGCCATCAATTCTGATTTTAATTAATTCTTATGATGTTTTTATAATGTTGCACTATTTTAGTGTTGTTAGCCGCCCTGAGCCCGGCTTCGGTTGGGGAGGGCGGGATATAAATAAAATTTATTATTATTATTATTATTATTATTATTATTATTATTATTATTATTATTTAAACTCACTGTTCCTTGCTGCTTGGGTTGTCAAAAAATAGAAATACCTAAAATGAGCTAATATAAATTGTATTTTACTGTTCCTATATGCTAGCTGCTGTAGCAAGAATATTTGGAAAATATTTGAAAATCATTCTGTCCATTCAGTTGTCAAATATGACTGGCAGCCTTCTACAGGATATGACATCAGGGCATGCAAATCCAGTGTTCAAAAATATGGAATTTCATCAAGTTATATAGTATTTGCCTAGTATTCATTTTATAAAAGTTGCCGCTATAAAAGTTTTGCAATGGGCACGACATTATAAAAGTTCATATGTAAATGTTTTGCATCCAACTGAATTGAACACTTGTCTGAACTGGATGTGAACCAATTCAGAACTAGTTCAAAGCTGCTCAGAACATTACCAAACCACCTTTTTAATGGTTATTATTTGGAACAGCATCGAACTTAAACATTAAAAAAAATAGTAATGAAACTGACCCAATTCTCTTTGCTGCTGCCATTCTCCTGGCATTAATGTACATTATGGGTAGGCAAACTAAGGCTCGGGGGCCAGATCCAGCCCAATCGCCTTCTCAATCTGGCCCACAGACGGTCCAAGAATCAGCGTGTTTTTACATGAGTAGAATGTGTCCTTATATTTAAAATGCATCACTGGGTTATTTGTGGAACATAGGAATTTGTTCATTCCCCCCCAAAAAAAAATATAGTCCAGCCCCCCACAAGGTCTGAGGGACAGTGAGCTGGCCCCATGCTGAAAATTTTGCTGACCCCTGTACATGGTGTTTACAAAAGAATAAATAACATTAAACGGGGGAAGAATTAGCCACTGCAAATAACTGAAGGATAGGAACAATTCCGTCTGATACTGCTGCCTTAGAGGAGCATTTTCTTCTAAGCCGCAGGTCCTCAACTAATGTACCGTTAGAAATCTCTGCATAGGTATTGTGCTAGCACAGAACATAATTGGGCTGGATCTAGCTGCTATTGCCACCTGGCTGTCATTGGCACTGCAGCTGATATGATTCACCTATATGGTGGTGAAAACCCAGGAGCCATCTGGTGGTGACATTCAATGAAGCTCCGGGCCCATGTGCCTGTACTTCTTGGCATCACCATATTAATTAGACTGTCTCTTTCCCTGATATATGCAGAAGTGGTTGAATTGGCATGGTGTTACTGATGAGTACAGATGAACTGTGTGGGCCTGGAGGAGAGGCGGCCTGTCCCGTTTTGCCGCATGAGGTGAAGGGAAGGTGCTGTTGCAGATATTAAATATTGCCCAGTTTGAAGTGACTGGAAGCATAAGAACGGACTCCTTTGGAAATGAAACAGTGCCCAGGCCCGTGGAAATATTATTCAAACTTTACTGGCAGGACTTTCTTCAAAACAGAATTAAAGCATCAAAAATATCCATACTATATTTTGTGCTATTCAGCACAGGCTTAGCATCTTACAAAATACGAAATAATCCGAATGGACCTATAAGCAAAGGTTTGTCTCTCTCTCTCCCTCTCTCTCCAGCGTGTTTTCCTGCCTCCAGGCTGTTACCTCTCCCTTCAGGAGGGCCATTTACTTGCATTGTTCTCCCTAGTGTTCAGAAAGAAACACCATTTGTATCTTCACTCCATTAAGTTTGGGAGGCAAAGACCGCATTTCAAAATGGAGATTGCAACCCAAAACCTGTCACCTGATGGAAGTTTACAACTCTCGCATGATTGTTACCAGGGAACAACAATCAGTTAGTTAATCATGAACTTAGCAAGAAGCTCAGAGTCCTTTAGAAAAACTCTCATGGAACATCCCCAGTGTCAGCGATACTCATTTAGCCATTTTCCATTTAAAACCTTCCTTAATACATTTTTTATTTCTGTGTGAATTAAACCATTACGCTCAACAGCTGATACTCCCCCACCACTGACACCACGCCAAAGCCTTGCTCACCATGGTTGTGTAGCTGCAGTGGCTTCCCACAAGATTTAACTGGAAACTGCTGCCAAGCAGGGTTCTGCCACCTGAGGAGACTGCTTCAGTCCCTCTCATGGGTGGCCAGCCCTGGTGCAGAGATCCACTTGGTACCATGACCAAGGTCAAAGAAGCAGGCAGTTTGCCACCACCATCTTGTAAATGGCACTGCAAGGAGATCCACTGAGATGAGCTTGACCTGGGCATTCCAAAACACGTCTGCCTCTGCCCACTGTAAGTAGGTGGACTTCCAATAACTTATGATACAGCCATACATTAGGATGCAATTCCCCAATCCACAAAACTAGAAGAATGAATGGTTGACCATCATACCTTATAACAGACAACAATTGCCATATACAATAAGCTATTTTGATATCATTCTTTCTGCGAGAAATTCTTGCATAAAGCAGGATTTAATGCCCTGGTTACATTGATCAGCAAATCCTAGATATGCTAATATTGAACAGTTTCACTTCTCTGTTCATACAATATTTTGCTTTAGAAGGAGGAAAAAAAGTATACAAAACCTAAGCGCCTTAGCAGCCAATTGTAATTCAGAACTTGTCTAAGAACCGCAAAATACAAAATTATTAGCAAAAGAACTGGGCTTCCCCAAGGGTGGCTTCCTGGTGTGGAGGGAATTATATTAATAAGTGTGAGAAAGAGGTTTAAAAATAAAGCTTGCCCACTGGGACAAAACGGAGAACTGAGCTCAGTGTGAATTAAAGTTCTAAAATAAACTAAGCAAGAGAGACTTTTTACGCTGCTTACTGGGCCACCTTATACGTTATGTTACACAAGCTTTAGGGATGAAAAAGACCTCTCTCATATTATTATGTGTATAATGTTGAAATGATAACCAGATTTCATTATGAACACCCCCTCCCCTTCTGCCCATTCCTTATAAAATTGCTTTGCTTGAAAGGTGAAGGGCAAATCCTTTGAGATTACTACAATAAAACATAAAGATATGTCTGATAATACTCTGAGTCGTTTTTTAATATTGTCATGATTTCAGTTGTTTTTAGCCATCCCTCCCCCAGCCCATAGCATCGGCTGTAGGAGAGCTGAAGTGGCTAGAGCCCATTGTAGCCATTAAATCATGCAGATCACTACACAGACTTGACACTATATGGTCTCAGTCTAAGCTGAATTGCAGGACTTCTGAGAAGCTGAAATGAGGTGGTGCCACCACTTCAGAGGGCCTGTGCTCCTGAGAATGGCAGGGTATAACACACACACACACACACACACACACACACACACACAGCAAGCCAAAACTATTCCATCCTTCACAATTCATCTTTCTCTGGATTTTACCGTTTTCTAGCCAAGTAATGTGCATAAAAATGCATTTTCTGGGGTTAAGTATGCATAAAGAGAAACATATTGGTGAAAAGAGTGTACAAAAATTCATTCTGTTATGGGAAATTGCTTTGCAAAAATGTGCGTTTTAGGAACAATTCTCTACCAACATATGTACATTAGGACAATTTTGTGCTTAAACACCAGTGAATTTTCACGAAGATATACATATCTGATGTAGAAATCTGAAGAACTGAACTTCAAGACCAAACAAATGAGAAACTTCTAATATGGCCAGGTGAAACAAGAAACAATCCCTGGCATGTACTGGGAAGCAGAATCATAGAATCATAGAGTTGGAAGAGACCACAAGGGCCATCGAGTCCAACCCCCTGCCAAGCAGGAAACACCATCAGAGCACTCCTGACATATGGCTGTCAAGCCTCTGCTTAAAGACCTCCAAAGTAGGAGACTCCACCACACTCCTTGGCAGCAAATTCCACTGTCGAACAGCTCTTACTGTCAGGAAGTTCTTCCTAATGTTTAGGTGGAATCTACTTTCTTGTAGTTTGGATCCATTGCTCCGTGTCCGCTTCTCTGGAGCAGCAGAAAACAACCTTTCTCCCTCCTCTATGTGACATCCTTTTATATATTTGAACATGGCTATCATATCACCCCTTAACCTCCTCTTCTCCAGGCTAAACATGCCCAGCTCCCTTAGCCGTTCCTCATAAGGCATCGTTTCCAGGCCTTTGACCATTTTGGTTGCCCTCCTCTGGACACGTTCCAGTTTGTCAGTGTCCTTCTTGAACTGTGGTGCCCAGAACTGGACACAGTACTCCAGGTGAGGTCTGACCAGACCAGACCCTCCCCCCTCCTTCCTGATTTCTTTCTGTCTCTGCACCACTGCCTAAAGTTTCCATAGCTGACAGGAAACATGAGAAAATCTCTTCCAAAAAATTTAAAGGTGTGAATGTGAAATGCTGAAGTGCTGGTTCTCCTTCCTTTACCTGTGCAGCTGTCTCCCCCCCCCCCCATTTTCTGGCTTCCCCCTTTTTCATTTCCAACTGTGCAGCATTACTTAGCACTGGGCCTGTCAAACAGAGGTGAGAGATGATGGACCCCCTGAGGAAGGAACAAATGGAGGAGGTTGAGTCTGTATGCTTGCCCATGAATGGGAGGCTGTTCTATTCTTGCTGTTCCTTTCGGCCATCTAATGGTATCTTCTAATGGAACTGAGTGTGCTATAATGCTCAGAGAAAGGAGATGGCAAGTAAGTTGCCTGGAATCTGTTTCCTACTGTGTGCCTTTTGAGTGAGTCACTTAGCTACTCTCGCAACCTGCATTTTGATACTTGTCGGACCAGAGAAAGTAATGCCTGAGCACCCTTCTTCAAATTTTGTTATGCTCTACTGAAGACGACCATTAAGAAAGTGCCAGGTTTCCATTAATTAAAGCTGAAGGCGTTAGAGGTTCAAGCTGATTACCAGATCCCATGAAGTGTGAGACTTAGAAAGTATTAGAGATGAGGCACCAGGGTCTCGATGATGCTCTTATAGAACACCCTTCAAAAGCCCTAATTCTCTTGCGGCAATGAACAGTACTTTTTCACATGCTAACTGAGCAATGTGATGGTTCAGATGTGCTGCTTAAGAATCTTCTGGAAGGAAGCAGGTTTTGCTTATAGACTTCTATGTGGATCTCCCAGGCAATAGATTGTGCTGTGTGGATCTCCCAGGCAATAGATTGTGCAAAGTGCCCCAGTATCAAGAGGATTTTAAGGGTTTCCAGGAGCAAAAGAGAATTCCATGTTTGCCCCTTACAAGCGTAGAGTGAAATAGTACTTCATCTACCACAAGCCCACAGATTTAAGCAATGCAATGCTTGAAAGATAAAATATGAAGTTCGGCTGAGAAAGCTTTAGTGGGATGTGGGTATTTTGTGCAATGCCTCAATGGACTGTAAGCTACATAAAGATCAGTAGATGAGTGGAAAAGGTCATAGGTTTGTGGCGAAGCACAAATAAAAAAATCACAGTTTCGATCCCTGGCATCTCCTGGTATGGGGAAGAAATTTGGCTGCGTTCACGTTTTAATAAGAACCTAGGGCTTGCCGATCAGAAGGTCGGCGGTTCGAATCCCCGTAACAGGGTGAGCTCCCGTTGCTCGGTCCCTGCTCTTGCCAACCTAGCAGTTCGAAAGCACATCAAAGTGCAAGTAGATAAATAGGTACTGCTCTGGCGGGAAGGTAAATGGCATTTTCGTGCGCTGCTCTGGTTCACCAGAAGTGGCTTAGTCATGCTGACCACATGACCCAGAAGTTGTACACCAGCTCCCTCGGCCAATAAAGCGAGATGAGCACCGCAACCCCAGAGTCATCCGCAACTGGCCCTAATGGTCAGGGGTCCCTTTACCTTTACCTTTTACCTAATTCCTATATTGATAAAGAGGCCTTAAAAGCAAACAGAATTTACAACCACTTATTTAGCACAATTTATTTAATGTTAATTTCATACAAAAATATTGTGAAACTCCCTGCCACTTATGTTTGTTGACCGATTAAAACAAAGACCTCCACTTTAATAGACACAATACTTTCCAAAACACCAGGCTTCTCATATTTCAATTCCTACCTGAGCAACATCATCTTAGAGGCAGCAAACTTTAATATTAAACATGTACTTATACTGGAGAGGAATAGCTTACCTTTCAAAGCGTTTATCATAGAGAAGCAGCTTGTTTTGTGAATGGGGCTATCCTGTGTCACATTATTTTAGTGCTGTACTGTAGCTCTCACTAGGACATCCAGTAATTCATATCTCATGCCTAGAAATTTAAAATTAGATATGCTCAGGAACTTGGCAAGGTTGCTTCATTTTGAAAATGTTCTTTTGGATTTCCTTCTGATAAGCAAAGCGAAGTTTCAGCTGGAACACTCTCTGAAATGGTTGGAGGGCACAATTTCAACATCCAGCTGAAACTGTAGTGAAGTTGAGGAGTGGCTTCCTCTGTAATAATGAAAGGGACATTTTCATATCCTGCAGGGAAATGACATGTCTGGTCATCTCAATTTTGTTGTAAATGGTACTATTGGAAGTAGTCTCACGAGCTGGCATTAGCGCAATATATATTAAATGCTCTTATCAGTAATATGTGTAGTATACACACATACAGAAATACACACACACAATGGACACATGCATTCCCTCTCTCTGAGCTGTACATTGACCTAAGGAAATTGGGTAGCGCATATGCACTTTATTTTAGAAAGTAAACCCCAACCAGGACACAGCAAAACATGCTGAGTTAAGGAACAAAGGCTCCTGTCTCCCATACCATTTAAACCTTATTGACTTCCAGTTTATCTGTGTGCATGATCACAGTCAAAGTTTAGATTGTGCATCAAAGTTTAACATAAACATATTAGCAGGGACCACCCCATTAGGCAAGGTGAGATGTTTGCCTCAGATGGCAGCGATCAGGACCAGTACAGTAGAGGGGCTGAATGAGTATACAGTGGTACCTTGGTTCCCAAACGGCTTGGCTCCTGAGCAAATCGGCTCCTGAACGCCACAAACCCAGAAGTAAGTGTTCCAGCTTGCAAACGTTTTTTGGAAGCCGAACGTCCGTTTCGGCTGTCAGCATGGTTTCCAGGGCCAATCAGCCAATCAGAAGCCGTGCCTTGGTTTGCGAACTTTTGGGAAGTTGAACGGACTTTCAGAACGTATTGATTTCAGGAACCAAGCTACCACTGTACATCCTCTACCTCAGCCATGACCTGCCAAGCCTCTGATGCAGACATCATTGTTGTTTTTCTCCTCCATCTGTCGCCTGCCCTGCCTCCATACCAGAGGTTGTTAATGTTGCTTTCTCTAGCCACCCCTTAAGAAATTACTTCAGGCTGCAGAGTTCTGAGAAGCTGCCATGTCTGGCCCTGCTCATGCTGCTGCCCTCAAGGCAGCAGCTTCTACTCACTGAAAAGAGGGATAGAGCAGAAGAAGGAGCCTGTTTGGTAAGGAGGAGGAAGAACACAAGTGGCAGCTGATGGGGACAATTCCAAATGAAGGAGAGGCGTAAGAACATAGAAACGTACGAAGAGCCCTGCTGGATTCAACCAAAGGCCTGGGGCTTCTCAAATTTCAGCTATAGTATTGGAAACTAAAATGTTGTGTGCAAAAGGCCCCCCAAGGCTTCTTTTTACAACACCATTGAATTGTACAATGTCCGCACTCATCATCAGGGCACAGCTGCAGAAATACATTTCAAGGAAACTCTGAGCTGGCGAGCTGCAGCAGAAAACTTGTCCCAGACAGTTTTCATGAAGAGAAATGAAGCATTTGTAATGAGGAGTGATAGTCTGGACTTTTTACATGGTTTATTTCTTTTGCTCATGGCACTAGCATGGATTTAATATAAAATATACCCCTTATGAACTATCTGTGCCCTGGGTAGTGGACACATGTGAATTCAGACATACATATCACCACACATTTCCCTTGAGAAAGAGTTTTCATGAAATGTGTTGGGAGCTATATCTATTGACCCAGATGTCTTTGTTGTAGTAGTAGTTGTGTGAATATTTGCACAGCTCTTTTGAAGCTATGGTGAAGACTTGGATGAAGGCTGGGTAGGCAATTTTCAATTTTCATGCAATTTGCTTTGTCGCTTGATGAACCGTTCTCATCACAAACACAACTTTTGGTGTGAAAATAAAACCTCATGAAAATTCAGATCCGAAAACCAGTAGTAAAATGAGTGACGTTTGGGAGAAGATCT